>NW_024037068.1:26470327-27070327 GCF_015706575.1 Patiria miniata
AAGACCGATTCAGTTCAAGCAAAACATGCATGCAGTCGCTGTAATACCCTCATATTCCACCTTGTGAACAAGGCATTCATCTGGTTTCTGGCGTTTAAGCTGTTGCTTATGTGCTGGAACCAGGAGTTCCCACATTATAGTCTGAGTTCCAAAAGGGGCTTCGCTTCAGCGATCTGCAGGCTCCCTTAATTGTTGTACAACAATGGTCCAGGATTATATTTTGCAAGTTGCACATCACACATGTTAATAGTACTTGGGTAAACCCTTCTTAAGGTTTTACAATGATTGGAATCCCCGGGACAAATGAAAATGATGGAGCACAATTTCTACAGCGATTTATGACTGTATTCACTCTGAGGTAGGTATCGCTGCTAATAACATGATGGGTTGCACGTGGCCAAAGGGCCGATGGATAATCAACGATATTTTTTTTTTCCTTAAAATGGCAGCGGGGATTCCGCAAAAAAAAAGAAGAAGTTATAATCCACCCCTACAATTGTTGTCAGAATGGGTCTTGTGTTTGTACATGTTTGATACAAATCACTACGGACAATATTAAATGCTGTCTTACATTATAAGAAAACTTTTAAAGGTTGTTTCAACAATAAATCGTAAATTCGTATATTCAACCCGTGTTTCGTTTATTCTGATATCTGTCTTACTTCTCATACATGTATTTTGGATGTGGATATTATCAACATTAGGTCGTCTTGAAGATGGCCCAGCCAGTGATGCTGAGTCGTCTTGTTCTGTACTTCTCCACGGACCTCGTGTCGACCACGGAAGCCTACTTGCAAGCATTGGGCATGTCCTTGTCTTCCCTGCTCATACTTATAGCCAGCCTTTTTGCTACTTCGGCTATTGGATCACAGGAATGAGGCTAAGGACGGCCTGCTCGGGTCTCATCTTCAGAAAGGTGATTCAAGATTTCAAGTAGGAAATTGGAGCATGGGGTGAAACCAACATGGAGTAAATCCAGCATGGTGTAATACCCTATAAGGCCTACCGTTCAATCAGTATAAGGTACTAATCCTCCTGCTATTTAAGAGGTCACAAACGGTCAAAATGTTTCTATCTCACCTCCTGGCATACTGTGTACAGACCAACGGGGGTTGACTAAAATTGACCCAAGTAATAGCAAGGTTCACAATGCATGTTTTCATTGGAGGGCTAAGGTGACAATACAAACCAAAACCCCATCATGTTGTCAAATACAAAAGATGACAGCACCAGTAACAAAAAACGCGCCCATACGTAGCAAACTCAGAGCACAGGATTACTCCAGCGATGCGTATTCATTCAATTAGTAATCTCAGCAAGGATATCTTAAGCACGATATGATATTGGTAAGAGGATCCTCGCAGTATTCTCACATTTTTATGTCCTTATAAAGTACAAGTGTTATAGCTAATACTTTTTTCCCTTCTCAATATTGCAGGCCTTAAGACTCAGCAACCTAGCTTTAGGAGAAACGACAATCGTCAACTGGTCAACATCTTATCCAATGACGTCAACAGATTCGATTTGGTAGGTGCCCCCCCCAAAAAAAAAAAAAAAAAAAAAAAATCAAAAAACGCGTGTGACTGCCAGTGGGACTTACAATTATCCACGATACTCCATAGTGGAAACTGTTTGTGTTGTAAAACTGTGGTGACAAATTGAGCAGAAATTGAATCCTCTGATAATTATTTGGGTGTGACCAATATATCAACTTGATACTGTAAAGAACACTTTGGAACCAATGTGATGCGAAGTGATGCAGCGAAGCTCGTCCGTCGTGCAATACTTGATTCACAGAGTATTCATTGAATTACATTCTTTGTTTCATGCAAGTATGAATTTTTATCAACTTATATCTCTCATTTGCGTATTCTCTTTAATGAGCAGTGCAGGCAAAGAAAACCTATTTTATACCCAAAATTACCCAGGTGCTATCCGAGAGTGTCGACGAAATGTATTCGAAAATCCTCCCGTTTCGGTCAAGTGACACTAACGGCTACGTACTACCCCTTATTCATCAGAAATAGTCAGAATATTTTGGTCTGGTAAGCAGACTAAAAGCCGTCGATCATAGGTACTATCGGACTATAGGTGTTGCTCTTCATGGCATAACAATGCCGACAATCGCGCGACGTTCAAAAAACACTCGTGAAAAAAATGTTGTTGGACAGGATAAATTATCCTTACTTGTTGGCTACACCACTTCGATGAGACATTGTGTGAGCATTTAATGTAACATTCTGACTGTTAACAGGTACTGTGTCATCGTGCACCAGATGTAATAGCAACTCTAAAGTCAAAACGGATATCAATCGATCAACCCCATCGATCCCTCCCACTTTTCCCCATTTCGTATGTCAGAAGTTGCTTAATAATGAATCAAGCTGCCTCGTCTCCTTCTTGTTAGGCTTTCCGGCTCCTCCACTACCTCTGGATAGCTCCTCTACAGCTGACTATCGTGGTCGCCCTAGCCTGGAGAGAGATCGGAGTGTCTTGCCTTGCCGGGACTTCCATTTTGATCTTCATGGCACCCCTCCAAATTTACATTGGGAAACTAGCTTCCAAATTTAGGTAATCCTGGGTGCATTCAGAAACCTATCGTGATATTCCTTTTGACTTATTCTTGGGTAAACTGTCGATCAGATAACCATTGGGATAATGTTTGCTTATAAACGGCAGTTTTAGACCCCCCGTTTCAATTGGTATTTTAGCAGTGTCAAATATTGCCTTGAGAATGCTCGCTATTACTAGCATAGTACCATTAATCACCACTCGGTGCAACAGCTATTACACTACCACTACACCTGACTACACCTTTCAGTATAATATGGTACCAATGTCTTCGAAGTAAGCAATTGTCTGGTATGTGCATATTTTGTTATACAAACCCTATACATAGTGAAATGTTTTGTTACAGAAACCAATAACTTCATACTCTACTAACCTCCAATGCATGAAGAGTGTTTCTTTTTTTCATTTGAAACTGCAAACGACCTCAATAAAGTCCCCAGATCTTTGCAGAAAAGTTTATATTGTGCTTTCTCCCTTTCAGATCCAAAACGGCCTTGTTGTCGGATGCAAGGATCCGCATCATGAATGAAGTGATATCTGGCATACGCGTCATCAAGATATACGCGTGGGAACATTCGTTTGGAAAACTGGTCGCCGAAAGCCGAGCGTAAGTTGAATTCCTCTTCCAAGATTTGCTCAGAGCAATGGCAGATCCACAACCAAATTTCGGGGGCAAAGAGGTGTGCGTAACTGGTGGCTTGCGAGGAAGATTTTAGTTCATTTCCTCAAAAATAAGATGGATATGAGGGATTAAAGTCAATGAGCTTACCTGTTGACAAGGCTTGTTTTCAACTGTCTGTGGCCTCTGGCTGCTGTGAGGAGCCCTTTCGGCCTTTGCCAATTCCTGTCAGTTCAGGTGATTATTTAGAACTGGCAGACCTACCGAGTACACACTCGTAGGTGTTCAAATTCACGATGGTCAGACGATTGGCAAATAAACCGTTTCCCAAATGAGTACTCTGCAGAATAAAAAGCATGGTTTTTCGTACATAGTTTTGCTTCTTTCTGTCTACAGAAAGGAGGTACGAAAGATTTTACACAGTGCCTATTTGCACGCAATAATTGGAGCCCTCCGGTTCGATGGCGCTCTGTTGACGACATTCATCACATTCATCGTCTACGCCTCTCTGGGAAATCCTGTCACGCCCTCTAAGGTCTTCCCCGTGCTCGCACTGTTCTACAGCGCCAGGATTTGCCTGTCCAACCATTTCCCATTCGCGATCATGCACGGGTCGGAGGGACTCGTCTCCATTCGAAGGATTCAGGTGAGAATTGCAAAGAGAAAATCCTCACGCCGGCGAATTAACCCTAAAAGGGCCGGGGGGGGGCGGAATCCGCCCCCCCTCAACATTTTCCGTGATAGCCTCTAAAAAAAAATTTGTCGTGACCCGAGCTGTTATGACTTTTTAGCCTCGAGCTTTGCGCATCTTTTGATACCAAAAACATAAAAAAGGACCACGGGTTGCCGCGTAGTGAAAAATTTTCCGGCGCTACACGCCGTGAAAACTGAATTTTCGCATATACGTCGTGTACACAGAGCAGAATTGCCATTCGTACATATGAATAATTAATTAGCCATAATTCAAAACCCTTTAACCTATAGTCATGAATTTCTTGGGTAAGTCAAGGAATAGTTGCTCTATGCATGTATCGAGTTTCAAAATTTTTCGTCACTCGATGGCCGAGATCTTAGGGGGGGGGGGCCGAATCCGCCCCCCCCCCCCCCCCCGGCTGAGAGATGGTCAAATAACCCGGCCCCTTTAGGGTTAAGACTATAATGAACCGAGTCTCAATAAATGAAGCTCAACTTTCTAAATTGTCGAGTTCCCAAAGTGTTCCCCGTCATTGGTGGTTGTTGGCTTCCAACCGTTCAGAGTACTTGACTCCATTCAAAGACTTCGGGTGATAAAGACCTTGATGAACAGTTACACTTGAGATAATTACAGTAGACTCTTAATAAAAAAACAATGTTAATACAGATTCATGTTATACATGTGTTACAACCATAAGCCTTTGGTCGCGGCTGTTAAAATTATCTGCACGGTGAACAGGACCCGCATTCTAGTAAATACAACACTCTGAATTACATGTAACACACCCTAGGTCCGGCGTGGTATGCTGTATACAAAAGAAGGTGTCTTTCATAGTGTCTATAGTTATACTTGTTTGCTTCTGACCAGATGTTTTTGCTGATGGATGAGCTGCAGAGACACGTAAACGAGCCTAATACGGACGTCATGGATGATATTTTCCTGGAAGAGCAAACGGCCCTATTGGACGAGATCAAAGCAGATGATACCTTAAAGAATGATAAGTTGGACATTTCAGAGCATCCAGAGAGCGCACAAACAAACAGAACGAATAGTGTGATTGAGTCTGCGGACAATGGTGAGTTGCTTGACTACCTTAGAACTGCCGTAAGCGAGGAAGAGGAACCAGTCGAGACTAATCCTCATGCGAACAAGCTCAATACTGAGACAGACGTACGGGCCCGGATTGTCGTGGAGAATATGTACGGATCTTGGAACAAGGTAGAGTTGCCTTTAGTAATAATTATAATATTGTCGATAATCATACACGTCGGGAAACATTCATATAGACTTGTGCACTGAAAAATAATTCGCTTTTTCCCACCCCTAACCCCAATTTCCCTCATAGTAACGCCTTTTTTGTATTTTTTTTACTAATTGGAACATGAGCAATCGATCCAGCGTGTTTGCGACACTGAAATATTGCCTCTCAATAGGAGCTGAGGCATTTAAAAGACGTTGAAATTCCACACGTCTCCTAATGGTAAACCTCCCACGCTGAAGTGTGGACCTAAATGGTATAATTGCGATAGTATTACTAGCAACCCCAATAGGTGGACACTTCATAGACTTGTGCACAAAATTACCCTAGCCCTAACCTTAGCCCTAACCTTAAACCCTCAACCTAAACCATAAACCCTATCCCTAGCACTGGTCCAAATGGCGATTTTAGGGAATAGGGCGACAGTACTTGATCTGTCGCCCTTATTAGTTTCATCGCCCTATTATACAAAAAAGTCGACCCAACCAAGAAAATGTCCATATCACCATAACGGGTATTTATAAAGCGCACGTATCCACCAGTAAGGCGCTACATCATTATTATCCTGCTCGTTTGGCCAATGAAATATTCCAAATACCATAAGAGCTCCATGTGGAGTATACAGCTCGATGCTGCCATTTAGGCGCAAAGCAGCCAAAATCTACCACTATAACAATCTCTACCCTCAAAAGTACCCATTTACTCCGGGATGGAAAAAAGCAATAATTGACAAAGTGCCTTGCCCAAGGGCACAAGCACCATAGCTGCAGGCTGGACTCGAACCCACAACATGCAGAAGTACCCGCAGACCACAAATTCAATGTCTCAGGCCAGGTGGAGACCACGGCACTGCAGTATCGCCATAACATTGTCCGATGGAACGATGGAAGTAAAATTCGTGTCATCGTTGTTTTTCCACGAATTCTTTATTCGATTCAAAGTAAAAATGTCGTGTAAAACACAGTCAGATATAAAATTGTTTTTAACTCAATCAAAAGGACACCAGGAACACAGTGCTACAAGACGTCAGTTTCCGAATTCAACCAGGGGAGTTGCTTGCAGTCATTGGGCCTGTTGGGTGTGGCAAGGTGAGTAAACCAAATGATTCGAATCCGGTGAATCCTTTCTTAGACATATTGTGGTGGATTCTCCTCGAACCGGAGACCTACAAGCAGTCTAAAGGCTAAGGGATGCAAGTTCGTTTTGGTGAAAGTTTACCACCGAAAGAACTGATTGGCTAACTCTGCCTAATAAGTCAAATAGGCACTGCATGACACCTGGATTCGGACCACAACAATGGAAATATAGTTAATTGAATCAACAATTGCCTTTTCGGATAATGGATAATGAATTTCACATGACCTGATTGAGCTTCTTGGATAAATCAATTTATTACTCCGACGTCCCGTTGATCCGACGTCCCAGTGGTCCGACGTCCCAGTGGTC
Source organism: Patiria miniata (assembly GCF_015706575.1). Taxonomy (NCBI): domain Eukaryota; kingdom Metazoa; phylum Echinodermata; class Asteroidea; order Valvatida; family Asterinidae; genus Patiria; species Patiria miniata. Next base: position 26,476,916 of record NW_024037068.1, read on the forward strand.
CGACGTCCCATTGGTCCGACGTCCCATTGGTCCGACGTCCCATTGGTCCGACGTCCCATTGGTCCGTTGAAACATTACTGTGTAGTTCCACTGGTTCAGGTTGATTGACCCTAACCTAAACCCTTACCCTAACCCTAACCCTATGGGGCGTCGGACCAATGGGGCGTCGGGCCAATGGGACGTCGGACCAATAGGACGTCGGACCAATTGGACGTCAGACTATAGAGATGTCCCCTTTGCTCCACCCTGTGACATTGCTCACTGGGGAAAATTTCCCTACATTGCGCTAGTCTCCTAACCAGTCTACATGTGTGTCGCACTTTTGCCACATATTTACTTTACTCTTCATTTTGGTGTGTGTAGTTCAACTTTCAATTTTTACAGGTGAGGTAAGCCGCTCACATCCTGTTTAAGTGGTTATGAGATGCTCGAAGTGTTCTCCTGTTCTCCAGATTCTCCACAATTTCTCTTGACTGGTAGAGTCAGTCAAAGACCGATTAGATAGTTATGATTGCACTCTTGTGTTAGGCCCCCGCTTGTAAAACGTCAATGAATACACGAAATGAACAGATATAGGCGTCACAATCTCAAGTGTTTATTGTTTTCTTCCTGACAGTCTTCGCTTCTGGCTGCCTTACTGGGAGAGATACCTACTGTATCAGGAGTTAACGTCTTGAATGGTCGGGTTGGCTACACGGCTCAACAGCCCTGGATCCTTTCTGGCTCGCTAAGAGACAACATCCTCTTCGGCAGCAAATACAAGCAGGCCAAGTACCAGCGAATCATTAAACATTGTGCACTAACCAGAGTAAGTATGTTGGGAGCATTGAAAGTGGCGCTGTTCAATCGCTGGTGATGTTTGCATGACACTTCTTTGGTTTTCCAAATCTTGACTTCGTCTACAGTCTCTGTTCTAGGAGATTTGGGGGCAATTTCTTGAGAGATTTGAGAGACTTTATATTATGCCGCGTTTTGCTTGGGACAACATTGAACTATGTCATCCCGGACAAAGGTTAAAGAAAACTCTCACGTTGTCTTGACAATTCAGGTTTATTGATAATTCCTAAGCCACAGATGAAAACTCGAGGCTGATACCAAAACTTGAGCTTCTTTTTTTACAGGATATCGAACTGCTTCCTGAAGGTGACCTGACGCTGGTTGGTGAGCGTGGTGTGACCCTTAGTGGAGGTCAGAGGGCAAGGGTTAGCCTCGCCAGGGCCTTGTACAGTGATGTCGATGTGTATCTACTAGATGATCCTCTGAGTGCAGTGGATCCGGCAGTTGGTAGACACCTCTTTGAAAAGTGAGAATATCTACAATAAAAAACACACAAATCTACCTATTTTTAAAGAAACATTTCATTATCTTGAGACGTAACGACCCTTTGTCTCCCATAGGTGCATTCTCCATGAAATGAGGGACAAAGCTGTGATCATTGTCACCCATCAGCTTCAATTCATTGACAAGGCTGACAAGATTCTCATCCTTCAGGAGGTAATTAAATAAAACGACCTCTAAAATATATATTTTTTGGCAGCCGCCTTCATTTCGCAGCGTTTCCGGAGATAATCCTACATTAACTTAGTTCACATTATTTGAGGATATCCTCTTTGAGTAGCTGTATAAGTGATAGTACATGCTGCAAAGCTGTATTGAGAATTATTATTTTATAGAATCAGTTCACTGCACGTTAATAACGTCAGTCTTGAAAGAAAAGAAATGACAACATTATTTTCTTCTGAAGGTGGTTATTGTTTTAAGACATTTGTCTCTTGTCTGAAAGGGCAAGGTGGCTGGATACGGAACCTACAAAGAGCTGCAGGAAGACGGCATGGACTTTGCATCCCTTTTGAAGAAGAAATCTGAAGATGGTGATTACGATGGAGAGGATAAGCAGGATGTAAATCCGGAACGACTTGACGACAAGGTGTCCATCTGTTCAGATGACTCGGATGGGGTGCGTTTCTTTGGTTCATGCTCAAAAACTATTCGCAAGTGGATTCCTTCTAAGCATACAATCTAAATGGAATTCATTGATATGATATTACATAAAATGATGCATTATCTAATTGCTTAGGTTGAGACACCTGTTGGTATCGTCCCGGAGGAGATGGCGGCCGGCACTGTGGAGTGGATGGTGTACATCCGGTTCCTCGTAGCGGCTGCAGGGGTCCCCTTTGCGCTCGTCTGGGTCATTGTCGTAGTCGGTGCACAGGTAGATTCTAAATCGCCAGGATAAAAAAGAAGAGCCTGCTTCTGCCGCCCCAAACTCAATACTAGTCGTGAGGTTTTTTTGTATAATCTGTTTACTTACTTTCATAAAGGAAGTCATTCTAAATCATAAGTAAGCTTGGAAATAATCTGTTGGCTTACTATGGTACACCGTTGATGGACAACATGGTTACCATTGATACTGTGGCGGGGATCTCCCCGGGCCAAACCTAAGTTCGTTGGGACCAAGTCTGACACCTATTAGAGTGTAGCTGATCTTCCCGAACGCAAGCTTTCCCAAGACGAGAGACCACTCAGAGCGACCTCAAGGCCTAGGGAGCAGGTCCGTTTTGGAGGAAATATACCGCCGATTATGATGATTGTGATTACCCACTGTTAATTGCACAATAAACCAACAACAAATACACCTGGACAACAGGATTGTCGGCACAACAAATATGAACGTAATTTATTATACAATAATCAAGAAATAGGCAGTAGTGATTGAGTTTTGATGGGGTTGTTAATTATCAGGGTCACTTAATTACACTTGGGAGTTAACTGACAGCTCAACTAAGCAGCAACGCGCACAGCTTGAACAATGCGCCCAATGTAAACAAGGCACTGCTAAGTCAACAATGTACACTACGGTAAACAATGCACACCAAGTCAGCAACGTTCACTCAGTAAACAATGTACACTAAGTAAACAATGCACACCAAGTTAGCAACGTTCACTCAGTAAACAATGTACCTAAGTAAACAATGCACACCAATGTAAATAACACACGCCAATGTAAATAACACACGCCAATGTAAGCAATGCACGCCAATGTAAGTAATACACGCTGTCAGCCTTAACCTGATTTACGCCTTACCCATGCAAAATAGCGTCAGCATCGTTCCGTACATTCACTTGTACGGCTGCGCGTCAGCATCACACAGCGTAACTTCAGCACAGTCAGGGCCAGCGCCTTACACAGTGCGCGTCAGCATTACCTAAAACACAGAACGCGAGCAATACACGACCGTACCGTCCGCTGTCCACAGCACAACACCTTCGCGCGATCACGTGAATAGCCCTCACGTGAACAAGCATACGCCGTACAAACACATATGCATGTACTAAACCTATGGGCCTTAGGCAACCAATAGCGTACGCGCATTCAGCCACTAGGCTCTTACGCTCCGCCCAGTCACCAACACACAGTGAATTTACGTTAGTGCAATAGGGATGACGTTGTAAATAAACTAGCTATAAGTCCCTACACTTTCCGTTACAATACTGTGTTTGTTTGAAAATAACAAACATAAACGGCATTCTATAGAATTGGCTCATCTAGGCTACAGTTTCTGCTTCTCTGCTTTTGGTTTAAGGCATTGCTTTCTTACGCGGATGTCTGGCTAGCGATGTGGACAAACGAAGAAGAGAACGATCTGGTGGACAGAAATATTACCAGTCAGGTTGGTTGACGGTTAGGATCAGTATCAGGAAAGGTATGGCGTACCTAGGCATTTACTAAAGTGCACTTGATCAGTCCAGTCCAGTCCAGTCCAGTCCAGTCCAGTTCACTTCACTTCACTTCAATTCAATATTACATTTATTACCATACTAAAAAATAACATAATAGAAAGCAGAATACAATATTGTGGAGGCACAATCCTAATAAGCCAAGGCTTGTAGCGGAGTGCCTTTAGAAACGAGAACAAAGACATGAAATAATCAAATAGTTAGTTAATTAAGTCAAAGACAAAGATAAACAAGGGGACAAAGTATTCTGACCAGAACTTAGATCAAGAAAAATGACTGGGGAAAAAAACCCATAAAAATAGCGAAAAGAGATGGCAACGCTGGAGAACAAGCCAAAGGAGGAAAAAAAAAACAATCTATGCTTCATATTGGGAGATAAGATACTCTTTGAAGGAGTTCTTAAAAGAGCCCATGGAGGTTTTGGACTTGATTGGTCAATGCTATTCAAAAGACTGGGACCGTAGAAGCGAAGTGTGTTCTTGTACTGAGATGTGCGCGTGAAAGGTATGTATAGGTTGGTGTGTGATCTACTCAAGATACGTGCAGTTACATTGAAAAGGACAGGAGTTTTGAAAGCTAGCGAGTAGGCGCAAACTTTAATTCTGGGTTTTTTTTTTTTTTTTACTTGATCCCCCAAGAGTTCAACTGTCTGTGTAGACTACTCACGAGAGCAAGGGCGCCTCGAAGAACGTAGCGATGACATTGAATGCAATTCCAATCAGGCCTGAAAAAGTGATTATTGTAACAAACGATTACTCAAATGTTAGTAATGTGACAGGTAACACCTCCAAAAACGCTTGGCCTAGCTTACTGTGTTTTTTTTTTTTCATTTTGTCCTCTTTGCAGTATTATCAGGACGGTACGGAGTACGGCAACCGGTCATACTACATCAGGATATACGCCATCTTGTGTGGAGCTACCACCGCCGCCTCGTTTCTTCGGGCCTTTCTGTTCTATCATGTCTTTGTTACGGCATCAAAGGCTCTTCACAACCAGATGTTTGAAGCTATCATCAGAGCGCCCATGCAGTTTTTTGATACAAATCCCGTGGGTGAGACACTGTCATAATCAATCACCGCGTTGGTCAAGTGCAATCGGTATCCTTGAAGGCAATGAGAGGTTCATGTTTTTGTAGTTTACATTTAAACAAAGAATTTTGTGCGTTATATATGTACATCATCGAGGCCCTGAGTTTGTTCAATCATACTGCAGGGCCTGCACACATACCCACATCACAGTTGGATGGATCATTATTAGACATTCGTGTGCACCGAATGGGCACGTGATCTGATTCGGGCTCTACGCCAACCTCGAAGGGGTTCATGGGAGATCTTTGATACCACATATTGCCTGCACGGTGGCAAAATGTAAACATCCTGCCACTAATGCATGGACCCGATGGATGTATATTTTGGTTTCAGGTCGGATTCTGAATCGCTTTGCTAAGGATATCGGCTACATGGATGACGTTTTGCCATCCACATTCACCGAATTCCTTGAGGTAAAGTACACATTGCACAAACAATATTATCTGTATATTAAAAAAAAAAAGTTGCCTTCTAATGACAATTTCTAACCAATTGTATTTACTTAAATATTGATTCTCTGAGTATCTTGAAAAGTCAATCAAAATACCTGATGGTCAATGCCTCCATTTCCTGTTGTTAATTAATGTCATTGTTTCATCTTCTTCTCCAGCTTTCTTTAGGTGCGATTGCAACTGTCATCGTGATCTCCATCTTCAATCCTTTTTGCCTCGCTTTCACATTGCCGATCGGAGTCGTCTTTCACTTCACAAGGAAGTACTACCTAGCCTCCTCTCGAGACGTTAAAAGATTAGAAGGAAAAGGTAGGCCAGTCTTGAACGTTGAAATGCATGATCACAAAACCACATGTAAAATGATGTACAATGGAGAAAATACCTCTGTCACAGTTAGTAACGTATCCAGCAGGGGGAAGAAGGCGCAGGAAAGAGCAGGAAGGAGCATTTCCCTTTGAACTTTTGCTTACTTTTTAAAGAAAAAAATACCATATTTACGCTCCAATTTAAATTTCCAGATAATTTTGAGCTTGGTTTTCAGCAAAATTATGTACGCCCCTTTAGATTAAATATACCATTTGCTCCTTTAAACAAAATTGGGGCCGTTAATTATTTTCTTTTCAGAAACATTACCTGTTTTGTCCCATGGACCCAAACCTGTTTGTTACGGCAATAGTTACTCACAGTTCTTGATGTAGCTTGTCACTAAACCTGATATTCTTTCCTGATGAACTCGTGAGGACTTCAGACATCAAACAAATTTTCAGTTGCGTCTTGTTAATGCGATATTTTGACGGTTAGTTATCATGTGCACCTGTTTCAGCTCGCAGTCCGGTATTCTCCCACCTGTCAGCCACCCTGACTGGTCTGAGTACCGTCCGCGCCTTCAAGGCTCAGCAGCGATTCACTGCGGACTTTGACGGGTACCTGGACGGCCACACTAGGGCATGGTTCCTATTCCTGTCCGCGACTCGATGGTTCGGTATTCAGCTGGATTTCTTGTGTGTATTAGTTATCACCGGAGTCAGTTTGACCTGCATCCTTGCCGCAGATCGTAAGTTAGTAACTACACCTATTATATCAGCCCAGTAAACAGAAGATAATGACATTTAATAATGAGTACACAAGTTTTGCCCGACTTTATCGTGAACTTACAGTGCCTCAATCGTTTGTTGATTCGGATAACAATTTACGAACTTTTAAGAGGAATTCATTCAAGTGTGTAGGCAATTGGTATGTTGGCTAACATTTGAGAGTAAATCCGACTTTATAGGACAAGTTAACCTGGTATAAATCAAGACAATACAGCAGTTGAGGACAATTTCAATATTCATTCTTTTTTAGACTCTTTTGGGGTAAAACTAAACAAAAATGCTTCAAATGTGCTAAGGATTTGCATATACATGTACAATGGCTATTATACACATGTGTATGTACACTGCTCATGTGGATGCGTGTTTGCACAAGTGACACGTGTACAAATACCGACACTGTCACCCAAATGAGCACATTTGAAGAAAAAAAAATACTGTTACCAAGTAAACCCATTATTGTTCGGAATGTAGGGCTTAGACCAATCTACTAACTATTAGGGACAAAGTAATTAAAGAGATGTTAGTCCTTACTTCGTCTTCAAGCTTTGCGCATCCTTTTAATTACAAGAGGTACCATCTAAGAATTGAGCTGACCGCCATCTTGGATTCACCTATAACAGCTTTAGGTAATTAGTAATGATCAAAAGAGAGGGCTATTTCACTTTAGAAGGCGTAGCAGATATGCTACAAACAGCCACATGTGATGAATTTGGTATATTATTGGTTTGAACAAATTGCCAAAGTCCGTGTAGCGGATAACCTGGTTAAAGGAGTACATTCGATATGTTTTCCCCAAAGTTCTTGATCTCAACTCTGGCATTGTCGGTCTCTCCTTGATCTATGCCACGAGTCTCATGGGGGAGTTCCAGTGGGCGGTGCGACAGAGTGCAGAGTTAGAAAACCAGGTACGTCCGTACAGTATTCCCTCTTCCCAACGCCATTCTTCTGGCTATGGCTTTTTTCACCCTGTCTCTTTGCCAGCGCTAAAGCTGTCGACACAAAGTTTATCCCGTGCATTTGGACAAGACCCAAGTCGGATGCGAGACGATCAGCAATCATGGTGATATCATGGTCAGCTATCATGGTCAGCAGAGAGATGTCAGAGGAGGTGATAAACTACAATATTAATCTGGCGACCAACGTTTAGTTTGATTTAGTGGCAAGATTTCATTTCAAAGCGGGACACTTCCAAAGTCGATGCATGCAATTGGGACGGGCTCAAGTGCGTCTATGCAGGACTCGACGACAACATTCGAGCGTTTCATCAAAATTCAGTCTGCTTTGACGTCACAATATTTTGTCGACAGTACAAGCTGAATTTTTTTTAAAGCTATCTGTGTCATCATACACTGACACTCTGTCATTTATGTACATTCAGATGACTTCAGTGGAGCGTGTTTGCCAGTATATCGATATCAAACCGGAGGCACAGTTGCAAACCGATCACATGCCACCTCCAGACTGGCCACAAGATGGCGGCATTACGCTCCAAGACGTCTCTCTGAGATACAGTGATGATGGGCCATTGGTACTACGCGAAATTAACTGCGCCATCAGGCCAACAGAAAAGGTGAGACTACATGTCCATGTATGCAAACGAAGGTTCCACTTTACATGCAAACAAAATGCGAGTCAGAATCAGGCATCAGCCGAGGGATTGGAAGAATGAAGCGTCTACATGAACTTTCCGATGTGATCGATAACCTCAGTCCTATCAATCTTCTTTTTTGTTTTTTATTGTGTTATTATTAAATAAGGATAAGAACGTGTACCAGCATGAATTTTCAAGGAAGGTTGGATAAATTATCTCTCAGGATGACTCAAGACCTCCATCAACTGTAGCTTAGTTTAAGATTAACTGGTTGGAACACATTTGTGTAGAGTGAATTCGACCAAGTTATACCAAGAACAATTTCGAAGGCTTAAAAAAAATCGTCCTTTCACCCATCATATCGCGGCTTTCAGGTGGGCATCGTAGGCCGGACAGGAGCCGGCAAGAGTTCCCTGATGACAGTGTTGATGAGATTGGCTGAGCCCACAGGCACCATAATGATAGACGGTATCAACACAGCCCTGATAGGACTGCATGACCTCCGCAAGAAAGTCTCATTCATCCCACAGGTAATTAAGCCCTTTTCAATCAATCAATCAATCAATCAACATTTATTTCCATAATGCCAAAAAGAAAACAAGACAATGTAACAAAATAAATTAATAAGTAATATAATTAAAGTAATCTTATTCAAAATATACATGAAAATATCTAAGCAAGAAAGGACCATAAAAAAAGGCAATTATGGGGGCATCTTCCGAAGCCGGGGGCTTATATGGCGATGCCTTCACAAAACAAAACCGAAATGACAACTTGACAAATACAGAGACATACAAACAATCGGACAAACGCATATATAATACACATGGGATTCAAACATGATGGATATCATTATATATGGATGCAACAAAAACGATAATGCGATAATCACATTTTCGTGCAACTACATGCAGTCAAAATCAAAAATATACAAATACGTTCAGGTAAACACAAAAACGTGAACAAAAACGAATTGATCACGAAACAAAAAGAACAAACAAGTAGGCAGCCAAATCAAAATTTCTTACGAAAGATAAACAAGATGAACAATCAAATGGCAAAAAAGAATTACACAAAAAAAAAATAAACTGTTAAGAGACATTCAAGCAATAGTGAACATATAAACATGCCACTAAACAAAACAAAAAAATAGACATGAAAACAGTATACCTTAAAGAACAACGAGCATATCACATAAAATAATTATTGCAAGGGGACTATAGAAGTAGTATAATAGAAGAAGAAAAGAAATAATTGTTAATCGGAGGGAGACTATGATACGTAGCGGGAGATGAGATATTCTTTGTACCCTGATTTGAATCCGCCCACAGAAGACTTTGTTCTCAAGGCTGTATCTAAGCTGTTCCAAAGACGAGGGCCATGGAAACGAAGAGTGTTCATGTAGAAAGTTGTGCGAGAGAATGGGACATAGAGATTATTTCTGGAACGTGTGTTATATTCATGAATGTCATGCACAGAAGTGAAAAAGGTTGAAAAAACTTGAGGTAAAATTTTGTTAGTGTACTTAAACATGAAAATTCCTGTTTGCAGTTTGTTAATATCCGTGAGCGTTAGTGTGCGAAGTTTTGCAAATAGAGGTGCAGTATGATCGCGTGGTTGTAAGAGGGTGCAGAGTCTGATGGCCCGCTTCTGCATGACAATAAGGGAGTGGAGTTGGTTAGTACTGGATCGTGCCCACACAATATTACAGTAATTAAGGTACGGAAGAATGAGTGTATTGTAAAGAGTGAAAAGAGTTGTTGATGGAAGAAAGGTGCGAAGCTTGGAAAGAACACCTGTATTGCGGGAAACGATTTTGGTAATTGTGGAAATGTGGTCACTCCAGGTAAGGTGATCATTAATCACAACACCTAAGAATTTGGTACTGTGAGCGACCGATATTGGCGTACCATCGATGTAAATAGATGGAAAAGAATCGGGAGAAGAACTGGCTTTTTGAAAGAACAAACATTTTGTTTTGCTTGCATTCAGAGACAGTTTGTTGGCTTTAAACCACGAGGACACCTTGATAAGTTCTGCATTGAGGATATGTATTAGAGATTCAAAATTAGGATTAGAATAGATGATAGTGGTGTCGTCTGCGAACAACAGAAAAGAAAGTAAAGAAGAAGAATTATTCAGATCATTAATATACAGCAGAAAGAGAAGGGGGCCAAGTATGGACCCTTGAGGTACTCCATGCGTAATGTCGCTTCGGCTGGAAGATGTTTTATGGACCACAGTAAATTGCTGTCTGCCCGTCAGGTAGCTCTCAAACCAGTCAAGAGTATGTCCTCTAATTCCATAGTAGTTGAGTTTGGAAAGAAGAATGCCGTGATCGATTGTGTCAAATGCCTTAGAAAGGTCGATGAAGATACCTGCAGTTGAACGTTTGTTGGATAAAGAACTAGAAATAATGTCAGTAAGATGAATCAGAGCCATGTCCGTGGAATGTTGTGGGCGGAAGCCGAATTGCTGATTGAAAAGAATGTTGGAGCGAGACAGAAATTTCGCCAAACGATTATAAACAATTCGCTCAAGAATTTTAGAGAAGGACGGCAGAACAGAAATAGGACGATAGTTATGAATGTCCTCAGAATTGCCAGATTTGTACACAGGTGTAACTTTGGCAATCTTCAGGTTCGAAGGGACAGAAGCGGAGGATAGAGACAGATTGAATATGTGAGCAAGAGGTTCAGCTATATACGTAATGACCGATTTAACAATAGAGGAACGAATGTCATCAAACCCGCAGCTGGTGTCACTCCTGAGTGATTTGCCGATTTCAACAATTTCAGCGGAAGAAGTCGGGCTAAGAAAAAAAGAAGAAGAGTTAGGTTTGTGAAGATAATCATTGAATTGTGAGTTAGTGGGTGGAATTTTGTTAGCAAGTGTAGTGCCTATATTAGTAAAGTAGGAATTAAATGAGTTGGCAATGTCAGCGGGATTGGAGAACACCTGTTGTCCATCTGAGCATTTCTCCGGAAGACCTATATTTTTGCCTTTACCAAGGATTTTATTTATCTCTCGCCAGGTGCTTTTAATATCATTTTCGCACTGATCAAACTTGCTGGTGTAATATTTCGTCTTTGCGAGACGAATAATGGCTGTTAGGCGATTACGATAATTCTTGTAAAGACGTTCATTGGTCGTTGATGGATTCCTTAAGAATCGCCTGTACAACCTATTTTTGTGGTTGCAGGAATTGATGATGGCATTGGTGATCCAAGGTGGCTTGGTCTTTTTATCACCTGTCCTTTTGGTTGTAAATGGAAAATGATAATTGTATGAATCAAGAAAATGGTTCATGAAAATATCATAGGCCAAATCAGCCTGTTGGCACTGAAAAACCTCTGTCCAGTCCATGGACGCGATACCTGCAGTAAAAGAACAAAGATTGCTATTATTGATATCTCTAGTGGTGTAGGTCCTGGACACAGAGTGGGAATCGAGAGAAAGGCAAGGAGTAATTTGAAACAAAGGTAAATGATCGGAGATGTCTGCGCTGAGTATACCTGCAATAATATCACTTTGATCGTTGTTTGTTAGTATCGTGTCAATGAGGGTGGAGCTATGAGGGGTTATACGAGTAGGTCGATCTATCAAGGAGCGAAAGCCATAAGACAGAAATGTATTTACAAAGTCGTCTGTGGGCAGATGCTCTGAGTATCTCAGGAGATCCAGATTGAAATCTCCCATCACGTAGCACAGTTTCCTCTCCGAAGAAATGGAATTAAGACAAGAATCTAAAGATCGTTGAAAGTTATCGAGGTTGGTTCCAGGAGCTCTGTAGACATTTCCAACAATCAAATTACGGGCACAGTTGCGTTCAATTTCGATAAACACACACTCATAGTCATCAGAAGGTGGCATAAGATCATCTCGAATATGGAATCTCAGAGAACAATGGATGAACATGGCCGCTCCCCCTCCAATCTTATTTGAGCGAGATGAATGCACAAGTTTGTAATCAGGCATTGTAATGTATGGCGGAGGAGATTCCCTGAACCATGTCTCTGTAAATCCATAGATGGAAAAGGAACGAGTCAGAGTGGACAGGTAATCTTGAATGTCGTAGAAATGTCTACAGAGACTCCTGGAATTCATGTAAAAAACAGAAAAACAGTTTGCTTTAACTTAGCAAACTGTACACAATTATGTTAAAGCTATAGTCCATCATTTGCAGCCATCCGAAAAGTAACTGGCGTAATTACTGTTGAAAAACAAACTTGGTTGAAAGATAGTAAGGGAACTAAACTCCCTGTGAAATTATTCTTTCTGGGAAGCTGTCATTTTGAAGTAATCAACGAAAGAAGGCATTTCCAACAGTGATTCTTAAGAAGCACCGTAGGAAATTTAAATTAGTTGTTCGTTTTGTTATTCAGCGCAGCGCGCACAAGTATTGGAACGACGCACACGCGCGCGCGGTTGTTATAATTCGTCGGATCAGTGCGCGACGCCGCGTATAGCTGCAATTCAAAAGAATTCAAAACATGATTCAGTAACTTTTGATTTGAAATTGAGATCTTAGAATGCTGCTTTTTCGGAATGTACAGCTGAAGCTTAGCTGAAACTTCATCAGGTTAGTTGCTCAGTATCCTTCACTAGATTTTGAATACTTTTGTTGCTTCAAACGAACAAAATGCACTAATTACAAATGATGGACTATAGCTTTAACAAAAGTGAAATAATCTTCTCGAGTAGGCTGCAGCATGTGTTTTGCTAGTTTTCTGGAACATGTTGAAGATTAGTTCTTTGTTAACGTCAAACATAATGTGTACCTATAAACATTATAGAATAGTTCGTGATATCGTAGATATCATTTTTCGTGTAACCTTGTTTTGTTTCTCTATGCCCAAAAGGACCCAGTTCTATTCAGTGGAACACTTCGCAAGAACCTGGATCCTTTCAGTGGGCACTTTGATTCTGATATATGGAGGGCTGTTGAAGAGGTATGTTATGTGTTCTGCTGTCGACTATACTCTGTTTATTCATTCAGACTTGTGAGATGACACAAAACATATAATTGCAGCTGTACAATGTTCCTTTTTCTCGCACATGGCTGTCGCTTGGTATCAATTTCAGCAGTTGATAGTCTAAAAACGTAAACCTACTAATTCATTATTCCAAGGTTTCCATCGTTGATGGTTTTACACGCATCGGGGCTTAAACGCTGTTACAAATCTTGCAACAGACAAATCTCTGGAAGATTGGGAATCTTAGAAAACTAGAAGTGGCTACATCTGGATATGATATCCACTCTTACGAGCGCCTTTTTGTGTCCCATATTAAAGGTTGAGTTGAAACCAGCGATTGAGGAGCTACCGGACAAGTTGGAGGCAGTCTTGACCGAGGGAGGCACTAATTTCAGTGTGGGTCAGAGGCAGCTACTCTGTCTGGCTAGGGCTATCCTACGCAAGAACAAGATCCTCATAGTGGACGAAGCCACAGCCAATGTGGACATCAGGTGAGTGTACATGCTTAGAAATTATCGAGCAACAGCAACTCCCGCTTTAATTAAATAAATGGCATTATCCACATGGTTAATTATACAGACAATCCGATAACCCGTACATAAACCACTGGAGCTTTACTCTAACCCTGAAACAAATCTAGGAAAGACCACTTCATTACCGTGTTCCTATCTTGCACCAGCACCTGTTTTACAGGGTACATGTTGAGTTGAAGAGCTTAGTCATTTTTCTCTGCGGGTATAGACGCATACCATTTATGGTCAAAGTGATATAATCTGCGGTTGTTTTAGTTCTGATGGAAAATTAAAGACGGCAAAACCCTCAGTCATATTTGGCAGCAGTTTGAAGTGATCTTAATATTGTCATATAAATAATGAAGTTTCTATTATATTATTTATTTCATTCAATCAAACAGAACTGACCGTTTGATTCAAGCAACCATCAGACGGCGGTTCAAACACTGCACAGTTCTGACAATAGCTCATCGTCTCAACACAATCATGGATTCGGACAAAGTTATGGTAAGATTAAATGTTATGTAAGATTTTATTATAATCGAGTTCTGATTGACCAAGTACAAAAAGTGTTCTTACATTAGTAATTCATTGTGAGGTGATGTGTCGTATTTATCTATCCTAAATATTTTCTTAAATCATTAATACTTTCAGAAAGTGATGTATTTTAATTCCCCAGGTGATCATTAAGTCTTGTTGTTGTTGTTGTTGTTGCTGTTTTTCAGGTGCTTGACGCAGGGCAGCTCATCGAGTTTGACGAGCCTTACATTCTGCTTCAGAAGGAACACGGTATCTTCAGCAAGATGGTGCAAGAGACCGGCAAGGCAGAGGCAGTCAAACTCCTGCAGATCGCCAGAAAGACATCAACGACCCTGAAGACTTAAACAAACCCATGTATCCCTTGACACATTTGACATCAACAAATAATTAATGTAAGATTTACAGTCGAACTGAAAAAAAACGAGATGTGAACGAATTTGATTTGCGAGAAGATTTTATTGTCTTTAATAAGGAAGTTTGTCGTATTTGAACTTCTGGATTGTGTTAGAGTTTGGAAGAGGTGTTTGAGAATGAACGATCCCCCATTGGCGATAGTTCCAGAGAATAGTCAACTGTGTTGTTTAGCTCAACGAGTGATGCGTGATAGTCTGTACTGTTGTCTGTATGTACTGAACACCCTAGGACATAACAGAAAACAACGCCCCCCCCCCCCGGGCTGACCTAAAAGCCACATCCAATCCCTCTGGTGGTGAAATAAACAATAAGTGGTTGTAAATAGCAGCCTGTAAAACCAAGGGCAATAAGAAAAACAGTATGAATCGAAAAATCATTAAGTAAAAAAAAATTAATTCAAAAACTAGGGTAAACAGTTCTATAAGAAAGCACACAAATATCAAAGTAGAAACAGAAAAAAAAACATTTGCACTAAAGATACAGAAAGATGAACTACCCCCACCCCCCCCCACCCCTAACCAGACCAGCAAGTGGCAGCAACCCACGACAATATGCAAGAAGAAATTAAGATATCAGCTACAAATTGCCAGCAAGCACAGCTTGTAAAAGTAAAAAATACATACATGTTTATATACTGAAAACATGTACATGGATGCGAAAATTTCAAGAGGGCCCAATGTCTGAACCCCATCAGATATACCTCTCGAGACTACATTTGGTGCCCAAGAAAGACTCCAATGGGATTGAAAACGCCAAATTATGTAATTCTTCAGCGTGTTTTTAACGACATTGTTGTAATTTTATCTTTGTACTTTAATTGTGTTATTTGATCCCACATCGCTACCCTTTGTATTGATGTGTTAATCATGTAATTCAGCCTGTCCATTGCCACATCGATGTCTGTGAAACAACCATTATCAATTAAATTCAATTCAACATTTTAATATTATTATTATTATTGATTTTGTTACTAAATAAGATATGAATAAAATAATGTCATCCTCGCATTGCCAACATCGGCCGGCTGTGGTGCGTCTCTGCATATCACTGATGATTATTCACGGTATCCTAATAGAAAGATAACCTACAAACAAATCATACAATACTCTCTTGAAGGCACTCCTTAGGTCATGCATCATTGAGCATCACTGTCTTAAAAATTGTATGTAAGAACCCGATATAAGAAGAGTATCGTATGTCCAAGATGCTGCAAGACAAGTTTAGATGTGGTCTAAGAGGTGCGTGGGGTAGGACGCCCTCACCCAAAGTACGACCAAAGCGTGCTCCGTGCCGAGGGATTTTGATGGCATTCAACCAGGAAGTCACGTGCGTGTTCCAATTTCTTCCCCCTATTCCTGGTTATCACATAAAATCAGTTCAGTAGCTGTATATTGAAGGTCGTTGCCAGCCATCAGAAATCGACAAACAGCTCCAGCGCTTTTTAAGTTCAAATGTACCTAGGGTTCTGAACCATTGTACTCTGCACAGTGTGTATCACATGTAAAAATAGTCTCAATGCACATTTAAACTTATTTGCTTTCAGTACAAAACCAATGGAGAAAAAGTTGGTCAAAGCCTGAAAATTTAAACCCTGTCAACCCCCCCCCCCCCCACAGCCTTTTATATCGCTGGTTAGATTCAACCGATCGTGGTCAGCACTGAACTATGATTGAAATAATGGAGATATTTCAGTAATTTGTAAAATGGCAATTATACTAGTTTATTTTTTTATGACAATGTTGCGATGCATATTTCGATTGTAGGCCTACCTTTGCAATTGTAACCTTGGACGTGGGTAATCATGTAAATGAAACTTTCGCATTGCTATTAGACCTGCCAATTACTTTTGATGGCACAAACGTGTATATCAGAAGTTTAATTAAATATAAAAAAAGAACGAAGATGTTTACATTAATTACTGAAATACAGATAACATGCAGTTAAGGCTAAAAAGCATTGTCTATAAACAATTTGAAATATTAAGATAAAACAATTTGAAATAACAAAACACTGATGATTTTGTTCATCAATATTGAGTCCACATTTTTTTAAATTTCTATAATGCCATAATAATAATGGCGACTGAGTAATGAGACGCACAACTGAGAGGGTCTAACAACTCAGCAACCAGCACAGTATAATCATACACTAAATTCCTCCTGTTACTAGGTAAGTTCCACGTCTAAACGTCAAGGCTGTTTTGCTTTTTCTCTGTGATCAATCTGAAGGAGTTTCATTTCAGTCATGCCGAGAAAAATCAGGCGACAGTGCCTACAGTGCAACTTTGAGGAATCCCTGGTATCATTACGAGAAGTGATTAATAATAATGCCTTAAGCCACGCCCACTAATGGCGCTGGCCAATTGGATGCTAATATTCCAGCATGAGTTACTTAGCACAAAGAATTGTTACTACACAATTTATGTTAATGTATACAACATATAGTTGATGACTCATCACGTAATTATTGCTATTACATCTGTCATGTATGGTTTGGCTGCACCTGGAAAAACCGAAGAAACAGTCTGTTGCATTTAAACAATTAAGAATCCAGTAATTGTGTATCAAGTGACAAATGAGCTTCAGGAGCAGGTGCCGTTGTAAACATTATCTTCTCTGAAGAGCAACACCAGAATATAGTCTGCGAATTAAATCAATTTTATGCCAACATAACTTACAATATTATTGGCTTTAACAATTTGATGATTTAAGAACTTCAAATTACCCTTGCTATTCGAATCGATCCCTCAAAGGAGGTGGTAGGCCAGGAGAAATAGTAACGCACTCACTGGTAATTCTAATGGTTCTTTGCGGCTTAGTACCCTGTGTTCTAGCGCCGCCCAGACCTACAATACCCGCCCCGTCATCGTAGCTGTCCGTTCGCGTTACGGCCCGCCTGGCTTCCCGTAGTCAATCAAGCACACTGTTCAGCTAAAGCTAGATAACCACGGTCCTGTCGTAACCATTTATATATACACAGAGGCGTGGGGGCGTTAAGAGGGTATTTACCCCCGAATATTTTGTAACGACTGCCCTTTTCCATTCAAGTACCTTTTTTTCTTTTCCATTCAAGTGCCCTGTTTTTCAACATTGTTCCCTCCCCTCATATGTTTGAAGTGTGCCCTTTTGGAACAAGTGCCTTTGTTTAATAAACAAGTGCCCTTTCAAAAACAAATTGCCCCTTTTGACCACCAGCCTCCTGCGAGTGCCCCTTTTTGTATTTAGGGCGAGCCACGGCAATTTTGCCGTCCTGAGAAGCGCCATCTATTGCATATCGTCGGATTTAATCAGCGCCCCCATTACAAGGTGGAACAACAACCCCACCCCACCCCCAACTATTTGATTTTACGGGGGCCACGTGTTTTTTGTACGACAAACTTGAAGGCAACCATTGGACGCCATTTGATTGAATTGGAATATAACTGATCCTCTATTTCATGGAAATAGGACCAACAGAGGTTTTTTTTATTTTTCATCACTCGTCTACACGTTGAAAACAAAATCAGCTGCTGGCATACGCTCAGTTTTTTCTGAATTGTTTTATTTCACTGGCAAGAAAATGCTATACGCATCATACGCAGGTTGTATACGGAATAAAAGGAAGCTCCTGTGTCAGCGTCTATTTTTTTCTCGGTAACCGTCATTTCAATCCATGGTTACGTTCACTCACTCCTCTATGTTTTGTACCTAGCAGCAGTTATAAGTTGAGTGCGTATACTACTCTGGTATTTTTTCAGACATTATCTTTTCTTCTGTATTATTTTGTCTTTTGTTCTTAAATGTTAAACTTTTTTTCTGCAATTGAACATTTTATCAAATGTATATAAGGATGTACATCTTCAACCCCCCCCCCCCTCTACATTCTGCCCACCCCACCCCAACCAACTCCCACACTTTTAACCATATTGACGATAAAAAGATGAAATCTAAATCAGGGTCACTCTTTTTACAAATAACCCATTTTGTACCCCTCCACCCAAATCCTGGGTACGCCATTGCGTACGGATTACCGAACTGTGCTTAACTCTCTATCATGGCAAACACACGTGTTGGCGCATGTGTAACCTTGTCGTCATTAGAGACACACTCTTGGAAGAAATGGTCCGGTTAACATTGTTAACTTATTTCTTATGATGGGACTGCGGTTTGGCCGAAGTCAATTGAGCTGACTGATAAGGTTTACGTACAAAACCCCGAGCCAACGAGGTTTTTGTATAGAAAGCTGCCGGCCACTTTGCGCGAGTGTGTCCGTAATGGTCACTGGTGCGTGCTATTCCAACAATAGCACGTTTCTCACTGGCAAAGAATAGCTGTTACGAACACGCACCACTACTGCCACAATATACAATACTTCATATATTCATTCCATATATATTTCAAGCACCGTCATGGCGGTCCATAACGTCGACGGTTCGTCCAAAATATCGCGTAACGACAACAAACCTAGACATGTTTCAGATTCGACGCAGACTGAGGATGAGCCCGTCAAAGCCCCCTCCGGAGTCAGAAGACCGCCACATCCCATGAAGACAGCTGGTCTCTTCTCCAAACTATTTTTCATGTAAGATAAGTTGTTCACCATATTATACGCAAGGACATAGACCATTGTGCTATTCTCCTGTAAGCTTACAATAACATGCCACCTCTTTTTGTACTGTAGTTATTTGTGCTGCCGTATTTTTACACAAACATTAATTATTCATAAGATGGAATTTGCGTCAAGGTGATGTAAATCAAAATGGGGTTTTGCCCTTCACCGACGTATAAACAATGTGTAATTAGTGTGTTCACAGTGTATATACGTCAGTGAAGAACAAAATCCAATATTGTTTTACATCACCCCGACTCAAATTCCATCTCATGAATAGTTTAATTGCGATACCCGCTGCTACATGTACATCAGATTCAAACCAGATAACCGATCCTGCAAGCTCGGTGGTCGAGTACGAGGGGTAATGCATTTGCATAGAAATCAGGAGGTCGTGGATTCAAGTCCCACCCGAGTGATTTTTCCCAACTTTCACTCAGGAGGTAACACACTGAGTGTACATTGTATATACGTCGGTGAAGGGCAAAACCCAACATTGACCAACTTCAGTTAGTCTGTGAATTGTTTTTTTTTCCGATTTGCTTCAAACTATTGAGGCATCTTTTGTTTCGGTGAGCATCTTAGGCATCTTAATTTTCGAGGGAAAAATACAATTTACATCAACTGTCCAGTACATAATTGTTAGCAGCCTATAGGTAAAAATTGTTAATGATATATATTCTTATACATTTTTTTGTATGATACAACATCATCAAAATTGTTTTAAAACCCACCAGGAACAACCCTTCCGTTTTGATATGCTAGTTGCTGTTGCTTTTACTCGCATTGTATTGCAAAAACACCATAATAATTAGGTTATTCAACCAGGAAATTAAACAAATACTGAATCAGTTACTTAGCACATCTTACCATTCTTCCCAAACTATGTTCCGTATAATCCTTGACTTACATATAGTGCACATAAAACATTGACACAATAACGTGACTTGAACATCACTGTTTAACCACCCCATGTCATTTTGTTTCCTCCTCTTTTTTGTTGTTTACATGTACAATACATTTCCTTTTGTGAAGTTGGATGTTTGACTTCTTCCGTCGGGGCTACAAGAGACCTCTTGTTGAAACAGACTTGTATGACGTTCTGCCTGACGACTCCGCTGGAGTCGTGGTTGGTAAACTCGAGAGGTAATGTATGTGCCCATGCTACACCCTATCCAAATACGAAATGTGTAAACAAAATCAAGTCTAAAAACCCTTGAGCACACTTAAAGCTTCCAGATCAGTGACAAAAAATACAAACTAATACATTTATATCTGACTACCCATGGAGAGGGAAAACAACGATTATTTACAATTGTAAATCTTAATTTTATGTTATTGGTGGTAGGTCGAGTATGATCTTTTGAATTTCATTTTTCCATGCAGGGAGTGGAATAAAGAAATTAAGAAAAGCGAAGCCACAGGAAGGCCTCCGTCTCTTCGATGGGCGTTGGTTAGAGCTTTTGGCTGGCATTACATGATACACGGCTTGCCTGCATTCATTGAGGTAACCAAAAACCATCTGTATATTGTGAATATTGTACTACTTTTCTTACTAGAGATCTAAGGAAACATTTTCAAGGACTTGACAATCGAAACGCCAGAAAGCATTTACATGAATATAAAAACCGACTCGATGTCAGTCACTAGAAGTTATTATTAACATGTTAAGTGAAATGCAGCGTGTAAAAGAAACAAATTCCGCAGCAAATTACACAATGTTTTGATCTACATGACGCCCCCCCCATGAAATATTCCAGCCCCTCCCCCCCCAGCGCCCCCCCCCCCAAACTGAAAAATTCCTGGCTATGCCACTGCTACGACTACCATTTCATTTATCAGGAGAAGGGCTATTGATTGTAAATTGTTTATTAAAGTTCTCTGCGGAACATTTCAAACCGCAAAGGGTGCATGCTGTTTGTGTATAAGAAACTACTAAAAGGCTGTTTCAAATACTCTTAATTTCGTCTATTATATCAGTGTTTCGTTTATTCGGATATCCGTCTTAATTCTCATACATGTATTTTGGATATGGACATTGTCAACAGGAGGTCGTCTTGAAGATGGCCCAGCCAGTGATGCTGAGTCGTCTGGTTCTGTACTTCTCCACGGACCTCGTGTCGACCACGGAAGCCTACTTGCAAGCATTGGGCATGTCCTTGTCTTCCCTTCTCGTACTCATCACCCACCATGCCTGCTTCTTCGGTTTTGCTATCACGGGAATGAGGCTTAGGACGGCCTGCTCGGGTATCATCTTTAGAAAGGTGATTCAAGATTTCCAGTAGGAAATTGCAGTACGGTCAGTGGCGGTTCTAGGGTGGCTAGGGATGCTTAAGGCCCCCCCCCCCAAAAAAAAAAAAAAATAAATAAATAAATAAATAAATACATTCCATAATGAAAACGAAAGGCACTACCAAAATGTAAGAATGTGACTTACGTACATGCGAACGGGTCTTGCCCCAAATAAATAGTCGTGAGAAGGGTGCATTTTGTACACTTAGTGTGAATGATTGTAGGATATTATCAGCGCTCCCCATTGAAAATATGGCACAAGCCACCCCCTCTCCTTCCCCCATTGAGTTTTGTAGGCCTAAGTGTCTGGAGAAAAGAACCGGTCTTCATTTCAGCCCGCCTCCCTGAAAAAAAAATCTGGATCCACCCTGCTAGCCTCCCCTCCCCCCCCCCCCCCCAAAAAAAAAATATATATATATTGGCTCTAGAACCGCGCCTGAGTACAGTGTAATCCCGGAACGGCTGAATGCCAACTTGGGGCCTATCTGTATTTCAGTATAAGTTACTTTTTGAATTATAATAACTAAATAATCATTAGATTCCCAACATATTTGTATAAACACCGTGTACTCGATGTTTAAATTATGTAGCATATGAAAGTGAATAAGTGTGACATTGAAAACCAAAACCTCATCATGTTGTCATTAGAACACGATTTCAGCAAAAAAAAATATAACTTGCATGTAGCATGATTATTTCCTCTTTGCGAGTTTCAGAATTTCGTAATTAAAGCACGGATAACATAAGGATGATGATAATAGTAAGGGAATTCCCCTAGACACTAAAGTGATACAAATGTTTTCAATTTTGCAGGCCTTGAGACTCAGCAACCTAGCTTTAGGAGAAACGACAATCGGTCAACTGGTCAACATCTTATCCAATGACGTCAACAGATTCGATTTGGTACGTGCCAAAAATACACCGAGTGTTACTGCCAGTTGGAAATGATTCTGGAAAATAATGGTGTCATCAAACTGTGTTGTATATTAAGCAGTATCTAAATAACATCTGACCGATAGCTTGTGACGTTCTGAATTATCTGATAATTAGGCCTATGTCGAAACAATTATTGACGGTGTGTGACCAAAATACCTACCTGTTACTGTCAAGAACAATGTTTATTTTGCGGCAACCATGTATTGTATCATCGGGCACAAGCCGTAATAGCAGCTCTAAGCTCCCAGCCATCCCAAATCCTTTTTGAATCTCATTTAACCTTCCTACAAAATTGGTTGTATGTATGTAAAGAATTGCTTAATTATGTACCCAGCTGCGTCTCTCTTTTTGATAGGCCGTTAGGTTCCTCCACTACTTCTGGATAGCTCCTCTTCAGCTTATTACTGTCGTAGCTCTAGCTTGGAGGGTAATAGGAGTGTCTTGCCTCGCTGGGATCTCCATTTTGATCTTCATGGCACCCCTGCAAGGATACATGGGGAAACTATCTTGCAAACTGAGGTGAGCATGGATGCTGTGAGAAACCTCATGGTCAGGAAAGAACGTTGCACCCTGATTCCACCTTTTTCTTCCTAGGTCATCTCATGATAGATCATTCATTGCAAATATGGTGAATAGACATGAATCTGGGATAAAGAAACATTTCCAATTTTGTTAGGAAATACTTAGAAAGTGTTCTTGACTCTCCATAGACTTTGTACGCAACTGCTGAAGTAGAGTCTTGAAAATACATTCTTTTCCATGGTTTATTTTATTTCTTGCTTATTCTTGAGCAAACTGTCAATCAGATATGCAATGGAATAATCTATGTTTTTAAGCGGCATTCACCCCCCCCCCCCTCGTTGTTCTAACGCGTAATAGGCCTATAATCAGAAATAGCAACAGTTGCTTTTGCTGTAGTTTTCAGAAATGGATGGATTTGGGGGTTCGTATCTTGAAGACAATAATTTATTGTTATACTGACCTGTTTGAAGGATGTGTTCGTGATGCAGGAAAAACCAAGAAAACAATCATGTTCTTGTAGTCTGGTTCCCTGACCCCACTTCAGATGAAACGGAAAAGTAAAACTAATCACCACACGGTGCAACAACAACTATCACAACACCTGGCTACAGCTTTCAGTATATTGTGGTGCCAAGCTCTTATAAGTGTGATATTGTCTGGTATGCATATCTGCATACTTTGTAATACGAATCACATACAATGTAGGATGTTTCGTTATAAAAACCCATTTCATAGGTTAACAAAATACTCTACCAACTGAGGTGAGGAGTGATTTTTCTCTACTTCATTGTCTTCATTCTACATGTATAGTAATAATTCTAACAATCTTAAGCAAGCCCATAGATTTTTGTAGTCAAGTTTCCAAAGCGCTTTCTCTTTTCAGATCCAAAACGGCCTTGTTGTCGGATGCAAGGATCCGCGTCATGAATGAAGTGATATCTGGCATGCGCGTCATCAAGATATACGCGTGGGAACACTCGTTTGGAAAACTTGTCGCCGAAAGCCGAGCGTAAGTTGACTTTCCTCATTCAAGACGAAAAGAGGAAGGGGATTAAGTATATTGTATTTCCCGAAACTAATCAGACGAGACTTGTTATCTATAGTGGGTGTCTGTTAGCTGATGTGAGGAGCTCTTACGGCCTTTGACAATTCTTGTCAGTACATGTGTAGATGTACCACTGGCACTA
The DNA here is from genome assembly GCF_015706575.1 of Patiria miniata. Classification (NCBI taxonomy): domain Eukaryota; kingdom Metazoa; phylum Echinodermata; class Asteroidea; order Valvatida; family Asterinidae; genus Patiria; species Patiria miniata. The sequence continues at coordinate 26,500,848 of NW_024037068.1, forward strand.
TAACTCAGTCGGCCTGCAACTTTCCGATGGTCCGGTGATTGGCAAATAAACCTGTTCATCCAAGTGAGCAGCAGCACGGTTTATCGTACATAGGAAATAAAATAGGAGATTATACCAATATAATTGTTTTTTTTACCTATCTGCAGAAAGGAGGTACGGAAGATATTACAAAGTGCATATTTGCGCGCGCTGATAGAAGCCCTACTGTTCGACGGCCCTCTGTTGACGACATTCATCTCATTTATCGTCTACGCCTCTCTGGGAAATCCTGTCACGCCCTCTAAGGTCTTCCCCGTCCTCGCACTGTTCTTCAGCGCCAGGATTTGCCTGTCCATCTTTTTCCCACTCTCGTTCATGCACGGGTCGGAGGGACTCGTCTCCATCCAAAGGATTCAGGTGAGGATGAGAATAAACCTCTGATCGACGATGTTTAGATTACAAGTGTCCTGTCTTAATTATTGAAAATCAGGTGTTAAAGTCTTCCTCGTCAATGATGGTTTTCGGCTTCCAACTGTTCGGATTACTTGACTCCTTTCAAAGAATTCGATTGAGAAAGTCCGTCTTGAAAAGTTGCAAAAAAAGATAGTTGGTGTACAGAAACAAATGAATCTTGAAGTTTGTCTGTAGTCATATATTTTGTTCATCTTACCAGATTTTTTTGCTGATGGAGGAGCTTCAGAGACACGCAAACGAGCCTCACAAGGACGTCATTGATGATGCGTTCCTTGAAGAACCCACGATTATATTGGACGAGATCAAAACACATGGTATCCCTCAGAATGATGAGTCTCACATCTCTGAGCATCCAAACAGCGCTCAAGCAAAAAACACCAATTGTCTGATTGAGTCTGTGGACAATGGTGAGTCGGGAGGCTACCTAGGACCTGCCGCAAACGAGGAAGAAGAGGAACCGTACGAGCGTAATCTTCATGCGAACGACCCTGATACTGAGAAAGAAGATGGGGCCCGGATTGTCGTGGAGAACATGTACGGATCTTGGAACAAGGTAGAGTTGCCCATAGTCATTCATTTGTCAATTGGCTTTCTTGAGCAGGAACGACAGAAGTAATATCGTGTCATCGTTTGTTTTCCCACAAATTCTTTATTTGATTATGTCACAGTAAAAAATGTTGTTTAAAACAAATCCGTCACTGTTTGTCTGTTTTGTTTTTACCTCAATCAAAAGGACACCAGCAACACTATGCTCCAAGACGTCAGTTTTTGCATACAGGCAGGTGAGCTGCTTGCAGTCATTGGGCCTGTTGGGTGTGGCAAGGTGAGTAAATCAAATGATTTTAAGTCTGGGAATCCTTCCGTCTACAGGTTAATGCTCGTATTTACATGTCTTTGGTGTGTGTACTTTGAGTCCCAATAGGTACGCATGAGGTAAGCCGCATGCTGCCGCCCTCTCCGCACGCATCCTTACGAATGGGTTATGGGATGCTTGAAATGTTCTCATATTCTCCATATTCTTTAGAATTTCTCTTGCCTGATTCGGTAAGTCAAAGGCCGATTCGAGAGGTATCAAAACTCTCTTGTGTGAGTCCGCAGCATGTAAAACTCCAATGCATACGCAAAATGAGCAGATGAAGGCGTCACAATCTCAGGTGTTTGATGTTTACTTCTTGACAGTCTTCGCTTCTGATGTCCCTTCTGGGAGAGATGCCTACTGTATCAGGAGTTAACGTCTTGAATGGTCGGGTTGGCTACACGGCTCAACAGCCCTGGATCCTTTCTGGCTCGCTAAGAGACAACATCCTCTTCGGCAACGAATACCAGCCGGCCAAGTACCAGCGAATCATCAAACAGTGTGCGCTAACCAGAGTAAGTATCTGGGGACCATTGAAAGTGGCGTTGTGCAATCGCTGGTGATGTTTGCATGACACTTCTTTGGCTTTCCAAATATTAGCATCGTACACTGCCTCTGTTTCAGGAGGTTTGGGGGCCCCTAATTTGGGGGACTTTGACTTTATATCAGGCCATGTTCTGCATGGAAAAACAGTGAATTATGTTATCCCAGGACATATCTCATGTACTTTGGACACGACAGGCTTGTTGATAATTCCAAAGCCACAAGTATGAAACATAGGCCAATAAGCTATTTCTTTAATAACCCTAAGTTGTCTAAACTTGTAGTTATATATTTACAGGATATCGAACTGCTACCTGATGGTGACCTGACGCTCGTTGGTGAGCGTGGTGTGACCCTTAGTGGAGGTCAGAGGGCAAGGGTTAGCCTGGCCAGGGCCTTGTACAGTGATGTCGATGTGTATCTACTAGATGATCCTCTGAGTGCAGTAGATCCAGCAGTTGGTAGACACCTCTTTGAAAAGTGAGAAGACAAACCATTAAAGACACAAAAACAAATCTACTAATTTTAAGAAACATTTCATTATTTGGAACATAACCTTTTGTCTCTCATAGGTGCATTCTCAATGAAATGAGGGACAAAGCTGTGATCCTTGTCACCCATCAGCTTCAATTCATTGACAAGGCTGACAAGATTCTCATCCTTAAGGAGGTACTTATTAATAGAAATACATCAAAAATATGTATATTTCGCACTCGTCTTCGTTTCACAGCATTGCCTGAGATAAACTTACATCAAGTTAGTTGGCGTTATTTGAGGATACCCTCTTAAAAGTAGATATATGAAGTGATAGTACAGGCTGCAGTGTTGTATGAAAACTTCTCATTGTTGGAAAATTTTTCTTTTAGAGAAGCAGTCAAATGCACGTTAAAAGCTCTGTACAGTCTCGATAGAGAAGAGAGAGTAACATTATTTTCATTTGAAAGATGGTTATTATTGTCAGATATTTGTCTGATGTTCGAAAGGGCAAGGTGGCTGGATACGGAACCTACCAAGAGCTGCAGGAAGACGGCATAGACTTCGCTGCCCTCTTGAAGAAGAAGTCTGAAGATGGTGACTACGATGGAGAGAATGAGCAGGATGTAAATCCTGAACGACTTGACGACACGTTGTCCATCTGTTCAGATGTCTCGTTTTACCCAGACAGACATGCGGTACGTTTCTTTGGTTCATGCTCAAAACGACTCGCAAAGTTCATTGTTAGAAATAACTACAAGTGGAATTTATTCAGTTGATTTTACATACACCAATCCATTATGTAATTGTCTCTAGGTTGAGACACCTGTTGATATCGCCCCGGAGGAGATGGCGGCCGGCACTGTGGATTGGATGGTGTACATCCGGTTCTTCAGAGCTGCTGCAGGTGTCATCTTTCTGCTCGTCTGGGTCATTGTCGTAGTCGGTGCACAGGTAGATGCTAATCGCCACGATAACGAAAGCCTGCCCCTGCCTGTCTATCCTCAATACTAGTTTGGAGGTTTTTGTTATTATTTTGTGACTATGAATTTAAAGTAGGAAGTCACGTTAAGTCATAAGTAAGCTTGGAAGTAATCTGTTGGCTTACTATATGGTACACCGTTGATGGGCACTATGGTTACCTTGATATTATGTTTGTTTGAAAGTAAACAAAAAATAAACAGCATTTTAGATAAAGATATTTATCGAGACAAACTAAGCTACAGTTTATGTTTCTCTGCTTTCGATTTAAGGCATTGCTTTCTTACGCGGATGTCTGGCTAGCGATGTGGGCAAACAAAGAAGAGACGGATCTAGTGGACAGGAATATTACCAGTCAGGTTGGTTTACGCTTAGTATCAGTACCAGAAGAGGGGTGGCGTACCCAGAATTTGCTAACGTACACTTGATCAAATCGTCAAGATACCGGCAGTTGCCTTAAAAAGGAGGGACGTTTTGAAAACTAGCGAGTAGGAGCAAGCTTTAGTTCTGGTTTAATCCATTTTTTAGTTGATTCCTCATGAGTTCAACGGTCAGTGCTGACTACTCACAAGAGAAAGGACGCCTCGAAGAACGTAGCGATGACGTTTGCGTGTAATTCCAATCATACATCTGGAAAAGGTGATCCTTGCGATCTGCAAACGATTACTCAAATGTAAGTTATGTGGCAGGTAAAACCTCCAGAAACGCTTGTCCAATCTTACTTCTTTCATTGTGTCCTCTGTGCAGTATTATCAGGACGGTATGGAGTACGAGAACCGGTCATACTACATCAGGATATACGCCATCTTGTGTGGAGCTACCACCGCCGCCTTGTTTCTTCGCGCCTTCCTGTTCTTCCATGTGTTTGTAACAGCCTCAAAGACCCTTCACAAACAGATGTTTGGCTCAATCATCAGAGCGCCCATGCAGTTTTTTGATACAAATCCTGTGGGTGAGACACGGGTCAATCAATTACTATGTTGTTCGATGGTAATTGGTGCCCTTAGAGGCACGGAGAGGGGCTTGTTTTGTTTTAATCTACAATAAAGACTATTATGCGTTGTGCATGTGCATCATCGTGGGCGTGAGGTTGTTTAATCATACTGCATGGCCTGTACGCATGGCATGCCCAAAGTTTGATGGATTATTATTGGACCATTTTGTGCACCGAATGTGCACGTGACCTGATACGGGCTCTCTACCTTAAGGTTCATTGGAGATCTTTGATTCCGCATGTTGCCTGCAAGATGGCAAAATGTAAACGTCCTGCCAGAAATGCAAAGACCTGACAAATGTATATTTTGGTTCCAGGTCGGATTCTGAATCGCTTTGCTAAAGATATTGGCTACATGGATGACGTTTTGCCATCTACATTCACTGATTTTCTTCAGGTAAAGTACACAATACACAAACAGTTAAATATGTATATTGCATACTGCAGTTGAGTCACCTTCTCATTACATTTTCTAACAAATTTGTAACATGTTGAAAACATGAAGATCTAGAAAATCAAATCAAAATGCTTCACCATCAATGACTTCATTAATATTTTTTTTTTACTATTTATGTCATTGTTTAATTTTCTTTTCAAGATCACTTTGAGTACCATTGCTATTGTCATCCTGATCTCCATCTTCAATCCTTTTTGCCTCGCTTTCACATTGCCGATTGGCATCGTCTTTCACTTCACGAGGAGGTACTACCTAGCCTCCTCTCGCGACGTTAAAAGATTAGAAGGAATAGGTAGGCCAATCTTCAACATTGAAATGTATATCACATTAAAATAACACGTAAAATGATGTACAGCACCTTTGTCATAGTCGGTAACCTATCCAGCAGGGGGAGTCGATGAGGGAAACTGGCCCCTTGAGCACATTTTACTTTAAGGAAATGAAGGACAAATAAAGCTCCGATTAAAATACATTTTGAGCTTGTTTTTCATCAGATTTAGGTAGTAATATATACCCTTTCTCTCTTTTAACAAAATCGGAGCCTCTTTGCTTAAGAAAAATACCTAAATTGCTCCCTGATCCAAGCCTGGATAGGGTACTGGTCACAAATAACTCTTGGTGTAGCTTGTCACTTTACCTGATATTCAGTTGTGATGAACTCGTGAGGATTTCAGATACTGCTGAGCAAACATTTTCTAGTCCGTCATTTTTATGGGATGGTTTGACCGATAATTATGTTATCATGTGCACCTGTATTCAGCTCGCAGTCCGGTATTCTCCCACCTGTCAGCCACCCTGACTGGTCTGAGTACCGTCCGCGCCTTCAAGGCTCAGCAGCGATTCACTGCGGACTTTGACGGGTACCTGGACGGCCACACTAGGGCCTGGTTCCTCTTCCTGTCCACGACTAACTGGTTCGGTGTACAGCTGGATTTCTTCAATGTGTTATTTATTTCCGGAGTCAGTTTGACCTGTATCCTGGCCGCAGATCGTAAGTCCGTAAATATACCTTGCAACTCAGCCCGGTAAAAAAAGAAGATAATCACATGTATTGTGGATGAAATGGCCTTATACCTTTAAACCATTTCATAATATGATTACAAAACCTCACACTTAAAAAATAGCAGAGGTAATGTTATTTGCCCAACAATAGCATGAAATTACAGTACCTCAAGTGTTGTTGGGAAGTTTCATTTGGAGATTCAGGCCAAAATAGGGCCACTTCATTACTTAATCATATCTCTTGGTGTTCCGACTTCCATAATTGTTGAACTAAGATGGTACCAGCATGCAGATTTCACAGCAGTAATGCTCTTTTCAAATCTGTAAAAAAAATTGACCAGGGTCGACAAACGACTCATTTAGCGGGATCGCATCACATATAAGTACAACACCTCAAATTCAAAACCATTGGTAATGTTATTTGCCAACATTAGCATGAAATAACAGTATCTCAAGTGTTCGTTGATTGGGGCAATAATTAACCGACTTTTAGGAGGAATTCACTCATGAGTTTAGGCAATTGGTATGTTTAGCAACATGCGGCCAGTATTGGATAAGCAAATTTAACTTTATTAGATAAGTTAAGCGATTACATTCGATTTCCCCCTATAGTTCTTGATCTGAGCTCTGGCATTGTCGGTCTCTCCTTGACGTATGCGATGGGTCTCATGGGGGAGTTCCAGTGGGCGGTGCGACAGAGTGCAGAGTTAGAAAACCAGGTAAGCTCTGACACTAAACCCTCTCCTAAAGAAACGCTTGTGGCTATGTTTTTTTCACCGTGTCGCCTTGCAAAAGCAGTAGCCACAAACTGCCTCGTGCATTTGGACACGACGGAAGCCGTATGCAAGGGATACGACTATGATCGGCAGAGTGATGTTAGAGGAAGTGATAAACTACACTATTGATTTTGTGAGCAACCGTGAATATGAGATTTGAAACTTTGTATAGTGGCCGTATGAAGTAGTGAAGGTTTGCGGTAAAAACATGTGGAAAGGTGTAAGGTTCTGATAAGAACCGGTTGGTTGTAAGATTCGACGTTCCGATCAGTATGCAGTGTTGTAGTGCTTGTACTCGGTACTTTTTTCGAGTACTTTTTTTGGAGTACTCGTACTCGTACTCGTACTCGTACTCGAATGTCAAAGTACTCGTATTGGAGATGACGATACTCGTACTCGGGCAGCAAAGTACTCGCACTCGACATGTTGAAATTGTGCTCGATCATCAAAGTACTCGTACTCGAATAGCAGTACTCGGGGGAAAATGATGTAGCTTGACTATATACCACGGCCTTATTTTATCGATACTTTCAGTTTGAATGATTGATTGGCTTGTAGAGAAATCGAATTTCCTGATTTTCCTCTGTGCACGTCCAGACAAACACATTGAACAGCCAGCCGTGAGTGGGTCAATTACGTACAACGAACCATTTCCCGTATGGCCGTATTCGGAAATACAAGTACTTTGTACTCGTATACTCGTACTCGGAGACCCGTTCTTGTACTCGGAGGTACAAGTACTCGTACTCGTACTTGTACTCGGCAACCTAAGTTCTCGGCAGTACTCGGTACTCGGAAAAAAAGTACTTGACTACAACACTGTCAGTATGATCTGTTTAATATGATTTGGATGCAATATTTCAATTTTAGTAGGGCAACAGGTGTCAACAGTACAACTAATTATAATGCACTTGAAGGCGGTCTGTTTCAACAGGGACACTCTGTCATTTTATGTACGTTCAGATGACGTCAGTGGAACGTGTTTGCCAGTATATCGATATCAAACCGGAGGCACCATTGCAAACCAATCACAAGCCACCTCCAGACTGGCCACAAGATGGCGCCATTACGCTCCAAGATGTCTCTCTGAGATACAGTGATGACGGGCCACTGGTACTACACGAAATTACCTGCGCCATCAGGCCAAATCAAAAGGTGAGACTACATATATGTAAAACATGTTTTTCCTTTACTTGTTATATTTACTTCTTGCAAAAAAAAGAGTAAGAATCAGGCCTCAGTCAAGGATTTGAAGAAGGAATAGTTTACATGTACTTTCCGATGTGCTCCACGACCTCAGTTCTATCAATCTTGTTTTTATTATTTCAAATGAGGATTATTACGTGTAACAGCATGAGTTTTATAAATAGAGCTTGAATAAATTATCTCTCGGGATGACTGGATACTTCCATCAGCTATAGTTTGGTTTAAAATGAAATGCCTAGAAAACATTCGTCTTTGGTGAAAGCGATTAAGTTATATCTGGTACAACATCCGAAATCTTGTTAAAAATATATCTTTTTACCCATCATATCGCGGCTTTCAGGTGGGCATCGTAGGCCGGACAGGAGCCGGCAAGAGTTCCTTGATGACAGTGTTGATGAGACTGGCTGAGCCCACAGGTACCGTAATGATAGACGGTATCAACACAGGCCTGATAGGACTGCATGACCTCCGCAAGAAAGTCTCATTCATCCCACAGGTAATTAAAGCCCTTTAACTTAGCAAACTGTACACAGTTTTGTTAACAACAGCGAAATATTTTTTTTCGAGTAGGCTACAACATGTGTTTTTGCTACTTTTCTGGAACATTATAAAGCTTATTCAATATGATAGAGTTGATAAGTTCTTTGTTAATATCAAACATATGTCCAGGTATCTGCTTTTGAAAAAGTTTGTGTTATCGCTGAACTTTATTTTGTGTAACCTCTTTTGGTTCTCCTTGTCTGAAGGACCCAGTTTTATTCAGCGGAACACTTCGCAAGAACCTGGATCCTTTCAGTGAACACTCGGATTCTGATATATGGAGGGCTGTTGAAGAGGTATGTTAGGTGTTCTGCTGTCGTCTATGCTGTGTTTGTTCATTCAGGCCTCTGAGATAATGACAAAAAAATGTACAATTGCAGCTGTACGATTTCCTTCTTCTCACACCTGTTGTCGCTTGGTATATCAATTTCAGCAGTTGATAATCTAAACTGTGAACCGAATTTTTAATCCAAGGTTTCTATCGTTGGGACTTAAATGCAATGACAAATCTTGCGACAGAAATCTCTGTAAGATGGGGAATCTTAGAAAACTAGAAGAGGCTACTTGTGGATATGATATCCACTCTGAAGAGCGCCTTTTTGTGACCCAAATTAAAGGTTGAGTTGAAACCAGCGATTGAGGAGCTACCGGACAAGTTGGAGGCAGTCTTGACCGAGGGAGGCACTAATTTCAGTGTGGGTCAGAGACAGCTACTGTGCCTGGCTAGGGCTATCCTACGCAAGAACAAGATCCTCATAGTGGACGAAGCCACAGCCAACGTGGACATCAGGTGAGTGTTTGTGCTTAAGAATTATCCAGCAACACCTACCTTCGCTTAAATTAAATCAACCGTATCATCCACCTGTTTAATTTCTCGTACAGGCAATCAGATAACCCGTAAGAAACCCGCTTGAGCTTTACTCTAACCCTAAAAAATGAGAAAATACCACTTCATAACTGTCTGCTCCTGTTCCACCTGCTCCTGTTGTAACAGGAAGAATGTTGAGTCGAAGATCTTCTCGACGAGAGGCTTATATATATATATATATATATATATATCGCTGATGGTGATATAGAGTGATATAATATACAGTCGGTTTCGTTCTGATACAAATGCAATATAGGGAGATCGTCAGTCATATTTGGCTGTATTTTGGTGTGAACTTATTAATCGTTTTCAAAATAATCAGTTCATGTTTCCTGTACATTTAATTCCTACAGAACTGACCGCTTGATTCAGGCAACCATCAGACGGCGGTTCAAACACTGCACAGTTCTGACAATAGCTCATCGTCTCAACACAATCATGGACTCGGACAAAGTTATGGTAAGACTTCAGGGCATGCGAGATTTAATAATCGAATGTTGATTGACCAAAAGAAAAGAGTGTTCGTATTTTAGTAATTACCCTGTGAGGTGATGTGTCTCATTTATCTATCCAAAATATTTTTCTTTAATCAATAATACAATTATAAGATGATATGTATTTTAATTTCCGACGTGATCTTTAAGTCTTGTTGTTGTTGTTGTTGTTGTTGTTTTTCAGGTGCTTGACGCAGGGCAGCTCATCGAGTTTGACGAGCCTTACGTTCTGCTTCAGAAGGAAGACAGTATCTTCAGCAAGATGGTGCAAGAGACCGGCAAGGCAGAGGCAGTCAAACTCCTGCAGATCGCCAGAAAGACATCAACGACCCTGAAGACGTTGACAAACCCGTCTACTTCTAAACCTTAATCAAGGTGTATCTTTTCGGCTGAGACGGGAGACAAATTTCCAAAGTATTATATTCAGAACAAAACGGATTTAACTGGAACCATGTAGTGCATTTTAATTAATTAAATAATTCATTAATAAATATGAAACCTTAAGAAAACTTTTATAGCGCCGGTATCTGCCAATTTAACGATCATGGCGCATTCTACATTAATAAACAATAACTGTACGATTTGCACAACCAAAATAAGTGAAACTCCAACTGAAAAAAACCAAAGGTGAACATATTTGATTGGTGAGAAGATTTAAATGCTACAATGAGGAAGTTTGTCGTGGTTGAACTGGTTGCTTGTTCCGGAGTTCGGGGTGGCGTGAGAGAATGAACGATCCACCAATAAATGATAGGTCCAGGAAACAGTCAACTGTGTTGTTTTAGCTCAACGAAAGCTGCGTGATGGTCTGTATTGTTGGCTGAAATCTGACATGTAAACTGGTTTGGGTCCATGGATGGTTTGAAGACAAGGAGGAGAATTTTGAAAGCGACGCGGACATTGATAGGTAGCCAGAGGAGTGATTTCATTGCAGGAGCTATAATTAACTTTTCATAAACACCTGAGACAGTTTACCATTCCAATAGGCCTTTATTAGGGTATGTCATCTCAAAAATCAAAGCGAGGCATATAACACTATCAATCAATCATTCATTCATTCATTCATTCATTAAGTTACAATTACATTACATGCACATACCTAAACAACATACACATTACTACAAGGGATATCAACATTAAGATTAAACCCGTTATACAAAATGAATTGATAAGTAGTTATTCAGAAAGTGAGCTCTATATTTGTATCCAATAAATGATTGACTGTAAACATTTTTTAAAGAAGTATCCAGTGAATTCCACAGTTTGGGACACTAATGCTTTACTGTCATTGCAGCAAATTTAGAACGTGAAAAAACACGGTGGAATCCAGTTGCCTCATGGGGAGTCAGGTTGGCGTAGTGGTACTTTCCTCGCCTTCCACCGCTGTGACCCGGGTTCGAATCCCGCCTGGGCCAATATGTGGATTGGGTTTTCAGTCCCTACCTGATTCCGTGGGTTTTCCTCAGAATATTCCTCTGGGCTTTTTTTCCCACCTCTGAAACTGTAATTTCTTTTCATTGTCTTCTCTCTACAGGTTTCTTCAGGCTTTCGGGTTACAGTGCATAGGGCACTTTTGAGGGATCCTTGGTTTCATTACCAGACAGAAATAAAATAAATAAATAAATAATAAATAAATTAAATGGTGATGAATATGTATATTTTTGGTGTCATTGAACATTGGGTAGTTTAGAATGATTAAATTGATACATGAAGATAACAAGTTGGAAACAATAAATATCATTTACTGGTAACACTTTACATGTATGAAAAAGAGGATCACTGTGTTCCTGGAAAGTTGTGGAGTTGATTATTCTCAAAACCCCTTTTTTTAAGTCTTAGTATCCTATTTATCAGACCAGTACCGCAGTGACCCCATGCAAGTATACCATACGTTAATAAGGTAAAACTAATGTTTTTATATAAAGTCGTTAAAATATCAAATTGGAAATAATGCTCTCAATTTGCAAAAAAAAAAGTGTATGTTCCTTGATATAATATAACAAATATGAAATGTTTATCTATATGAAGTCAAAAAACTTGACAGAGTCAGTCTGTCTGATTTATTTTTTATCAATAAATATATCAGTAATCAATCGGTTTTTCTTTTTGCTTAATATCATAACATGTGTTTTCCATTATTTTGACAGTTAACTTATTTGCTTTGATCCATGTAGAGACCTTACTAAGTTCAGAATTAGTTACATCAAAAAGTACCTTATGATCACTGTGACTATAAAATAAGTTGCCGTCATCGGCATGTGCAAAGCCAATCAGCAACACTGACCTTTAGCTTCTCACTGGATGTAACTGGTGTCTTAGACAACGTGGTGTGGAGTCAAAGAGGAACTACTATTGCTGACTTTCTCGGTGGAGTCCAGACACCTTATTCCGGCAATGAATGTTCGGAACTTGGATAATTATGTTGCTATCAAGGGATGATTCAATGCGTACTCTGACACTAGCACGTACTCAATGTTCTGCTGGTGATGGATAATATAGCTGTAGGGTAGTATAAACAGCACGTTATAATGATCCTGAAAGCACATCAACCAGTCTTTAAGTTGTTAATGATAAGTTGAATTTAAAATTTGGATATTCTGTTGATGGTAGATGTACAAATACTGTCTTACTCTTACTGCATGCGCCTATAGATATCAGTATGCCTATGATTTAATACGGACCAACTGTTCATGGGAACAAAATGTCGAGGTGGAAAGGAACCGATGGCCCAATTGACAGAGAGTTAGGAGGGAATATCTCAACTGTCATACAATGTTCATCCTTTCCCATTCGTTTTAATGTCGTCAAAATTGCATTGCTGCAGCGGTTCAATACGTCCCATTCGGATAGCACTCGTTTCCATTAATAGATCCCAATTCTTATATTTCTTTTGACTGCTAAGGTCGAGTTGAGTTCATTCTTTTCAAAACCAGTTGCTGGTGTGATACTAACAATACGATCGCTTTGTAAAGTATTTTTTTTTATATTTGTGTTCATTTCGAAAGCGCGGTTGTTTGAAGCATCAGCAGTCAGCACTCCCGTTCCATCCAGGGTAGTTTTAAGGGAATTAAACCAGGTAGTCACATTTTACTCTATGACCATGCGCTGCCTGGTTGTCACTTTAGTTTGTTGTTGTAATGAAGGCCGTCGTCACCGGAGATCGAGAAAAGAAGTCCTTGCCTGGAGTTGTACATGCGTGTTGGTCATGCAAAAAGTGTGAACAGAACTTGGAGGATAAACAAGAAACCTAATTGTTATCACAATTGGGCTGCATCTCCGTATTACGCGCAGAAATGGCTGCGTCTCTAGTCCAGAATGTTTGTCTTCTCTTCTTACTGATGTTGGCCTTGAGAGATAAGCGGAGAATAACCTAATTGTTTTACCCAAAAAAATAGACTTTTAATACTTGCACAAATTAAATCCCGAAAATTATACTGGAAAGAGAGGGATGTGATTGATAATTATTAATAAATAAAGTAGGAAACAACGTTTTTTTCCAGCAATTTAAAGGGAATATACATCATTTGCTTTTGTTTTAATTTTCAGAAATTGATGGAATTGAGGGGTTGGAAATATAAAGCAAATATAGTTACACTGACTTTTTTGAGGTTTTGGGTTCGAAAATGCTATAAAAACCAAGAAAAACGATCATTTTCCTGTAGTCTGGTTCCCTGACTCCATATAGGAAGAAACAGAGCAGTTTACATACATTGGGGAATTGTAAGGTCAGGGAACCAGTCTAGCTGGCTCGTGGCCCGTTCATAGGTGTGTAATCGATTGCAAACAAGTGCGATGGTCAATTGAGGCCAGTATTTGAAAAAAAGCCAGTTGTTTCCAACGCTGATCGGCCGATCAGCGTTGGAAATTGATACAAAAATACCACTTTTCTTGAAAATGACAGTATACCAGGTGCCATAATTTTACAGGATGTTTTAGACTGTCATTTACCAACATCCTATTAAGGTATTTCGCAAAAACTTGGTAGTTTTGTTTTTCGATGTTTGCAAATGTTGTATATTCCCTTTAAAGGTAGAGTCCATCATTTGTAATTTGTGCATTTTGTTCGTTTGAAGCAACAAAAGAGTTCAAAATCTAATGAAGGATACTGAGCAACTAACCTGATGAAGTTTCAGCTAAGCTTCAGCTGTACATTCTGAGAAAAACAGCATTCTAAGATCTCAATTTCAAATCAAAAGTTGCTGAATCATGTTTTTGAATTGTTTTGAATTGCAACTATACGCGACGTCGCGCACTGATCCGACGAATTATAACAACCGCGCGCGCGTGTGCGTCGTTCGAATACTTGTGCGCGCTGCGCTGAATAACAAAACGAACTACTAATTTAAATTTTCCTACGGTGCTTCTTAAGAATCACCGTTGGAAATGCCTTCTTTCGTTGATTACTTCAAAATGACAGCTTCCCAGAAAGAATAATTTCACAGGGAGTTTAGTCTCCTTACTATCTTTCAACCAAGTTAGTTTTTCAACAATAATTACGCCAGTTACTTTTCGGATGGCTGCAAATGATGGACTCTACCTTTAAATCAATCACTATTTTTTTATTTTATAATGTGAATTCGTTTCCATTGGAGCATATTTAGAATATTCCTGCTTCCCCACTTAATAGGCCTGATTGAAGTCAATGAATTAATATAAAGTTGGTTCCTAAATCTTGCTCAAGGCTTGAACAAATTAAGGAATTTCATGTTACTTCTTCTGCCACTAATTTCAACGATCCATATCACGTGCAGGCAGTGGGCATCTTATTTACCTATAAATGCCCCTTCCTTCTTTATGTATTTTGAACATGCAAATCCAATTAATTAATAACCTCCCTTTAAAAACCCTGATTGTAAGATATTTCTTTTTTATTAGCAGTTTGTAATGCCCAACCAACAGTTTCCAGCGCCCCTTGGGTGGATGTCAATGAAACAGCACTACTGACCTGCGTGCCCGATGGAACGGCTCGTGAGGTCAATTGGAGGAAATATGGATTGGATGAGACGTCTTGTGATTACTCAACAACCTGCCTCGCTATCGTTCGATTTCTCCCCGGTGAATTGTATTGGGAATCTTCAAGTGATCGAAACCGATTCCTTCAGATGAGACTCGGTGCGATAATCATCTAACAATCACTTCAGTGTCTTTAATTGAGAAATTCCTTTAGATAGCATTTCTAAAGTTCAAGGTTATAAATGGAGATGTTTACTCCGAGCGTTAAGTGCAATTTAATATTGGGAATTCAAGGCCTCTGTTGCCGGAAATATACAACAATACAGTATAGGTGAACACCGGGCCGCAACTTGAATAGCACAAAACAAAACCACATGGGTATTGCTACTTTATATTTAGGGCCTCACACTTTCAACACATTTGGAAATGGCAGCGTTCTGGATGTCCCGTGCCTCCGCTCAACGCATTACTGTTGCCTTACTGCTTGTAATTCTAGGTAAGACATTTCGAAGAACGTTTATGGTGATTTATAAGATTAGTTGAGATATCCAGGTTCCCCTTAGCTGTTTGACGTCATTGCGGAGATTGTCAGTACACTGTTGTTGTCTATAATGTTTGTGCTCACTGAATTCTTCATTGCCCGTCATGGGTAATTAAGGGATTTTGTCCATCGAAATGGACATTTTGTACGTCGAATTTCTTAAAGAAGCACTTTATTCAAGTTTAGAAAATCAGACTTTTGATACCATAATTGTTTCCGGAGGCAGAGAGTATGCAGTCTTTACCCTCATTTAGAAGAAATTACTTTTCAGGAAAATATTTACCCTTCTGTAATGTGTGTAACGCATTCAGAAGACGTTGCATAAAAATAAGAAAGTAGACAGACTTGTTTGTAATTATTTTTCCCGACTATTGCTTTACTTCTGACAAGCTATGCGTCGTGTACGTAGATACGAGCTTTGGTGATCTCAATGCATCTCCCAGGTTACCTGCCTGTATGAAAAGATGTAGACGTTTTGCACTGAGCAAGGTCGCCACCACGTGCTCCTTACCAGTTACTACCAAAGTACACATTCTCAGCAAGTCACATGCACTCATTGACCACACATTTTCCTTCTCAAAATAACGATTTAGAATCTGCACGCACTTTCACTTCGGCAGTTTGTTTAAACTCACCCGTCCTTTGTAGATGATTTTTTTTTTTTTTTTTTTTTTACATCTTTTGATCTGCTAATGAGTGCTGTCCGTTTAAATGTCCCACAGATGATCTTTATGTAAATTGTATTGTCACCTGCACTTTCAGGTTATTTTTCAAGTAATTCTTGTGATTAAATCTACACTATTAAAAAAAAATGAAACTATTCAATAAAAACAAAAGGCCTTGCTAATGTGTATATCATTGTTAAATCCAGGACAAGACGTAAGATATGTATGAATAATGCATATGCGCCAGGGAAACCTGTACGTATCTGGTGTACGATTGTTATTCAGTTATAGAAATCTAGGGTTCAAGTATATCACAAGTGCCACTGTGTATTTCTTTCCGAGACCAATGGCAGTGAATTGACAAATTATTTAAGTGCAAGGTCAGGAAGCACATCTGCATCCTGGTTCAAAGTTTCAAAAAACTATTCGAATTGACCTAAAAATTAATGTATTGGAACGTTCATTTAGACAAAATGATGTCTTTATAGCAATAATTTAAATTGATATGCTAAATGTTTCTATAACATTCTCCATTGGATACAATCTGCGCTGCTCCTTTGATATCAAACGAAAACTTCTACATCGAAGTCCCTCTCCAAAATGTGTCAAAGAAAAATTGGCTTTATTAAACTAAAGTTACTAAACTGCGCGGAATGTACCCGTGTGTGGCGTTTTGCCATGTTAACCTCACAGTTTACTTCCTTGCTTTACCATAGCTATAACTGTCCTCTAATTTAGATAATTCTGCACGAACAATAATCGTTGAGATGAGACTTTAACCCCCCCCCCGTCAAAAAATTGTGGTGTGACGCATGTCATATTCATCACTGTCACACGAGGGCGCATTTGTCTTTATATTGAATATTCATAAGCATTTCAATTTCATTTCACACGTATTCATTGCCTGTTTTAACCCTCCGACGCAGAAAGCCCATTTAGTAACACACTTACAGTAAGGGGTCCCCCGGGGACCCAAATATTTAGCGCCACGGTTTGAGGCTACACAACACTGTATCCACATGAACACAATCTTGCCATGTCTGTAGACTAAGGAGGTGTATTTGTATACATAGTCTGTGGTCAAGCCGTGCACTGTCTACTCGCAAGTGACCTTGTTTGTGCCCGTGTATATGGTGGGTCCCCGGGTGGGCAGAAATTGCGTCCGAGTTGTTTTGTGCGCGTGTATATGGTGGGTCCCCGGATGGGCAGAAATTGCATCGGTCCTTAGCCCAGGTTGTCATGCTCAGATATGCCTGACCCGGGGTCACACACAAAAGGTGACTGCATATATCCGTAGAGGGTGTCTCTTGCTAGGATTAGATGGAAGATCACCAGAATTGCTTTGAATTTTTTTTTTTTAATTAAGGTAATTAACCAAATTGGGTCCCCAAAAGGGCTAGATTCTGCGCCGGAGGGTTAAGACCATGCACAAAAGAAAAAAATCGAAGTTCACGTATATTAAGAAAAACTCACAGCCAAGTAGGCTGCAGTCAATATACATAACGCGCAGGTAGATCTTATGTGAAATTACGAAAAATATGCAAGGTTTTGAGTTCAAGCTATTAAAAGTGACCCTGTTTCGTGACGAGTTATGCGGGACCTGTGTTTTGTGCTTGATTCGTTTTCATTCAAATACGTTGCAGGGAACTATATCCTTCTATTCCATTAGAACAACATTATTCAAAAAGTGTATTTATTAAACTACAGATGCATTCATGATCGTCGCCAGGATTTTTTTCGGGGGGGGGGGGGGGCACAGCACATTTTGCCCCAAAATCCTTGCACTTTCGCTAGCCTCTTCACAATTATTCATTTTGTGTTCGAGGGTTGGCAGGGGCCGTTTGCCCCCCCCCCCCCCCCCATTGACACCCCTGCAGACGCCCATTTAGTTAAAAGCAATTAAATTAATAGCAACTTTGACTTCACACCTCCTTTTCCTTTTTTTTTCTCATCCTCTTTTTTGTGTTTTTTTCCGGGGGGACAAGCGCCCCCCTCCCCCCCCCCCCCCGCGACGCCTATGGACGTATTCACTAAGGTTACTCGTATCAATCATTTAAAGAACATGTTGTCATCAACTACCCAGCAAAACCAGGTCAAAAGAGAGGAAAGAATCAAATGTTCAAACATAAGTCGGAATACTATTTTTATTGCGTTATGCATGTATGTATTTTCCCGCTGACAATCAATGTTTGCTCCATTTATACGAATTAGTTGAAAAACAACCATCGTGGCACATCACTGGTCAAACGATGTTAAAGCTAACTAGCCTTTCGATTAAAAAGAAGAAAAGTAAACTTTGTAAAAAATTTTTTTTTTTTCAGATTTCAAACAAATGTAAGGTAAGGAAGCACTTTAAATAACTAACTAGAATGAAAGTTTGCAGAAGTTTTCGCAGCAAAAACTGTCATCACACAAATTTTATACACGGGTATATGTACAGTCAAAACAGAAGGTGGTGATCAATCAATTATCAATTTTGTACTGTGACAATTAAAGCCACGATCCCCATTAAGGCCTCGTTAAATATAGTCTGGTCTTTGAATAATCCTTTGTTCTTCAGTTTCCCTGTCCACCCTTGATTTGAATTCCATCTCATTGCTTGATATTGGGTGGTAATGGACGATAATAATAACACTCATTATTGTTATATTGTCATTTTAAAAGCGCACGTATCCACCAACACATTAGTGCTAAAGGCGCTACACTATACATTGTAGTTGAAGAAAATATACATAGTCATTACTCGTCGGATTCCAACAGAAAAAAAAAACATCAGCAAAGCAGCAACATTTACCAAAATACTTACAGCATATATACATTTATATTGAAATAAACTTGTTAATTTTTTGATATTACTTCAATAATGTGCAATTCACGGTGCAGTGCGCCACTTGAAAATAATTGCGGGCATGTGCAGTATTCAACGGGCTGCGTTTTGTCCTTGCACACACATGGTTCCAGGTTCATTCTATCTGTGAATAACGAGGTTTCACAATGCTTCCAAAAGCATAGTCGCTTAATAAGTACCGCGCTTGAATAATGGTATACAAACAATGAATGTTAGTGAGTGCAATGGTAAGAATAATTTCATGAGGTGAGAGATGAATGTTCCATTCTACGAGGCGAAGGCGCGTGGAATGCAACATACATCTGTCACCGAATGAAATTCTTCTTTCCATTGCACGAATTTGAAACATGTATCATTTGTTTTATATAACACCTGCATAAATCCTTGTTATCTGATTGTTTGGTAAACTGGTACCTACATCAATGTTCTACTTTTTCAGATGGCAATAACTGGCGGTTCACTTCCAATATCCGATTTATTAAAAACTGTCATATCCAATTTGTGTATTTTAGAAACTGTTCTTGAAAAGTTCAGAACTTCCCCATTTCTATTCTAATCGTTTGGCAGCATATCTTATGTGCTTGTTTGTGTTAGCAGCGTCAGAATCACCTACGATTGAGTTCTGATATTTCCTCTTCTATTTGGAAACCACACAGAGATTCTCGCGTATCTTCCGCCAATTTACCATTCTGAAAATTGGATTCGTGTTACAGCGCCACCGCCGACAGTAATGAAATCGTGCAATGTAAGTTCAATTCACCGTGCTGTAGAACTAGTATTTTTGCTTTGCGGCCGCGCAGTGCGTGGGGACGAATAATTCAACGACATGTGATCAACGATCCACCAATCGGATGACGGGGATTTGCTCAGGTTTTGTAAAAAAACAAATGATCAACCAAATGGTAATATTTTCATAACGGTGTCGATCGTAAAGTTGAAAAGGGGGCGGTAAGTGGCGTCTTATTAAAAGGCGGCCCACTGTATGTGAATTGCTTTTATACAGAAACTTGTGCTTATCGACCCTATTGGTTATATAGGTAAACATAATGTATAAACCGAAATTAAGTTGTCTCAAGACCATCTCTGTAAGGCACCAACTTCCGACTGCTCGCACTGTGGCTGTGAGAGAAACAAATTAAGAATTAAGGTGAGGAATGACTGAATAATTTGTTTATGCGTAATTTTCATTTCAGCTGACGGTTGTTGTTACTGGGGCTAGTGCTTGGCTAGGAAAGTGTGGGTTAAAGGTTCAACCAATTTTAATTGGGCTTGCACGTGTAATAAACTCATGTTTGAATGGGGAAATTGTGTGCGAACTTTTGCCTCAGAAATTGCAGAGTAATTAAGAAAATACGTAAATAAATTTCACATAATAGTACGGTATCTTTATCGAGGGTTTGAAAACAAAGTATTCTAGCTTTAACTTGTTGAGTGGATTGTGTTGGAATGGAATACATATTGTAGGGGGGTCTTGTAGGCCAAGACATCTGCAACTATGTTTGGTGCGTCAGGAACTTTGAGTTATTTCAGTATGATGCATTTGTTTGCTTGGTTTGGCTTAGTTTGCTGGAGTTTGGCAGGGCTTATTAGATCTACTGGGCTGGCCTTGGGCTGGACTAGCCAAAAAAAATAGTCTGGAGTCCGGTCGCGAGACTGGGCTGGACTTGGCTGGGCTGGGCTGATTGTTTGCGTTGGTGAGCTGGATTGGGTCGATGAGGGCTTGTTTAAACTAGGCATGGTCAGCGGCGTAGCCAGCATTCTCACAATAGGGGCGAGTGTGGGGGCTGGATTACAGTTGGGGGGGGGGGGGGGCTTATTTGTGTAGCATCCGTGCTGAAAGGTAGACAGGCTTTTTCATCAGTCACCCGGCCGAAGTGTTGGGGGATGTCTCGCTGGACAACATTTTCCTACGGGGGCGCCCTGCAATGCGGACACTATAGGACAATGAGTGGCGGTCTTCGTGGCGATACAATTAAACACAATCGCGCGACTTTAAAAAGAGGCACTCGTGAAAAAAAGGCCGGTCGTACACAAAAGGGGGTGGAGGGAACTGTCCTTGGCAGCTGTCCTGGACAGGGCACCTCTGTGGGCTGGGTTTGGTTGGGTATGCTTGGTTGGTTCGGGACTATAGGTTCAATGCTGAGGGGTGTACATCCAGTATCAATAATCGTACTCACTTGAACCACGTTGAGTTTATCATTCCTTAACTGATATTGTGCCCGAGTCCACTGTCTTGTGTAACTTCGTAGCAACCTGCATTGTAACGAAGGAACGAGGTTTGAACTGTATGGAATATTTAGGAAAAACACACAGCGGAATGTATCACCTCAAGTTGTTGTTTTCTTTTCACTTGTTTCCAGGGGAGTTAATGTTTGTTTTTGTTTGTTTTATTTTCCATTTTTTTTTGGCGAGAAAGCAGCTGAGGAAATTCAAACCTACGTCTTCTTCCAAGTAAGATTTGTCTTCTTCCAACAAACTGGTGTAAAACACGAAGAAAGCCTGTAGGAGTAAAAACGTGTTTTTTTTAGTATAAGAAAGAAAATTAAAGTGTCACTATGAATTAACTTCCTGCAATATGAGCGTCCAATCAGCTTCTTCATTTCGTTGCCCCTATTGAATAGACTGTGTTCAACCATTTATGTCTTATTTACTATTCTAGTATTGTTAAAGTGCATTAGCCGAAATTATTTGAATCTGAAAGTTGCATGGTGTTGCACTACTCCTCTTTTTGCATCAAAAATATGTAATTTGAGTAAAATTTTAGTAAAAATGAAGATATTTGAATTTTTAATGAATTATAACGACCAATGGTGTAGGGGATGTAAACATCAGCATGAAAATCAAATACTGTCAGATCGACAGAATACGTGCTAAAATACGAAATATGCTTCATAAACCGTAAAGGCCTACCTGCAGGCTATTCAAGGTCACGAATGCATTGGTGAAAAATAAGTTGCCATCAGGGAGATAGGAATGTCCCAGTATCCACAACAAGCAAACCAACGGCTCAAGTACAGAGGCCACCTGTAGTCCAGATCTGTAAACAGGTACGTTCGGGAAATCATAACACATTAAATGACATTTCAATAGTTCGAATTTGGGAAACATTTTCTCCACACATTGCAGGTTAGCCGTACTATCTGCACAATATATGTACACAGGGTGACCCACAAAAAATGCAACCCTAAAACATATGCTTTAAAAAAGAGGATCGGTGGATTTTATGTTCTGGGTACCAGATTAAATCTGAGAGCTCTTTTATTCAAATACTGATAAAATCATGAAAATAGCACTTTGGGTTGCTGAGAAATGCCAATTACGTAAAAAGAGTCATTATTCATGATGTACACAACACTTTACCACATGGATTTTCACTGTATTTATTTGTGCATGTCCTAATCCTTACAAGCAAAATGGCACATAATATGAGAAAAATACATATGAATTTGATTAACATACCTTTCATTTCCCACCTGAACAGGTATCTCATCCCTTTTAGTCCTTTTTAAACCCTTTCAGCATCATAAATATGTTAAAATACTAAAACAAATTGCACAAATAAAGGATAATTGCACACTAGGCTTACAGTAAAATTATGTACTGCTTGAAGTACTTGTGCACAGAGTGAAAAAAATGACTACTTTCACATAATTGGCATTTTCTCAATAACCCAAAGTGCTTTTTTCATGTTTTTTTCACTCTTCAAAAGACAACGCTCTCAGCTTTAATCTGACACCCAAAACGTAAAATTCCATCAATTCCTTTTTTTTTAAGGCAAAGTTTTAGGGTTGCATTTTGTTGTATATGTAGAAAGAAGATTTGGCAATTTTGTTTCTGGACCCTTTCTTGGCTCAATTGTTACTTTGGCATAGAGTGAGCGATATCAAACATATCTTGCCAACGTACAGCACGTGTTTGGTTCACTTCATGGTTGCTCAGTGGGTTTTTGGTTGCGTGGCTTTTGATGACAGCACAGAGATAGCTTTAGATAAGTTGTTTAATTTAGCAATTTAGTTTCCAAGTTTTTATTGCAAGAAAGATAGCATTTAAAATATTCTGACAGGTGACGTCCTCCACGATGACAAGAGAAAACGAAATCATTTCGGAAAATCAATGGGAAACTAATCAAACTACAGACATTGACACATAGCATTTTAAGAACGATGTACACAGAGCTTTTCCAATTGCAGTTTACAATTTCGTTATGAAGCTTAAAACAAAACTAAATCGGTGCATTTATTGAGAATGTGTGACGTGTGGATACAGTTTATGCAGTCTGAAAACCTGACGATTCATGCGAATCTTAGTCCAATCTCAGTCCAACTCTGACTTTATTTTTCTTACCTTATTTTGACCGTCTCCTGGTTGCTAAGTTTTCTCTCTTGCAATCCTCCCCACCTGGTCAACCGACAAGTTATCAAAGTTTTGATCTGAACAGCATATGAAACATAAAACAAACAGATGCGATAGTAGTTTTTTTAAATATGAATTGCTGAATATTACACCACGCTGTTATAGTGGTATACAATAGATAATCATGGATGTTAGAATATTGGTTATTGTGTACAAACAAGACGTCTAAAATGCGTTTACCTATAATATTTCTACTACATATTATTAAGGTGGAAATCCATCCAGTACATGTTCAGACTAACAAGGACAAGTAAGCCTGGTAAAGCTGGTCCAAGAGCGCGCAGAAGTATTTTCAATCAATTCCGAATGGCTATTCACTGGAGTCTTTCCATGCATCTAGCCTACACAATGGGCCAGATTTAGCCCATGCAATTGCATAACCGATACTCCTATTTTAAACCTTGGGGTTTTGCTGATATTTCAACAAGTTTAATTCACAATTGATAGTAATTGAATTGGTTAGTCACGTACAAAGATGTCTGGTCCATCTCGAACCAGCAAACAATTATTGATACTTACAACAAGCATATATACAATGGGACCCATGAGTTCCCAGACGAAGGCCTCACCACTAGACAACCAGCAGCTTTAAAAGAAGAACATAAATAAAAGAACCTTGATATGTTTCTTATTAAACTAAAGATGGTGAAAAAGGCGTTGAGTTCATTGGTACAAATAATGTTATGAGGAACACAGAGGGCGCTATGACATGGAATAATTAGAAATTATGTTACACCAATTCCTACGAGTTGGGGGATATAATTATGTGCATCGCACATAATTAAAGGGAATATACATCATTTGCTTTTGCTGTAATTTTCAGAAATGGATGGAATTGGGGGGTTGGAAATATATAGCAAATAAGTATAGTTACACTGACTTTTTGAGGTTTTGGGTTCGAAAATGCTTTAAAAACCAAGAAACAGAGCAGTTTACATACATTGGGGAATCGTAAGGTCAGGGAACCAGTCTAGCTGGCTCGTACCCGTTCATAGGTTTGTAATCGATTGCAAACAAGTGTGATGGTCAATTGGGGCCAGTATTTGAAAAAAAAGCCAGTTGTTTCCAACGCTGGTCGGCCGATCAGCGTTGGAAATTGATACAACAATACCACTTTTCTTGAAAATGACAGTATACCCGGTGCCATGATTTTACAGGATGCTTTACACTGTCATTCACTAACAGTCCAGCAAGGTATTTCAAAATGATTTGGTAGTTTAATTTTTTGATGTTTGCAAATGTTGTATTTTCCCTTTAAGCAAAAACAGTCCACGGTACAATAAACTGTCTTTGCTGGATTGCTCCTATTGTATTTTGCATTTTGTAAGGCCAATGAGCAATCCAGCCAATGGTCATGAGATGTATCTTTCTTGATAACTGTTGCAGAGAATGACATGAAATACTGTAATAGCACATGATATAAAGCCCAGTACAGCTGGTAATAGACCACACACAATTTCACTCAATTCATTCAGAATGGATTTTAACTGAAATTCCGCGCATGCATCTGGTCTACACACTGGACCAGATTAGGCCCATTACTAGGTAATCCTATGCAATAGCACTGCCCAGCACTCTTCACTAGTCTACAACCAGGTTGAGTCTCAAGTTATGTACATGTAGTTAGTCAGTCACTGTGTCATTCTGCGGGATAGATACGAAGAGGAAATTAGGCTTGCTTTTAAGAAAAACCAAACTAGCCTGAGTGACAGTTTCCAAGTCCTTGTGAATATTGCACATTACCTTCCTGTGCTTGTTGCGCAACCACAAAGACCACTTGCGAATGAAGCCACCATCCCTACTACAGCGAACCCTGCATTCAAAAAAAAATGGCAACGAAATAATTGGCCAGGTATTAATATTAGGCAGCATTTGGATAAGTCGAATGTTTCGTAATGGGAGTGCCTTTTGTTTGCCCGCAGGAAATTTTGGTGGCGATATGTGGCTAGGCTTCGCGTTCACTTACGAGTTAACAAAGGACGTGTGGAGGAGAATTTATAAAAACACGCGACTAATTGTATAGTCTCCGTGCCACACTTAACTCATAAACAAGATCGGTTTGCGCGGTGTTCTCTTCACTTAAAGGGAAAAGTGATAGACTTCACTTCACCCACATCTATCGACCAGCCACGCCACAACATTCCTTGTAGGTAAAATTAAGCAGATTTGCTCCGTGCACTCAGCGTGATAACTTACTTTTGTATAGCCACTAAACATGTTTTGTTCTCGTGTTGTATGCCATGCAGATATGTAACATTTGAAAGCAGTTTGTTATGTGGTTAATAGTATCACTCGTGCATCAGGGGGAAATGCCTAAGTTACTCCTATGTAATTGATAGTGTACGGTAATATGCTAATGAGCTGATTGTAATATGCAGATGTATTGACAGGATCCAGAGATGGGGGTGGTAATATGAACAATTGACCTATCGCGGTAGAATTGCTTCAACGCAGCTTGTAAAAAATATTGTCAAATTACATGATATACAAATGGACGCGGAACGCGCAACATCTGAGACAAACAAAACTCAGCGTACAAACATTCCATGGGGTTGTCTAAGGGGCGTTGCCAACTCGCAAACGGTGATTGGTCAATATCCTTCAAATCTCTCAACTTTTCATCATGTATTGTTTATAGCTTATTCACAACTTTAAACAAAAATAGGTTAACAATATAACAGTATTTTAATAAGGTAATTGTTAAATGACTTGTATATACTTGTTTTTATTAAGTGCTGTTGTTGTTTTTTCTTTCTAATGAACTGTACAGCGCTTATGTCTTAGTAACATGTAAAGCATTTTTAAATAATATTTATTATTATTATGGCAAAAAAAGTCTCCGGTTTCTGGTTTGCGCGCGCGTCGTCGTAGCCATGCGCGTCGGCAAAATTATTATTGTTTTTTTCAATGTAAGATGATGTCTCAAAACTGCCAAACTGACTGGTTTGACTGGAATCATGCTGCTGCACAATTTTAACGTGCTTTTAAATGGGGTAGCGATGAATATAAGCTTTATGTGGCCTCTCTGGGCTCCCGTATATTTTGCACTAAATTTAGTTGGGCAGCATTTGCAGACGATGAGAACTAGTGTATTATTCAATTTCTTCTTCTAATTATTATTATTAGAAGTAGTATTCATCATTTCTGGTAATGAATCCGAGGATTCCTCAAAAGCGCCCTAAGCACTGTGCTCGCCCGCAAGCCTGAAGAAACCTGTAGAGAGAAGACAATGACATATCACTAACAGATAATGTAGCAAAAATTGGCTGAGAGTGTAGTAAAATTAGTATTCGATAATGTATCACGTGTCGACGGATAATGCAATTACCCCAAAAAAATGTATCCGATAATGTATCACCACGAAACGGATACTGTATCAACCGATAACGTATCAAAAATCGATTACCCAACAAGTGTTAAGAATTGTTGATAAATCTGTCTTTATTTCTTTTTCGAACAAAACGGTTAGTGGAAAAAGTGGGACCCAAAAATTATGGCATGGGGTTCGGGGCCCGTTTAAGGGCCCCGGAAAAAAAGTTCTGGATTTTCTAGATGCTCTGTGTTGTGATTTGAGGCTATTTCTGACCAAATCTTTTGGAGGAAAAGATGGTGGTGTAGGCAGTGCCTGCCTTTATTGCGACGCCACATAAAAGAAAAAATAGTTTCTGGGTTTTTTTTTTGGGGGGGGGGGGCATGGCCCCCGTGGCCCCCCCCCTCCCGATCCGCCCTTGGTTCATTGTCAAAGCCACTTGGTGGGGAATACAGGTACCTTAAAAGCAGCGGTACCGCTACCATCGCCAGGGGTTTAATAAAGATGATAGTTTACCCCAGCCTGTCAGCAATAATGCACGTGGTCGGATCCGTGAAGTAGATGTGTGCTCATCGTGTGACGTCAGGTAGAAAAGAGCGCCTGCTAGTGCCATCCAAATGAAAGTAGCTTGCATGAAGAAGTGAAACAAAATGGCGACGGTGGTGCAGATAACCTGCAGAAAACAAAAACATTCATAAAAAGAAGCAATTTTTGTATTGCTGATATATTATAACATTACAATGTGGCGACTTAAAACATAATAATAATAGTGCATTTCTTTTCCTGGAGTTCTCCTCCTTTGGATGCGATGCACTTATTTAGTATTTTTAAATGACTTGAGCTCCAAAACTCTATTGATTTTTTTTATTCTTTTTTTTTTATAAAGATTTTCCTTGTTTCGTGCGCAGTTCCGTTAGCGAACTAATGGATGTTAAAGCGTCACGTTTTCTTTCCTTACCGGCTTTTCATCGTCCCGGAAAAAGACCGTTGAGTATAAAGCAACCATTGCCAACGATAGACTTGCGTGGGTCACGGTACGAGAGCTGGTTAATCTGTAGAAAAGGTAAGGGTTTTTTCCCATAAGAAACACAGTATTGCAAATTCGGTTTTGCCCTTCACTGACGTATTTTACAAACACTGTACGCTCAGTGTTGTCCTGAGCGATTGTAAGAACACAAAAAAATTGCAAACTATTCGGTGGGACTATGGTGGGGAACCGGAAAAAGATACAGAAATGTCCCCTCGTATCCACCATCCACGCAGTCCATGGGTAAAGACCCCGTCTTATTAAACTTGTAAATCAGTTTCTGTATCACTTGACGAGCTAGAAAATTTGAAGGTATTTTGTGTCAAGTAAAATCCTGAACTGTCGCTATCTGACATGACGTACTGATTTTTTGCAGTGAGACATGACCCTGACTATACCGACGACTTCCATTCGTTGTACATTGACTAAATATGTACGCATGAGTAATTTTACGAATCTATACTTATTTACAAACACGGAGAGTGGGGGCCGGTGATGTGTGGGACTCATTTGAATAAACCTTTGTTGTTTGGAAAAAAAAAGGGAGAGAATAGACTCGGAACTGTAGGGTGTATTCGAAACTCCGTTCTCGGGTGACCCGCGAACAGTGTCCTCGGGTTGCGGATAACGCCAAATACCCAAAGGCGTGTGGAGTGCAGCTGGCCTTGCATTCAAGATGGCAGCCGCCGTATTAAAACGCCGAATGAAAAGAAGAGACAATTAATTGAAATAAAACTAACATAATTGAAATTTCGAAACAGCTATACAAATTGGCAAAGACAATAGGCTGACAAGCCCTATCTATGAACACTACATTTGTTGGTATCATTACTGCTCCTGCATTAAATTGAGTGCTCTCAATGTAATACACAAATAGATCCAGTAGGGGCCTAAGTCCGCCATCTTTGTTCTTGACGTTCTTCATCTACTCCCCAATAAGTGAAGAGTGAGAATCATGTTCGCGATCACCCTTCGCGTGTTGGTTATTGTCATATTTTGAAACCCTGTTCTCGTGTTCATTCAATACGAGAACGGGGTTTTGAATACGCCCCCTGAGTCGGGCAAAAACAGAAGAGGGTCCTATTTCCATCGGCCTTTGGCCTCGGGAAATATAAACCTCTTCTGGTCACTCACAGTCCCTTGGGGCGCATAGATGTGCACTAGTGACCTCATTGCCAGTCTATATGTGTATAATAGTGTACAGATACCCCCGTACCTCAGCTGGCTCTGTCCGAGTGTTGTGCACAGGCGGACATTTTTACCAGTATAATTGTCATAATTGTTTTTGGGTGTCAGAACGGGGGGGGGGGGGGGGGGTCGGATTACTTTCAAATATATTTCTATGACAAGAAAATTGAGTCGTTCCTGGGGGGGGGGTTCAAATGTTGACCAATTACGTTTCAAATCAGAAATTATTTGCTACAGACACACATTTAGTACTCGCAGGGTCGACTTGTTCCCTCTCCTATCAGATCCGATAATGAAGGGCCGTCTACTTGCAAGGCGGATCCGATTGGGCGCAAAAGCAACCAAAAACAAGAAGCCTATTTTCAGAGGATGCAAGACTCCCAAAATAGAAAACATGTATGCCTAAACGTAGTATTTTTTTATTTTTTTGGGCAGAAAAAAAGGTTAACTGTAGGCCATGATTAACATATTTTATTAAGGAAACAATCCACAGAGCATATTACAAAGAGAAACTGCGCAGCACTTCGTAATATGTGCTAGACAGTTTCCATTACCAAACATTGTCTAATTAATTTAGGTCATACAAATTGAGTTGCATAACGACAACATTATGAATAAAGGTTACAATAGAAGTGCATTTCCCTTCGTTCCTGATAAATTATTTGAAAGATTTTAGAACATGTATACTAATACATCACATGCAAACATAGACGGTTGGGCATTAAGAGAAATAAACCAATGGCGATCATGGTCATTTGCTTTCCTCTACGTAATTGACCGATGCCAATGCGACGCTTGGCTTATAAATCGGCATGATGTGAAATACAAATTGAAACTCACCTAGAGTACTTGTAAGCCAGCAGAACTATGCAGAGAGATGCAACGGTCACAGTCATGTTGACGGATGTTAGAAGGTTCATACTGCGAGAGTTAGTCATTTCCACCTATAATCACGAACATGATTACCATAATAAACACTTGTTTATTTCAACGTTTACAATATTGCAGGTTCGAAGCACATGCAACCATGCCAGACGAGCCTCCAACTATCCGCTCTGTTTACCAGTACCCCCTCACCGGCAAAGAAAGTACAGATGGGGGGGACCGACCGATGCCATCTTGCCTGACTGCAATTTTGCCGCGACTTGACGCGCTGCATTACCACTGCGTGTACATACACATCCACATGGTGTACGTACGGTGTAGCGTGAATATCCGACTCCATGAAATGTGGACTCATTGGTAGTATTGCGCATGCGTAAGGACGAGAATATGCTAGTTTATGATCACATACGGGAGAGTGACCTGTCACGTGCTAGGGATTAACCAATAATAGGGAAAAGGGGTCCGATTTTCATAGGAGTTGGATTTTCATATGACAACGGCACACACACAATGAACGGTACGCGTCAACCAGCTAAGTGTCCAGCCCATGGGACGTCGTTGCTAGGTAAAATGGCGCCCTCTCTGTTGGCACACGGAGCCAATAGACCAAAACAGACACGCTTTGAGTTTTATCCCGTAAGCCCATTCAACGGCGAAACCATTATTTTTTTAGGATAATATGTCATGCAATAGTTGCTCTATACAATAGCCATTCAAGAGGCCCTCTTGCCCAGATTCGTCTAAACTCGGGTATCGACTGTCATCAGCCAAACAAATAACAATTTCCACGCAAGTCGATCTCCACACAATTTCCACGTGTGTGCTTTCCTATGGTGCTCAGTAGACCGTGGGCCCCCACTGGCTCCATTGGAAAGTGCACATGTAAACAAAGTGTGACGTCATCAGAACAGAGGTTTATTGGTCGGCCTGGTGTAGTCTCCGCTCAATCTGCTAGCTGCAGTCTGTATTTGTCACAGTCAAGTTTTCACCTTTAATCTAAAAGTGCAATCCATCCACAATTTACCGCCCACAATACCGTAACTACAAACAGAAGTTGATACAAGTTCTAAATATGCAAAAACAAACCCCACCATTTTCACAGAAACCTCTTTCGCTAAAACTTGTTTCCATGTACAATAAAGAAATACAAACATGGTTGGATTTTTAAAAAAAAAATAGCATGGGCGTCACCAGGATATTTTCTGGGGGGGGGGGGGCAGGCAAAGCCAATTTTCCCCGAAGATCCTTGTACTTTCACTAGCATATTCTCAATTTATCTTTTTTTTCTTCCGAGGGTAGGCGGGAGACATTTGCCCATCCCACCGCCATTAAACAGCCATGCAGACGCCCGTTTCGTTAAATGTGTATTAAAGTAATAGCAAATATGACTTCACACCTCTTTTTGTTTTCTTTATGTTCTTTTTGTTTTCTCTTTTTTTCTTTTCCAGGGGGTTCCTTGCCAAATCCTGGCAACACCCATGAAGATGAGCAAATCTTGACGCACCTTATATGGTTGCAATAGCAGGGCATAATTCGCTAGGAAACCACAGCTACAGGTGACGTCATCTTTCGTGACGCTAGACACTCGACATCCATTGGCATACCATTGCCTGCAAACAAAAGTATAAGCAATATGTTGTGAATGGTCACTCTGACGTCATGCCGACAAGCAACCGCCCAAAAAATAAGCAATTATTTTCTTCTTCTTAGGCCAAAAAAAAAATATTCGGTCTCTGGTCAGACCAAAGTTCCGGAATTGACGCGGCCACGCGGCTTTCTTTTTTTTCTTCAAGCTTAAATGTACAGACAAGGTGGGGTACTATTTTGCTTTTTTGGTGTCCTCATGTACATTGGTGTCCTCCATAATTTGCCTTGGTGCTTTCGATCATTTGCCTTGGTGCAATTTCCCATTCCTTGGTGCTCTTTGGTAAACAAAATTGAGGAGGTGCGGAAATAGAGGGCGCTGTTGGAGCTACCGCGGAACATTTTGTGAAAAAAAAAGATCGACGCGCATGATTAAAATCGACGCGCGCGCTGACCAGAGACCGACTTATTTTTTTTTTGGCCTTATCTGACCAGATTTAATATGAAAACTAACAATATTTAAAGATATATTTTTAAGGACTCTGCAAAAACACTATATTGCCATCAGTTTATAAACATGATATACTATAGGTTTTCTCGGTCAATTTCGGCAAATGAGCAGCCAATTTAATTTTCGTGCGTTCGAATTGAAGCTATTTTGCCTCTCCAGTTGTTACTGCGTTTCAAATTCAGAATTCGGCCATTCAATTTCGTTTTGAGGCATTCAAATTCCTTTAGCACTTTGTTCAATTTAGCATATCATCATTCTTTTTTGTGACACACAATCATCATTCAATTTAGCAAAGCGGGTTCGACTGGAGATTTTACTGATTTAATTTTTTTCAATTTCGTAAAGAGGCAATCAATTTCGCTTAAAGAGAATTCAAATAAGTACGACTAAAGAAATACGAATAAACAGATAAACTGTACTAGGCAACTGTTTCGTATCTTCACTTTAATTCAGGCAAACCTTGTTTTCTTTATTTATGCTTCCAGTAGACTTTACATGGGGCCAATGAGGTTTTTTCTTCTTCTTTGTTTTCTTCTTCATTCTTTTTTTTTGGGGGGGGGGGATCTTTATTGGTTAACTGACCAAGACCTAATTTTGTATTGTGTTTGAAGGGGTGTTTCTTTATGTTTTTCCTGGTTTTTTATTGTTTATGTTGTTTCTTCCTCAACCATCAATCTGTTGGCGTGCCAGACATCTTGGCATATATGTTTGGGTATGGTTGTACCACTGCATGCACTTCACTTGGGTGATGACATCAACGCTCTGGATGGCTGCTTGTTGAAGGAGATCGCACCTCCACTGCTGCATGTTCATTCCTGCTTGCTGGGCAGCCTGTCTGTCTCCGACACGTTGTTGCCACTCAGGTAACCCAAGGATGCGTTTAACTGCAGCCTTGAATGCAGAGTGTGCCATTTCCGTGCTGTTCAGGAATGGGGAGTAGGGAGGGAGGCGCTTCAGCTGGATCATTGGGTTGGCACCTTCAGGGAGTTGGGCTCGCACGTGAGGCCTCGCATTGTCGTATATGAGGTAAATGGGTTCGTCGTCTGGGAAAACTGCATCACACTCTTGAATTGTGTCCGCAAGAAACTCCTCGAATCTCTCTCGCGTCACAGTTTCGAATGCGATTCGGTGGTGCACCAAGCCTACTTCACTAGAAACAGCGAAGGTGACATTGCAATTTCTCCCTCGTTTTTGTCGACGACTCGTCTTGCAGCGATCCCTCGTGGAGCTCTACCTTGGGAGCGTCGAGTCCAGACGTTATAACCTGTCTCGTCAATGAAGACTAGATGCGCCAGAACACCATGCTGCAGGAACCACTCACCTTACTGGACGCGTTGATCAAGAACTTCAGGGGAATTTCTTGCATCAGGGACGTCCTCCACTAGTTTCAGTGTAATCATCATCCCATCCAAGGCCCTGGCTATGGTGGCAGTAGAAACCTGGGGCTTCTCTGGCAGATGCTCACTCAAACTAGCCTTCATTTGTTGAAGTGTCAAGACGGGATTAGCGTCAAGGATGCCTTGCAGATGGTTTCGCATGTCATCATCCATCTTGCTGTGGGTTGCTCCTCCTCTTGCCAGCATCTCTCGCCTTCCAGTCCTCAAATATGTTGCAACAATTGATCTGGCTGTGGACTTGTTGATGTTCAAATTGACCGCAAGCTGAAGGTAGTCTTGCTCGTTTCCCTCGAAGGCCTCAATCAACCTTTCTCGATCTACCTGGGCCACTCTAGCGTAGCGACCACGAGCTGCCATTTCTAGAAATATGCGTGTAAAACTGTAGCGAAAGCTCGTCTTCGAAGTACATCGGCAAAGTGACTCAAGTGCCAAAAAGTGAACCGTATTTATGCCTTCAACATTCTTAAGGAAACAACAATTTAACAAAGCGTTTTTTAGATTGCACAAATTCCAGAAATGACTGCCCAAAGATGAATTTGAATGACTAAACACACGCCTCAAAAAGCTCCTGCGAATTTGAATGCTGCTTTGTTGAATTGTTAAATTGCATGATTATTTTGTTAAATCGAATGACGCAACAGTACATTTGACTGGTCATAAAACGAAATCGAATGACCCTTTTCAGTAGCATTTGATTTCGCGCGAAATAGAATAGCGTAGTGGTTAAATTGGCTGCTCATTTGCCAAAATTGTCCGAGAAAACCTATAGTATTGATTGGTGGTGTTTAGCAATTCACATTGATGTTTAGGCATTGGACACTATGTTTAGCTTCTAAACTTGTGTTCACACTGACAGCAAGATTGTGTTTAATTGCTAAACACAATTTTTAGAATGTGGAGCAGTTTGCTGAAAATCAGGATCACGTGACTACACAATAAGCCTACATTTGTGTAGCAAGTAGGCCTATGGCAAAGTCTTTAACGAGGTTTTAGAATTCAAAAAGGGTCATTCACAAAAATAAACATTGAATGATATATCTCAGGCCAGCATGTACAGCATTTTCTCAAGAAAACTCATCTCCAATTGTCCCTCAAAAAAATAAGGTTCGTGGTGATTGGAAACGTTGCCGAAGTACGCGTACATGTGCAAACATTATCACATCGTCGGATCCTAATAAGCAGTGCTGTTAATATACGTACGTACTACGTAATATATCCAAATGATACCCA
The DNA here is from genome assembly GCF_015706575.1 of Patiria miniata. Classification (NCBI taxonomy): domain Eukaryota; kingdom Metazoa; phylum Echinodermata; class Asteroidea; order Valvatida; family Asterinidae; genus Patiria; species Patiria miniata. Next base: position 26,535,044 of record NW_024037068.1, read on the forward strand.
AACGTTCGCTGACTTTTGCTTTCAAATTCCAAGTCTATAAGTTTCTTCAGGGGAGACACTCGTTTTGTTGCAAAGATGCGTTTTTCACGTCATGTTACAAAGAATCCATTGAAGCGTAACAGTTACATTATTGATTGCTTTCTCATGAAATTAAGTGGGAGAAAATTAGAGAATGGAATCCATCAACAAATAACTTCACTAAACAGTGAATTAATGAATAAATGGAAGATGGATACTACATGTTTTTTTTTTTCTGCTGTCCAATTAAAAATCATACATGGAGGTACCGCGTTTGTTGAGTGAATGTAAGTCACTTCGGCACCTAGCCAACTCGGCCCCACCAACTCGGCCCCTCGCCAACTCGGCATCTAGTCGGCACCCAGTTGGCACCTAGCCAACTCGGGACCTTTCCAACTCAGCACCTTACTTTTGCGTCCTGCTCGCGACTTGCTATACGGCACCTGAATGACCCGGCACCTAACCAACTCGACACTTGACCTCCCCAACTGAATAACCCCAAAACCATGATCCTTGCCCAAACCATCCAAAACCTAACACAAAGTGCAGTGGTAGTTACAGATCTCTAATGGTATAGTTATTTCATGAAAATCAGTAGTTCGTAGTATACAAATACAGCATTGTTTGAGGGGAAGTAGTGGGAATAACTGGTCCCGAGGTTCGCGTCGGGAGGTAGTCAAGCTGACCTACACCGAGGGACCAGTAATTCCAACTATTTTCCAGAAATAAACTATGCTTTACTACACCTCATACATGTTTAGCAGCTTCACTGTCTTTTTAGTAGCCTCACTGCCTCGTCGATAACGGCCTTCGTAGATTTTGCATCTTTATTCAGCACAATTCAAGTTCTACGTCACAGTACATGAAATAGTCTGATGCCAACACTCCGTAAAGATTCCGTAAAGATTACATGCTGTAGACTACATGTCTACGAAGCGGGTTCCAGAGGGAATTTTTGGTGCTACCAGAAAAACTACCGCACAGCAGCAAGCGGGATACTCACCGGGATGACATCACCTGGGCGCGTATCATTTTTACTTCCCGGACGCGCGGTGGATTCGGCCAATGACGCGCTCCAATTTGATCATGAATATTTATGAGATGTAGTAAAAACGTTTACAGCCGGACATGTTGGCCGGCAACGGGTAGCGAATATTTTTTTTCCCAACAACATCTGCATTACATGGTTGTTGAGCGCCCTCTACGATACATTTATGATACGCACGCAGGTATATATTACCATGAATTTCCAGAATTAGTCGAGCAGTTCGATAACTCAGTTGGATAGGATCGTGATTTTGTACCGCGAAACCTCGCGGTACCATTTTCCTGATTTGTTTTTCGTTTCTAATCTGAGGCTTTGGATGAACCAAACGTTTTAATATAGGTTTTCCCAGCCAATTCCCGATTTTTTCTAATCATTTTCATTATCAGCCATTCTATTTCGCGTGATCTTTGCACGTGGGATCAAATTGGGGTTTCTTTTCATTTTAGGGGCATTCACTTTCCTTTTTAGGCAGCCAAGATTTTGCTCTGAATGTTCGTTTTCGTTTTTGGACATTTTATTTCGTTTTGGTGCTTTCAAGACTTAATTTGTAGCATTCTTAAATTAAGTCTTTAATTTAAGACGGTTGAGGCATTCAAATTAGCGAACGTGAGTGCGCTTATAACGTATTACCATGCTTTTCGTTTCTTATTCGTTGATGGGAAGTCATCTTTCATCGGTTTTCCCGGCCAATTTGACAATAAACGCATTCAAATTAATCTTGATAGTGGCCGATTTGAAGCGAACTAGCTCCCTGCTGTCATTCCCGTGGCTCGTATTTTTTTTCAGACGTTCAATTTCGTTGTCAGACTTGACATTTTCATGTTTAACTTATCCTCAGTTGAAGTTATGTCATTCGGTTTAAATGATCATTCAATTTAGTCGTCTGTTTGGTTTAGGGTTATTTGCATAACAATCATATTTTCGTTTTCATCTCTGCGCATTCTATTTAGTACTTTCTGCATTTAAAATAATATGAAACGAAGGCAAGGTTTGACCAAAAATGGTATTTTTCACAAGTTCTTTTTTTTGGTTTTATTCTAGTTTCATGTTCAAAGTGTCCGTTATCTGCCTTTAATCTAAAGAGGTAAAAATATAAACTGATGAGAGAAAATTAAAGATGATACATGAAAGTCGACATATAAACAATAAACGTAGGCAACATTCAAGCTATAGTCCATCATTTGCAGCCATCCGAAAAGTAACTGGCGTAATTACTGTTGAAAAACAAACTTGGTTGAAAGATAGTAAGGGAACTAAACTCCCTGTGAAATTATTCTTTCTGGGAAGCTGTCATTTTGAAGTAATCAACGAAAGAAGGAATTTCCAACGGTGATTCTTAAGAAGCACCGTAGGAAAATTTTAATTAGTAGTTGTTTTGTTATTCAGCGCAGCGCGCACAAGTATTGGAACGACGCACACGCGCGCGCGGTTGTTATAATTCGTCGGATCAGTGCGCGACGCCGCGTATAGCTGCAATTCAAAACAATTCAAAACATGATTCAGTAACTTTTGATTTGAAATTGAGATCTTAGAATGCTGCTTTTCTCGGAATGTACAGCTGAAGCTTAGCTGAAACTTCATCAGGTTAGTTGCTCAGTATCCTTCATTAGATTTTGAACACTTTTGTTGCTTCAAACGAACAAAATGCACTAATTACAAATGATGGACTATAGCTTTAAACTCAACGGATACTTGCCCCTTTTTTCCGCGTTCACAATATACATGTATATTTTTTGTTAAAATTATGTTCGTAAAGTATTTCCCTTTGCTCTTTTTCAGTGAGCTTTATCGAAAACATGCTTTATTTCAGTAACATCTGCTTTCTGTTTATGTAAAAAAGTGATTGATGAATATAATTATTTTTTGACTGCTGCTTTGTAGCCGAATCTTGTGGGAAACAGCTGTCATGTATTTTCAAATTGGAAAAAGGCAATTTATTGAATTCTGGCGAACAAATTAATCACATGAACTGGTCTCGAATTCATTTGCTTATTATTCACAAATGCTTACTTCATGGCGAATTAGAACGACCAAACTGACGCAACGTGAAGCTGCGGTGAATTTGCATGACCCAATATAACATTGTAATTTGAATGCATTATTTTTGAAAGTGAATCGTTGAAAAGTGGAATCGCATGTTTTTAGATTTAAATTGACCGATCTGTTTAGTTAATTGAATGTTGATCTAAACGTGCATCCAAATTCGTGCAAAAATGGGTGATTCGTCATCAACCTGGCTGCCAAATCTATTAAACTGAGCGGGAAGACCTTTATTTTATTTGATATATTTTCCTATTTTCCTCAGAGGTTAATTTTCCCAAACAATTCTTGGTGACAGTAAAATGTACAATGTAAAAAATAAACTGATATGAGGGATACAATATGTACCAAAGTAATGAAATGGAAAGGGATAAGATCATTTCTTGTTCACTGTTGATATTTTCTGCTTGTTTAAACGTTTAAGCAAGGGGCATCTTCACGTGGATGATTTCATGACGTGCAGGACATCGGGGCATGTATGTTTGGCAATAGTTGTACCATCGGGGACACTTCTCTTGGGTAATTTCTTAATTTTTGTCTTGCATATGTCTGACCGAACACTTATTTAAAGGGCCCATGCAAAGTACTTTTCCATGCAAACCTTGAAAATGCATCTTTGAGTCACATTAAACCTTATTTACAAGTTTTCTTTTTCCATTTTGATGGTGTTTTTGGTTGTGCCTTTTCCGTTTTTATGCTAATGCAAAGTTACATATATTCATGAGCAAAACTTTGCCGGGTAGATTAATGTTACATGGCTATTTCAGCACACAAGGGTGCAAGATTTTTGAATATTTGAAAGTCATAAATTTCTTTTCTTTGGTGATTTATTTTGTTGTGTCATTACGTGGCAGTAAGCAAATGAGCAACCCTTTCTCACAAATATTTTCAATTCGCACATTTTGGGTGAATAATTTGAAAGAAACCCCCTAAACTAAATAGTATCTTCCTGTAATGACATCACAGCAACAGCGCGCTCGGTAGTCCGGAAAAGCATGGAAACTTTTAAGTGTTTAAAGAAGTGCACTTTGCAATAAGATTACCCAAAAAAGGATGTCAAATGTGTAGTTTTCACACATTTCAGAGCAGTAGAAAGTTGCACAAAATTAATTGCACGGACCTTATAATTTAGAAAGAGATGTGCGCATTTACGGATTGAAGTCATCACATATGATTTACGCCGAGAAAATTCAAGCGTCAGGCATGACTAGTTTAAATGAAAGCCGGTCCCATTCCTATTAGGTTGGGCATCTGTGTAACCGAAGCAGGAACCCTGATATTTGTTAAGGAAAAGAAAAGAATGCTAGCAACGTCAATGAAACGTTTCAATTAAAAAAAAATAACCTTTACGGGAAAGGTACTAACATTTGCCCCTTTTGAAAGTTCGAATAAAACTCTTTATTCTGGCTAGCATAAACAACCTTGCCACTATTGTCATGGCCGAGGTTCGTTGCTTTTTGGGTCAATAATTCACCTTGGTGTAACTCCACTGGCGCCATGATATTGCGGAAGCTGATAATATCATGGACATGTCATGATTTTTGAAATATCGATTCTACACTGCCTGAAGATTTAAACTAACTTAAACGTTCGCTACGATCAACAAGTGTCCTTTGAAATATTTCTGTCCAGCAGAAGCAGTTTTTTTTCTGACTATTAGAAAGCACATAATATGAACTTAGGTGGCAATACACTGTACTTTAAAAGTGAAAGCAAACACAATTGGATTCATTACTGCACCATTCCCATTTTCGCTTTGATAAACTCTGTGAGGTTTTCTTCATAAAAACTAGACTGATAGAGCAACCTACACTCGCCTCAAACTTGCCATCTACCGATCATGAAGATGACTATGGTCCTTCAGCCTTTTATATTTGCCATTCTCTGTATCAAACAAGAAACACTGCAAATATAACTAGAGAACATCGAAAATACCTTTTTTTTGTTTATATAATTTTTGCATTATTCCCCTCAATTCGCTTGAGAAAACTTACAACCTGAATCGACAGTAGCAATTATCAATACCTAGAGTTCCCTACATAAAATATGTATAGTGGAATGTATCGGACCCCAAAAAGGTGGCACCGTGAAGGCGCGGCAACAACCATTGAATAACCATTAAAACAAATCGAAAACCGAATTCCAACAAACACCAACAAATATAAATTAGAAGTATGTCTGTTTGTTTTGAAACAGAAAACAAGGCTTTTCCGCATTTTTTTTGTTAAATGCATTTCAGAAATATTATGTATTGATGATGACGTTTTTAACAATCATGAATCTGTAGTGTATTGGGGTGATTGGGTATGGGTCGACCCGATGTTCCTTAATACCTATCAGTGTTGTAGGTCTCGAGACCGGTCTCGGTCTCGGTCTCGGTCTCGAGACCACTTTTTGCCGGTCTCGGTCTCGGTCTCGGTCTCGGGAACTGTGGTCTCGGTCTTGGTCTCGGTCTCGGTCCCCTTTGGTCTCGATATTTTGGCTGGTCTCGAGTCGAGACCAGCCAAAAAGTGAGGGGGTTGGATTCCGCCTCGGCCCTTTTAGGGTTAGGCCTAAGTAAAGAATCAGTTTAGGGCAAATGTGACTGCAGTGTGATGCTAATGGACATGTCTCTCTTCACTTTCTAGTGAGTGAGGCATAGTCCAATAACCATTGCTCCTCTTCTTATATTTCTCGTTTTTATTGTGGGATGATCTGTTGAAACAAGCACTTTATAGCCATCCTCATTGATTCCAAATACAACTGAGATTTTAATCTTATGAATCAAGACTGAAACATTATTTTTACCGTCAGATTTTGTATTTTGGATATGGGGAACAATTCAACTCTTTTTCACTAGAAATATTGGTGATATTTTTCTATTTTTCTTTTCAATTTTTCCTTTATTCGTGGAGGCGGGAACACGTTTTTTTTCCCCATTATATTTATTAATGGATATTCATCAATTCGTAGACCGTTAAATTGGTATTAGTGGTGGACAGCTGAATTTTGTGATATCTTTATTAAAATAGACACGACTTGGGAATAGAGTATGCAAATTACGTGAAATGTTCACAGTTAATACTCAATAACATGTTCTTTATCCCAATTATATTTTCTACAAAATGGAGCGTGCCATTTTTTTCTCATACGGTCACTTTCTTTTTGACTCGCCATGTATTCATCTTTTCATCTGTGATAAACACAAATTAAGCTACTGCCATGTACACACAAAAATAGAGTCTAATTGCCTGCCTTGTCTCCTTCCTAAATGTCAATTGCATTTGCATGAGTCGAGAAGAATTGTGTTCCATTAATCGCTATATGCTGTTTACGGCCATCACAATAAACTATTAATAAATTGGCAACATGTCGTACTTATTAATCACTAAAATATTCAAGTAAATTTCCCAGCAAAGTAGCTGATGCAGGAGATACGCTGGCACGGTACAAAACACAGAGAGGCGTGCGCACTGAGCCATGAATCCCAAAAGTACATCTCATCCATCCTAAAAGTACATCTCACCCACCACATTCAGTTTGTGACAGCGCCCTTCTATTGTGTCGGCCATATTCTCAAATAGGCTAATGACGATGATGACGGCGGGCAGAAGATAGATCAGGCAAATATGGTTCATCAATAGTATATGTTACGTTATTGACATTAAACAAAAATAAAGTGGCATTACATTTCAGCCTTAGCCAGGCCTTCTTCAGAGGTAAATGACAGAGGAACAAGAAACAAACATGTAGGGGACACACAAACATGCAGGGTTGGAAGGAGAATCACAAAGAGGGATGGGGGGGGGGCACACCAATCCATATCTGGCTAACATCTCTCAATTTTTTGTCTACATGTACAAATCTATATTCCATGACTGAAATTTTAAAAAATAAATCAATATTTTCTTGCTCCAATTTTTTTTCGAATCAGGTTTACAAGGAGGTCCAATGTAATATTAAAGTTGCATTCAAATATCCGTTAGTGGTCATTGCTGAAACCAAGGGGTGGCTGTGGAGTTTAGGGTCCGAGTTCCTATAACGGATGAAACATCCACCTTTAACTTTTTACTTTTGTCAAGTTTCAACATGTTTAAGTTTTGTAAAAACTAGTACAAATTGTCGTACTCCTAAGTTAGAGTTTTTTCATCAGATTTACACTTTATAGTAGTCAAACAATATTTAAAAAAATATATTTTTTAAAAAGTGGCAAAAATATATGGAGTTCATCAAATAAGGTTTCCCCCTTCTTTAAATTAGGTTGTTTCCAATTTTTTAATTGATTGTGACAATAACAAATTCTGTTGCCATGTTGTAATTTATGGCATGAAGCAAACACGAAGAGCACTCGCATGACACAATTAAGCAGGTACAAGTGATTCCTATCTTTCAATCACTTCTTTCACATCCCCATGATCATCAACATCATAAGGACAGACTGTTCAGCTGTAATTAGTGTCTTATTGTTTATTTAGATTATTGTTATTTATTATCCGCGGTATCGGTCTCGGTCTCGGTCTCGGACCATTTCGGTCTCGGTCTCGGTCCGCCTTGAAGGGGCTGGTCTCGGTCTCGGTCTCGCAACTTCAGGTCTCGGTCTTGGTCTCGGTCTCGGACTATCCGGTCTCGACTACAACACTGATACCTATGTTCCCCAATACCTATATTCCCCAAACTCCCCAGGGTTAGGGTAAGGGTTGGGGGTTGGGGGTTGGGGTTAGGGTTATGGTTAAGGTTAGAGTTAGGGTTGGGGAACATAGGTATTGGGGAACTTAGGTATGCACAAAATCCGGTACGAGGGCTTTTTAGCTGTTCCCGATTTCAATCGGGTGGGTTAGGTTTTCAAAGTGGGTTAGGATTTCAAAGAGAGTAATTTTTCTTAGAGTTGTCAGAGTAGTGATTTGACGTACTTTGGTTGTGATTATGGAACCTGCAGCTAAATCCTGTCCTTGCTCATTGAGCATAAAAACAATATCAAGTTGTTCTCCGGTGTTTTGATTACCGTATCGCATTACAAGGGCCAAAAGACGCATATAATATTGCATTTACTATGAACGTGGAGACCCTCGAGGTGTCATTGCTCCTTCGGATTTGACCTCCATCATTAACCATGATCGACTAGCATACATGTACACGTAAACACATACAATGTATTCATTTATGTATTTTCTTATTACATCTCTTTACCCAGGGTTTTGCACGAACAGTTTAGAACTGGTAATTTTCATTGGGGCCCTGCATACATTACAACTGACTACATACACATACATATGTACGGCGCTTCATGAGTGCCATCCACTTCTTTATTTACTCACATAATTTATCACGTCATGCTGACATATCGCCGAGAGTAAGGCGATTTAATCACATAATTGTATCGCCAAGTCGACTTACCGAAGTCGACTTGACGACTTGTCCAGATGAATTATCTCGCCAAGTCGACTTCCATAAGTCGACATGACGACTTGTCCAGATGTATTATCTCGTCAAGTCGACTTTCCGAAGTCGAGATGACGACTTGTCCAGATGAAATATCTCGCTAAGTCGACTTCCTGAAGTCGAGATGACAACTTGTCGAGATAAATTATCTCGCCAAGTCGACTTACGATGTGGAGATGATGACATGCAAAAATCGCGTTCTGCATGGATATCCCGTTTTTTAAGCACTGTCGTGGATTCTTTCTTGTTCGTCGGTGCATTTGAGGTTTTCCCCACCCGTTGTTATATGAACAATAAACTGGCAGAGGAACAAGAGATAAACTGTAGGGTATTGATTTGATCTGGGTCGAAGTTGATTTGTGGTTTTTTTTTTATTTTCAACTTGTTTTAAATTACTCCCCCAAGCTTCCTAGGAAATCACACCTCTGCCTTGTTTTTCCCTATTTATCCCGTTGAAAAGTAATTCACTTCACGTTAAATATTAACAATCATAAATTCACAAAAATGTCTTTATTGGCAGGTTGCATAAAACTTGTTGCTTTCTTAAATGACACTAACAAATTCAAGATTTGATTTAAATCATTTTGAGATCATATTTAAGATTAAATGACACTCACGATATATTTCTCTGATATATTACGAGAAATTATTTGATAAAAAATCACTATAAAAGCTCTTATTGCCAACATTAAATCTGGGGCACTGAAGACAAAGACAAATTTGTGTTCATTTCAAGATTTCAAATGGGGAGCGCCGGGGGGGGGGGTATTTGTTGCAAGACATTATATTCTTTTACATTTCGTTTTTTTTGAAAAAGCACGTATATAATTATACCAACAATAACCTTTCAAATTCCCAAAACAAAACAATCATGCGTTGCATGTTCGTCAAACTTAACAGCTTCTCCATAGATGATGATATCCAAACGCTTTGCAACAAAGCAAGGATACCTTTTCAATGAAAACAACACTAATGAGATCATTGATCATCATTCTCTATGCCACTTCATGTGTAGAAAGGAAATAGACGAGCAGACGTTTTGCATATTTATGAACATCAACAAAAGAGACACAACCATTAGTTGCCTTTGCGCACCGCATTTTGATCAAATTTCCAGTCTCGGTGTCGTCGGGTATTAGTTTTTAGGAATGCTATTTAATAATTAAGATTATCAAGTCCGTTTGCGAAAATAATTTACACGTTTCAAAATGTACCACAATCGTATTGACACTCAACTTTCCTTTAGTTCTACTTTTACATGTCTTTGTGTGTGTTTACTCGACTAAACCACAGATGTCCCCGCTTCGATGCCCCACGAGCTTGTAAGCTGTATAAACACAATCTACAAGGAAATCAATCTCGTCGAATGTTTTGGTTTGTTGTTTTATATTTTGATAACATCATAATGATGTAAATAATAGTTGATGACTTATTTTGAGGTAAAATTAAATGTTCTTGTGGCAATACAAAAGACAAGTCTAGCCTAGCCAAGCTTTTCCCAAATCATAAAAAAATTATATTCAACTGGTTCCGAATGGCTATTCAATTGAGGCCTTTGCATGCATCTGTGTACACAATAGCCCATTGAACAGCGACCGCTTTGAAAGTATGGTACGAGCCCCCCCCCCCCCCCCCCCCCCCCCTATTGATTTTAAGGAGCCAAGTGTCCGGACAAAAAACCCTGTCTACATTTCAGCATTGATTTGCTGATGAACCCCCCCCCCCCCCCCACACACACACACACACACACACACACATACATACTTGTTTCACATGACTAGTGTGGACTTTCCATTGCTTTCGTGTAGTTAAGAAAAACCAGTGAAAAAACTCATTTTTCTCAAACTGTGAAAACTCTTTCAACCCAATTTTTTTTCTATGATTCCCTTTAGTGTTTCTCTTCATTCTGCTACAGATAAACCTAACCCAAAAATGCCTCTAAACCTGTTTTCCAGAAATGGGGAAACACTGTGTGGACGTGGGGTAAGTCCACACAACGTCGGTGCTACCTACATTATGTGGACGTCTTTTGTTCGGAAGTCCACACTGCGTATGTAAGACAAACTCACCCACACAGACATTCTGGAATTTGTATTCCTGTGGAGACATTTCTTTGTTCTCGTGTAGTAAAGTTTTCGAGTTTGAAATTGAAGTTTCAAAATGCTCTTATTTTAACCAGAATTAATTTCCTGGGCTGAAATTTGGACTGAATATCCCTTTTCCAAAACTCTTCCATTTGCGACAAATCAACCCACCTTGGAAATTCCTTGTTTTTGAGTAAAATCCATATATCTATTTCGTGAAATTCTTGTGGAGACGTATTCATCTATAGAAACTGTCATGTGGAGACGTATACAATCTGTTGTTCCCTATTGTGTGCATGTCTCCGTAAGGTAGTAAATTCCAGCACACACCACACACACACAAATTCCTGGTTCCGCCCCCGATTGTTGATGTGCATATTCGGCAATTACTATCGTCTACAAGTTGATTCAAAATGCAATCAAATTTGATACACAAATTTGATACAATGAAGTATGTCTAATAGCATCTTAATCTACTCATCTGGAAAAAAAAGCAGTTACTGATATTGATCTATGCCAACAGAAGTTATGCATGTTTTACTTAAAGAAACCATTTTTATAGCTGTCCTTGGAGTGCCATTGAGCGTAGTGATAATACACGCAAGCATTCATTAAAATGAGATATTAATAATTGAAATCAAGACCATTGTTTTTACTGTCAGTTGTAATGATTTGCATACGAGGAACAAGTCAACTCTCATTCTTCTGAAATGTTGTTAGCGATATAAAAATCCTTTGCAAATTCTCGTTCATTCATCGAGGTGGGAAAACGTCCATGTTTCATAATACTCAATGTGTATTAACCAGTTCGTTGAATTATCAGGGGTGGTCAGCCGAGTTTGTGATCTTTTTATTCAAATAGACATAACGTGAGATTTGAAGGTTTGCATGGTGGAAAGATACTAAGACAAGAAAAGTTTGCGGTAGCACCATGTAAATACCATTCTCCAGACGACGGGCAGAGCATACTTTTCGAAACGTCGAGTCCCTCGGTTCTTTTCAGAACCACACATACTCACAAAAGAGATTTATTCACATGGTGCTACCGCAAACTTAATCTTGCTTTAGACATAACGCGGGAATAAAGTATGCAAATGACGTGCAATTTTCACAGTTAAAAGTCAATAAGATGTACTTTATATTTTTTTTAATAATGAAGTTAAGTAAGCCGAATATTTTTAAATATTTTCAAATTCAGTCATTTTCTTTTTGACACCTCTGCAAGGAGAAGCCGGTAGAAAGCCTTGCGAATCGGTATCGATTAAGCACCGCATGCATGGTTGTATACACGGTAGCCTCATCAGTAACCTCTACTCCGAACCGACCACTCGCATGGCGGTTTTCATCATGTCCTATTAGCCAATATATTCGGCTTTTCCAAAAAAGAGAGACTGACAACAACATTCCAAGGGAAAACGTTCCTTTTGTGCAACTCACAGGCAGATGTGATAAAAGTATAATATTGTCGAATTAGCCGGTTATGCTGTGAAATATGGCCACAGTTTGCATGGTGATAAAGGAAGGATATTAACAAACATGCTGACATATATTTACAGTTATAATTCTTTTTCATTTCTTAAAAAAAGGTTAAAACATACAGGTATTATCAGTGGCGTAACTGGGTTGCCATACCAATTGGGAAGCCCACTCCAGCTGTCATTGAAAGTGCATGCCCTCTACTTCATGATTTTTTAATAATTTATATTTTAATTTAAATTTAAATAACATGTTTATACGTTTCTTTTGTTGTGCGTTTTCAACCACGTTTGTGTAATTTTTGTTTGGTTTTGTATCACTGTTTGTAATTCTTTGTTGAGGTCGAATAAATAATAATAATAATAATAATAATAATAATAATAATAAATACCCCCCCCCCGCGCTCCCCGTTTAAAATCTTGAAATGAACAAAAATTAGTCATTTGCCTTCAGTGCCCCATTACAAATTGTGTGCACCCATGTGCCCCTCCCCCCACCCACCCACCCACCCACCCACCCACCGGAATTAGGTTAAACCTCACGCGACTGACTGTTAATACTGTTACGAACCCAGAATGCTTGATTATGGAAATCTAGCGCCCTCTGGATTCACTCTGTCCATGAAGTACACAATCTTATTGTTGTCTTTTGCTGTTCCCTTATTTTACCTAATTATCGTAAATTGCCAACTTGCACTTTTATTCCCAGGGTCTCTTACCAAGCACAGCGCATGATGCAATACCACGCGCGCTACTGTATGCATTATCCATGTAGCGATGTACATGTGCGCGACTGACCACACCTCCCTTCGCCCCAGCGAGCTAAGTTCCTTTCCCCATAGCATGCGTGCTTTGGCGTTCTCCGAGAGACTGCTCAGCGGCATGAAGCATTTCTCCCATGAACACTAACCGGAGTTCTCGGTCCAGTTTTGTAGTCCCGTACTTAGCTCGAGGGAATGGAATGTTACCCTTGCGTGGTCGCATAGCTGGGCGTGGTAAGACATCCTGCGGTGTCAATAACCTGTACACAGTAACCTTTTAGCTTGTCACTCACTCCATCAAGGTTGCTCGAGATGTTGTGTAAACACTTTTGCACTCTGATCTAACTATTTGCACACATCTCTCTCTGTATTTGTACACTTCTCTCTCCAAGTTTTCCCTCATGTAAATGCACACGTTTCTAGTCTCTTGCACTAGGCACTCTTAGTAAATCATGTGACTAGTCATGTGACCCTTAGACATGGAAGATTACTATTGGTTAATTCCTAAATCAGTGCTCATGCATAATTTAATCCCGAGACTTCTACTGCCTATAAATACCGGAGGTTTTCCTCACTTTCGGCAGTGCGGTGAACCACGAAACCAATGTAGTGCGAACAAACTCTAAACCTAAAGTTGTGCGGCGAACTATGTTGTGCGGCGAACTTATATGTTGTGCGGTAACTCGTATGATGTGCGACGAACTCGACTCTGACAGACCCGGTGTTGTGCGACTCTAGTCACTACGAAGCATCGGCCTCCCTCGGTAGTTGAGGCGCGGTGAAGTAATAGTGCAATCACTAGTACTAGTGTTATTATGAAGCATCCTTCTCCTAGATCCCTCGAGGAGTGTGTAGAAGCTGGTGAAATAGTAATACACTAGTCCCAATGGTGCTGTGCGGTTTCGAATGGCCTTTGGACTGCTAGTCTTAGCTTGAACATGTTGTGCGGTTGTCTGGTGTTCTAGCCCAGCCAGAGCTAGTTCATCCCCGTCACCACAGCGGACCGCTCCCGCTGTGGCCAGCCGGCTCCCCGTAGCCTTTCCCCCCGTAGTTCTGCTATACTAGCCCGGTCTTGTCATACACACTATCCTTGGTGCATAGTGTCTCGATTGACCTTGGATACCCGATACGCCACATGACATTTTGGTTCGAACTGTAGTGCGGCCTGGTACACTTGCTGGCCCCGTCCAGTTGCCGTTGCCTCCCCGGTCACCGTAGCGGACCGCTCCCGCTTCGGTCTGACCGTCGATAACCCGTACCGTGCCGGTGCCCACTCAGTTCGTATTGGTTGACATGGTTTTGCCATAGTACATAGTACATGTATAGACTTTGTAGACGCCAACCTATTATCTCTATAACGCTACCAAAAACTACCAAAAGGAGAAACCCTATAGGTTGATGAAATCTAACAAAGTTATGTAAAGTGAAGAGATGAATAAATCAGTGTATTGACATATGTGACTGTCACCCCAAAGCTCTGTTTCCCTCCAACTTATTGAATTATTGTTGACTCTAATAAATGTTTCATGAACTGCTAATAGGGAACGCAACAATATCTATGAACAAAAAAGTACTCTCTTTTAACGTCTTCCACCTGGTGTCTTTCGTCGAGGAGGAAAGTATCATTAACTTATTAATAGGGAAATTGTTTAGGTTCTTGGGAATTTGAATGACATGTTTGACAAAATGTCATTCTTCCCGAGGGATTTTCTCAGCCTTAACGATTTAGGTCGATTTGGGATCTAAAATCGCTTGTAATTTCATACTTCATGACATCAGAATAACGTCACAGAATAACGTCACAGCGATATTGAGGGAGTCCGACGCCTCATAGGTCCGATGCCTCATAAGTCCGACAAAATCGCATCCCCTAACCAAATAAAGGCCCATAAGTCCGACGGCTCATAGGTCTGACGCCTTATAAGTCCGACGCCTCATAGCTCCGACGTCTCGTAAGTCCGACAAATGAAACGCGTCGTTTTTGCGACGTCGGACTTATGAGGCGTCGGACCTATGAGGTGGAATTAATAATTGTTATGCCTCATATGTCCGACGCCTCATCAGTCCGAAATGTCGGACTTATGAGGCGTCGGACCTATGAGGCGTCGGACTTAAGATACGGCCCCATATTGAGGCCGATGTCTCATTCAAAAGTGAACAACTTCTATATTGCTAGGAACAGAACTTTATCATATAATGTGATGATCACAGTGTGATTTTAGTGTGCAAAGGCTCATCATAAGCCAATGTCCTTTATAAAACATTGATTGAGTGTTGACAATAAGAGTTTTTATAGTGATATCTTTACCAAATCATTTCTCGTACAAGAAAGAATCCAGGACAATGCTTCAAAACGGGATATCCATGCAGAACGAGATTTTTGCATGTCATCATCTCCACATCGTAAGTCGACTTGGCGAGATAATTTATCTCGACAAGTTGTCATCTCGATTTCAGGAAGTCGACTTAGCGAGATATTTCATCTGGAGAAGTCGTCATCTCGACTTCGAGAAGTCAACTTGGCGAGATAATACATCTGGACAAGTCACCAAGTCGACTTCGGTAAGTCGACTAGGCGATACAATTATGTGATTAAGTCGCCTTACTCTCGGCGATATGTCAACATGACGTGTTAAATTATCTGAGTAAATAATGAAGTGGATGGCACTCATGGAGCGCCGTACATATGCAATAAAATACAAATACAATACAAAAAAAATCACATGGAATCAATGCATAACTATAAAACAGTTATAATAACTGTTTAATAAACAACATCGCTTGATTTCAGTCGGCTAGGGTTAATTTTTAAATTGAACTTTAGAATCCAGATCCAAACATTTGCAATGTTCAAAGCTAAGCTGTTGAAATTTCAGCTCAATAGATATTACACTTTCCTAGAAAACACTGTAAACCATTTACAACCTTTTGATAATGAAACACGGTTTCGTACATTGCCGCTCTCTCTGTATTTCCAAAAATTGCCCTTAGATATTGCTTGGACAACCGCAAATGACTTTGAAAAGCTTCAGAATCAAGTCGTCATAATGCCAAAAGCTATATTACGTAGGGGAGTTTGAGAAAGATCAATTTCGTTTTTTTTAAAGTTCAAATCCGACATTAGATTCGTGTCTAATGTGTGTCCGTAGCAATAATGGTATCCAGTTCAATCTTGACCTTGGGCTGCCAAATGCTGTGACGTCAGCAAACCGCGGATTGGATAAACAGTTTTTAATGTTTATACATTTTGTGCAATTAAACCAAATTAAGCCTAACGATTCGCTGATTAGGGGGAGGGGCGAAAACCCAGCGAAAAACCCTGTGGGAGAAAACACGGCTAAATGTCCGTCCGCCTCCTTATTTCTATGGCAACCAAGCATGTCCAGTGTCCACTAAGTAGATCAGCACAGATTTAGATCTAATTAATGAAGACAATGGAAGTGCTGACACACTCACAGGGAATACTGACACATTTACATGGAACATGAACTTGACATGATTGCTGCTTTGAACCTATGGTGATAAATTCGGTCTTGAGCCAGCTATTAGTCAACCAAGAACGTACGTCATCTATGCGTGCGTCCATCTACTGGATTGCTAAATCGACATGATGTTGTTGAGGGTCTACTGACAGATATAGTTGGGTATTATCTGCATAACAATGATATGATAGACCATGCTTTCGAATGATTTCACCAAGTGGCATTGTATATAGAGAGAACAAGATGGGCCCTAGGACTGATCCTTGAGGTAGCCTAAGATCAAGAGAGACAATTGACGAACTTGAATCATTGACACGGACAAATTGAGATCGGTCATTACTACACTCTAAAAACGGATTGGTTGAAAAAACTACCAATCTAATTGGTTGACCCCATATTGGTTGTTTTTAACCAATATATTGGTTAACTTGTGACCAATACGTTGGTTGTCCACCAACCAATCACATTGGTTGAGCAATAAACCAATCCTTTAACCAAAACATTGGTCAAAAGTAACCAACATGTTGGTTGCTCGGCAACCAATTACATTGGTTGAGCAATGCACCAATCCTTTAACCAATATATTGGTTAATGGTGACCAATATGTTGGTTGCTCAGCAAACAATCACATTGGTTGAGCAATCAACCAATCCTTTAACCAATACATTGGTCAATAGCGACCATTATGTTGGTTGCTCGGCAACCAATCACATTGGTTAAGCAATAAACCAATTCTTTAACCAATACATTGGTCAATAGCGACCAATATGTTGGTTGCTCGGCAACCAATCACATTGGTTGAGCAATAAACCAATCCATTAACCAATATGTTGCTGCTCGGCAACCAATCACATTGGTTGAGTAACGAATCAATGCTTATTGATTGATGTTGGTCACAGTTCGTAACAAATAGGTTGGTTTTCAAGCAGCCAATCACACTGGGCCAACATTGAACCAATCTTCTATGGTTGACATTGGAATAATGTCCAATAGGAAGCCAGCAATCACATTGGTTCAGCAACGAAGCAATCCTGAAGTTTTCATTTCAGACATGAACAATCCTGATCGAGATTAACCAATGTATTGCGGTAACCAATCACATTGGTTCAACCTATGGTTCAACATATCAACCAATTCATATTGGTTGCCTACGGAAGGACCGAATCCACTATTTTGGGGGTGCAAGATGACCAGTGTTCCAGATTCTCACAGGAATTCCAATGGGAAGTAGAACATAATCGTGTAAAAAATGTTTTTCAATAATAACAGATTTAATGGCAAACCAGGAATTGAAATTCCAATCCTGTTTGTCAAAGATGTCAAACATTTAATTTGCTGCATTTACACTGGAATGACCCTTCATAAAAGTGGAATGTCCCTGAGCCACGCATGCAATTTCAAACTACTACTACCAAACTGCTACCTGTGTTCCTTGCCCCATGCTTCGACAATCCGCTGCTTGCTTGTCTCTCTGTTTCAGGTAAGAAATGTTCTTTTATCTTGGCATAATTTGTAGGTTGATGTACTTTGATGAAAGCTTAGACTACTTTGTTCACTGGCTTTAAAGACTATTTGTGGGGGGCTTGAAGGAAGTCAGTATTTTTTGCAGTTTTACTCGAAGCATTGTTCAACTTTTTCATTGTGTGAACATTACGGTCATTGCAAATTGACCATATTCTGGTTCTGGAGTGTGGATTTATTTTTTTGATTTTTCTTTGGAATTGTATGTTATTTTACTAAAATAACTCTAGTTTCAGAGAGTGTTTAATGTAAAGATTACTTTCCTGGTGGTTTTTGTATACAAGTTATTTGTTTTTAGTTCAGATTCAGTAGTTTGAGTTGAGATTTCCTTTTCTTTAGTTTAAGGCCACTACAGATACATGTAGTGTAATGGCCGCCCAGTCCGGCCTCGTGGCCCAAGCCAGGACATTCCAGAGACATATGGTAGGGTAATTAAGTAGCCAGGCTAGCCTGGGACAACATATCTCTGACTGTGGTCAGTCATGGGTCAATCTACTTCCCTGTTGTTCGATTGAACTACATGTATGGAGGCAAGTGCCAGGTAATTGGGCAGAGTCTGGATCTTTTGTTGGGAAGTTGGAACTACTTTTCCAGTGTTAAGAAAATCTGATGTTTTTCTAAAACAAGTCTTGGTTTTGATTTGTGGGCAGGGTTGGGCCAGAAACAACCCATGTAAAGTGTTTATTGATACATATGTAATCTTCACTGCATATTTTTTACTTAGCGTTTTGTTTATTTCATTATGTATCTCAGATTGTATGATGAGGACTTAAAGCTTCTCTTCAAGGAGCAGGCTGGCAATTTCACAGCAAAGTGGGAGATGGTGGCACCAAAGCTTTTGAAACAAATACAGCTCGACTGCTGCGATGACACAGCTGTGCGCCTTGTAGCAGCTCTAGCTGAATAATCTTGTACCTGGCTAAGATGATGAAGAGGATGCTGACTACTACCCAGCCCTGGGTTAGTTTTTCCCTCTTTATTCAGCTGACGATTTTTTGGGCATAATAATTTTGTAAACATTGTAGGGGAGGTTCAATATTTTAAAGAAATGTTGCAGTCCACTGTGCAACTACTTTACGTGAGCGCCATGGATAGCCATGAGATAGTCTGGTCATAGTGGCCATTACACTGATCGTGTAGGTTGCATATGTATAAGAATGGAACTTCTATTGTCAGATGGGCCCTAGAGAGGGACTACAGCAGTATACTTGCTGGACATTGCTTGAAGGAAATTTGTCATTTTTGTGTGGTATGACCGACATCTAGTGCTGTTATTGAAGCATTTATCTATGCACTCCGCTTCATTATTCCATGATTGCTTCTTTGCAGAGGACATAGCTGCAACACTGTTTGTCATGCTGCCGATGCTATACACAAGAACATTGTCTACTGCGAAGGTGAAAAGTGGAAGCCAAGCATAGCCACAAGGTATGCATGGTACCATTAAAGATAACTTTGTTTTATGAGGTTTTGGAAAGAATGCATGCGACATGTTAAATGCCGCCATGTAGCATGGACAGGGTAACTAATAACACACATCAATCTGCATGGAATTGAAAACTTGCGGTACTTTATCTGCAAGGAAAAGAGGACCTAATTTTAGCATAGTTAATGCTTTGCAAGTTGCTATCGATTTGTTGCTTCTACAATGTACGTGATATTTTTCATATGTGAAGCTTGCTGACTGAAAATGCACCTACTTCAACAGTTACGAGTTTCAAATTTGATAATATAATGAACCTTGCTTTCAGTGTGGAACAGACCTTGCCAGCTTTATCCAGAGGAGGGACGAGGAATGCAGCAAGAGGGGAGCAACTCTCAAGACATACCATGGACCATTTCTTCAGTTCTTTAATGAGGTGACAGTAGCAAAGCTGTTTCGAGATGACCGTTTATGGTATTAAAGTTTTAAAATAACATATTTAAGGTTTTCTGAAAATTTGGGAAGTTCATTTTTCACAATAAACTGATACAAAATAATGTATTTTGTGAAAAGTGACGCAATAACATTTGGAAAGAAACTTAACCTTTTTCAACAGCTTGTGCTCATCTAGTAAATAATTATCTGAAGTTGCTTCCTTTCAAGATGAATCAGAAAAATTATACCAAGTTTTGAAAAATCTACTTTCAAGAATAGGCAATTGTTAATAAGATTTATAATGAATTACAAGACAATTCAGCAAGTCTATCTGTAAAATTGTCAATTTGAAGAAATCAAATGCTAAACTTTAAGTACAAATCTTGAATATCATCCAACTTCCATTGGGGAGAACCACAAGATGGGTTCAAACTAAAAGTTAAAATTGATTGAATCCGAGGAAGAGGCTGACGAAATTACGGAAACTAAAATATAACATCCACTTATTAAGCAATGATGTCATTTGATGCATGCAATGATGCATGGCCAGGTCGGTTGTTTTTGTTTGTCTTTTGTTTACAACACAGGGCCAATTCAATCTGCAACAGCAGTGATGCTCCAGATGCTTGCATCTGTTTAAAATTCAAAATTGTAATGTTTTTGATATCAAATTTCCACTCTAATTCAAAGAGCAATAATATTTCATCTTTAATATGAATCAATTCAACTCTTAAACTCTCAACTTTATTATAATTTCAAAATGTGAATTCATTCATGCGCTGTGTCCATTGTAAATGTACGTACTGATATTCTTTGAAATAAAACCTACATGCAGAGGATGAACCCCAGCAATTATATTGGTCTATTAAATCTTTTTGTTCTGTAAACTAATTAAACCACTTGGCAACTTTAACCAATAAAATTGGTCACTCCAAACAATGTAATTGGTCAAACGTAACCAATAATATTGGTCATTCCAACCAATGTACTTGGTCAAACGTAACCAATAATATTGGTCATTCCAACCAATAAAATTGGTTATCTTTAACTAGTAAGATTGGTCATTCCAACCAATATAATTGGTTATCTTTAACCAATATATTGGTTGTTTTGACCAATATGTGATGGTTAGTATTCTAACCAATGTCGGTTGGTTGAAAAATTAACCAATCAAGACTGGTTATGGATTGGTTGAAAAGGTAACCAATCTTGATTGGTTAAAAAAACAACCAAAACATGTTGGTTAGTATTCTGACCAATATAGATTGGTTGAAAACCAAACCATTTCACATTGGTTATTTTAACCAATAGATTGGTTGGACACATATCTACCAACCACATTGGTTGAATTTGACCAATATATTGGTTATTTCAACCAATCTGTTTTTAGAGTGTAGGTAGGATTTAAACCAGTCCAATACAACTCCATCTATCCCAATACGAGTCTTGAGGCGGCTGAATAATGAGGCGTGGTCAACTGTATTAAAAGCTGCTGATAAGTCGAGCAACACGAGCAATGATATTTTGCGCTTGTCCATAGTGTGCAGCAGGTCATTTGGGATTTTGAGGGTGGCAGACTCGACGCAGTGGTCAGCACGGAAGGCGGATGATGCTGATCATGTAGATTGTTCTCAATTAAGAAAGATTAGAGTTATACAAGTTTCAGTATTATAGGTCCTAATAATCAATTGAGATATAATTTCCGATGCTTATCTGTATCGCCATATTCAAACTTTAAAGCGCATATATCGTAAAATACATGCTTTCAAAGACAATATCCGCGTCCAGGCCCCCAGACAGCTTTAAACGTACTTGTTTAAAACCGGTAAAGCACATATTTATTCGTATTCATCAATACCTTTCGATCAAAGAAGTGAGGAAACGAAATCACAAATTGCGAT
The DNA here is from genome assembly GCF_015706575.1 of Patiria miniata. Classification (NCBI taxonomy): domain Eukaryota; kingdom Metazoa; phylum Echinodermata; class Asteroidea; order Valvatida; family Asterinidae; genus Patiria; species Patiria miniata. Next base: position 26,556,650 of record NW_024037068.1, read on the forward strand.
CGGTTTTGTGAAACGCCCCTATGGCCATGTCTATGGTATGTGCCTCGTGAGCGTGGTGCTAAACAAATCCTTATATGGAGCTTGACGCGCGCACGGTGCGCAATGTGCGTTTCCTTAGCAGAATACATCGGGTTTTTTTTACCGGCCGTTTAAAACCACCCAGGGCTGAACCAACATGAATCGGTAAACAGTGTCAGGTATTTATGAACAAAGCATCAATACAAACAAAAGAACCTAAGGGGCTGATGTTGTAGAAGCCCAGAAATTCTAAAGCAAAACATGTTTACAACCCATCCCATGTGAATATGTAGTTTTGTGAGTGGTTCTTATAACGAATATACTCCTTCCCCCTCCCCCTCCCCCCCCCCCTCCAAAAAAAAAACAGTCTTAAAATTTCCGGCTAAATTCCCAAACTCAAAGATTCATGAAAACTAAACTCACTTGTTTTCAGCTGGTTGGTGGGCACACACGATAGTTTCCTCGGAGAGACACTGTAGAAAAAGAGGGGGATAGTAAATTGCGACCTTGTTGAAAATAAGGTTTATGATTATTATTATCTTTTTTTTTTATTCTCAATCGTTTCACCACAATATTATTGACCTTAATACGCGTGTCCCCAAGGCAGGTATATTGCTGATTAGTCAACATTTCAAGGAGACAACTACACATTTTAAAAAAAATAAACAAAAACAAAAAATACTGGCAGATGGACATCAATCCCACAGAGATGGACAAAGCGACAAAAAATCCTTTTAAGGCAGACATTTCAGTGTAAAATAAACGCCTTGCGTGCACTACTACCAGCACCAATACCCGCGTGTTACTGTTTTTTTAATTTTTTTTTAGTATTTTCAAAGAAACATGTGCGACTGGACTGTTGCCCCTTGAAAGTCGCTGTCGCAGGACTAACACAAAACGGGCGATTTTAATCAATTTTAATCATTTCGTGAAGAACGCGTTTTGTAGCCCAATTGAGCTCTTCCCAGGACGCAGTGCCCCTTTAACTTGACAAACATTATCAGATCTCAACTTTGACACGTGTCTTTTATCGATACTGACAAAGCCGACATCTCGATATTGATTTAATCGATAATGCCATTAACCGACCTCTTGACGTGGAAAGATGACTTCAATGGGTGCCTCGTCAAAGTCCGCCGAAATCTTCTCTCCACTTGCGGTGATCACGTCTAAACCGATTACTGGACTGCCAAATCGAGTCGGTTCATCGGAATCGCTGTCAGGGATAATCGCCGTCTCCTCGGTTGGCACGTCAGTGACGTTCATGACAACAAGCACTGCAGGAAACAGTTATTTATTTCAGTGTACATTATGGTGTTCCATTAAGGTCACTAATGCAGCGCGATGTCCGTCCATAACCGGCGCGGTGTGTGTGTATCGCGGTGCGATGTCCGTCCATTACACGGCATGATTGGTCAATACATGATTGGGCGGGGCTTAGTAGATAGGTCTGTTGAATTCATCCGTATCATCATTAGTAGTTTTAGCAAATACATTTAAGACTCAATTATGTAATATCAATATATCTCAGAGACGAAGAGTACCAAAGTGCGCCGCGTTTTCTGGTTCACACGCTGAGCGTAGGTGTAGACAGCACACAAACCAGCGCTTGAAGCAGAAAAAAAAACATCTGACGTCAGAAGTTGGTACTTTATTCTGGAAAGATGGATCATTTTGGAATTTCAAGTGTGCATGCGCAAATTAATATACTATTGTGATTGAATAGAAATAAACAATCATTTGATTGAGGGTGGGTCATATATGCTAGCGCGCTATCAACAAAAAACGAAAAAGAAACGACAAGGAAATCGGTCTCAGAGCGCTAAAAACCCGTTGATTTGATTCAGAAGGCTATTCACAGGAGATGTTGTTCATGGTCTACACTTTAAACTAATCCCAAGATCATTGTCGCAACAGGGTAATCATATACAATACCACTGCCCGGCTCACGAGTGACAGTCACTCAGTGAGTCAGTCAGTGAGTCCGACACAAAGAGGGCTACAGGTGGCCCTCTGGGACCAGCATTAATGTGTTCTTGATCTGAAACAAATGGGGGATTCAGATTCACCGTGTTTTACAGTCATAGAGCTTCAATGAGTTGTAAGGGAACTATTATTCTTGTATTTTGATAACATCACAAATTGAAGATTGCCGCATCGCTTAAATACTATAAACTGTCCGAATTGTGACTTTCCATCATTTGCTTCGTCTTCTTTATTTATCTCGAAGTGAAAATCGTCGAATTCTGATGTCCAGGAAGGCCTTGTGATGTTATTCTCTAAGACGCACGTTCAATTAAATTCCCTTTTTTCCTCGTAAAATGACATTTATGGAACTTCTCTCTCAATGCTTACACAGCCAGATCAGTTGTTTTCAAAGAAAATAACTGGCCGATTATTTTGAATTCAATTTCTTATACGTCCTTGAAAAAAAACCGGTAGAATACAAACCTGTTTCTGCGGTCGGTGCCCACACATTGGGGATATTTGCCTCGTATACCGTTCCGTCAAAGGTTGCATACACCTTGTTGAATCGACCAGTGCTGGCGGTTAAGGGCAGAATCACCATACGCGCTAGAAAGGAAGAAAATACCATATGCACTCTCAAAAACATAAAATGGTTGGGTAAAATAAATGATTATGGATTAAAACCCCAAAACGCATCACTTGTGTACTAATAAATGCCTGTGATACCCATTCACAAGGTAAAAATTGCTCAATAATACGTAGCCTGTGGATCTTACTTTGAAAGGTTTACTCCGAGTTGGGCAGACATTTACGCTGAGTGATGTACATGTACATGACACTATAATGCGCGTGCACGTTGTGCGGATGTTCAAGATGGAGAACGTCTGCGGGACTTTGACGGCGTGGGGATTGGCAAAACTCATCCCATTTTTGAAGGAAAGTTTGAACTTCGGGAATGTTCACTCACACAACATGTAGGCTTCTACATATCGTAGACTATTCCGGTGTGGCAAACGATCATCATGGTGTTTTTTTTTCATGCTTATTTCCCATGTTTTCATGTTCATTGCTCTTAAAGGGAATATACAACGTCTGCTTTTCCAGTTATTTTCAGAAATCGATGGATTTGAGTGTTAGTATTTTATGACAAATATTAGTACACTGGCTTGTATGAGATTTTGGGGTCGTAGATGCTGGAAAGGCAAGAAAAGTAATCACGTTATTGTAGTCTGGTTCCCTGACCCCTCTTTAAATGAAACAGGGCAATAAATAATAACAATAATAATAATGAATAATAATAATAACGGGTTCTTATATAACGCTTTTAACTAATATCAAAGCACTTTACATTATTATTACCCCTAATCATTGGGCCAATTAAACATTCCAAACAATCTCAGCTCCCTGGGGAGTATACAGCTCGATGCTGCCTGTTAGGCGCAAGGCAGCTAGAATCAATCACAATAACCATCTCTGCCCTCACAGGTACCCATTTACTCCTTGGTTGGGAGAAGTAATAAGTGTTTTAAGATGGAATTTGTGCGTCGGGGTGATATAAATCAAATTAGGTTTTGCCCTTCACCGACGTTTAAACACTGTATACTCAGTGTGTTATTTCCCGAATGAAAGTTGGAAAAAATCACTCGGCTGGGACTCGAGCCCACGACCTCCTGCCAAGGGTGGATCGGGGGGGGGGGGGGCAAAGGGGGGCCATGCCCCCCCCCCCCAAAAAAAAAAGCGGGCCCCGAACTCCACGCCGTAACTTTTTTTGATCTACTTTTTGGGGGACCAATTTTTTTGCCCCGGCCCCCCCCCAAAAAAATGTGTTCTGGATCCGCCCTTGAGTCAATCACAGTCTTTTTCAATGTGTATGCGTATTTGTAAGCACAATATCTGCCGCTGACCTTTTAGTGGCCTCTACTTTCGGTATTTGGCAAGCCTTTGTTGAGCATCGGGCTGTTTTCGTCGGTCTGTGAACAACTAACTTTTGTTAGGCCAAAAAAAAAAGTCTCTGGTTTCTGGTATGGAGCTTGCCCCAAAAGTGGTGCGGCGACGAGTTTTTTTTATTTTTTTAAACCCAACTTTTTTTCACTTCAAGGCAATAAGTCTTGAGAAGTATATTGAGCTGATTAAAAAGCGTTTACAGGTTCGAAATACACGACCATCGCTCCGTCAGTCTGTCAGATGGCTGTATCGGCAATGACGGCAATGACGCAGTTTTTGTAACCCTGTGATTCCCGACTTGTGTACCCTTGCAATGAAAATATGTATGATCACAGTCATTGATTGTATTATCCACTTCTATGTTCCATTATATAGAACAGTAGTTCAGTCTGGATCCGCCCTTGCCTCCTGAGTGAAAGTTGGGAAAAAATCACTCGGATGGAAAACACACTCCTATAGTAATAAAGTTAGCCTACATTCAAGACATTTGGCTTAGATAGTATGAATGTTGAACCAGTTATGATACAGCAGCTCAAAAATGTGTTTACAAAACTACAATCTCCTTAAAATACCAGTTAGATGACTAATGGTCAATGGTTTGAAGACTAGTTGTAACGGCCGCCACCCTCTGCATGGCACGGAATCAGCGTGCGTTGTCCGCCATGTGGACCGGCCACCGCGTGCGTACATCGGCGCGATACTACGGAAAATCACGCTAATTCGCCCGATCGCTACAAACATGCATTAGACATCGAAATACATTGATAAAAACGGACCCTATACAGAAAGAGGGAGCCATATTCATTAAAAATGTCAATAGATTCGATCGTTTCTAATGCTGTTTTTGTGACATATTTTGCGTTGCCGAATTATGTTCAATGGTTCGAGCATGCTCCGCGTTGGCTAGGCTTCTGCCCCTTTCATTGTTCTTGCTGTTTCATAGCGGTGAAAACCAGTGTATGAATATTGCATAGGGGGGTCTACCCGATGTTCCCCAATACCTATGTTCCCCAATCCCGATGTTCCCCGAAATCCTTAAGATTAGGGTGTTAGGTTTAGGGTGAGGATTTCAGGGAACATCGGTATTGGGGAACATGGGTATTTGGGAACATAGGTATATGCACCCTATTCATGGATGCCGTATGTTCTTTCACTAGACTCGCTGCGCCATGCGAAGAAAAACCTGCTTATCGTCTTTGAAAACGGAGTCATTTGTAGATTCGATGAGAATTTGTCTCAAAACACACTTTCTTGGAAAATAAATACACTTTTAGAAAACATTTACTATTGTGGTCTTGGTTTGTGCCAAGTTTGGAGTCGATCTGATCAAAAAACGTGTCAAATTTGTTCGGCAAGTTGCCGAAACAGCAACAAATCTTAACGAAAACAAAGGCTGTTTCATCAGCAAGTTGCCGAAACAGCCAATAAGAATTTAAAAAAAAACTAATAAACTATAATATTTTATTTTGCATGTTTAGTAAAAGTTTATAATCACCACAGTACATTGAATTGAACAAATTAGCCTGGCAAATTAAAATAAAAATCCATACACTAGGATAAAAGAAGCGAATGGTGTTCATAGAATAAGAGGTGCGAGTGAATAGAACATATAGACTGGTCGGGATCTTGTGGAGTGCCTGTGTATGCCTCGAACTGAAGTAAAGAATGAAAAGATGACTCGAGGAAGAAGATTTAGGGATCAGTCATTGGCCCCCAAGCATTTTCCATGTATATCAGCCCGGTCTGTGATATCCTGAGGCAGCATAACATTACATGCCACATGTACGCTGATGACATTCAGTTTTATCTGGAGTTCGATCCCATCGTTCCCAATCCAGAGGAAAACACTCCACTAGAGAGAGTGACCCGAATTCCACTGCCTTTTCACTATTGACTTTTCAACACCTTTCCCAGCTTTTTATCTTTTAAGTCCCTTCGACAAACAACTGCCTGTTATCCTTCACCAAACCCGTAGCTATACCTAGCCTTGACCACTGGATCCTGCGAGGGGGATCGAAAGAAGATCTTATCCCACAGGGGGGGGGGGGGGATCGACGACAATTGTAAAGGCGAGGTGGATCGAAGTCAGATCCGGATTTGATCTCCCGTTCTCAACCCCCCTTTCGGGAAGGATCAGATGCGGGTCTGATCCATCAATGCTGGATCATACCCCGCAATTTGACAACAACATCCGGTATGCGTGCCGCAGTTGAGTTTGGAGGTCCGAAAGTCCGCGAAAAACTTCTGTTCATTTGAGGGACGGCGTACGCTGCTATATATAGTGTGCCCGCCATTCTTTTTGGTTTGGTTCACGGCACTCACCCAAAAACTATCTGAAAAGTTCCTCTTGGTCGGTGTTCGAAGCCATGTCGTCCGATACGGGCAGTGATCTAGCAAGTATTTCGCATACAGGCAAGCGTGGAGCGATAATGCCATGATAAGTGCATGTATTAAATATTCGTGGACATTTTCGGCACGGCATCGGCAAGAAAAAAGAGCAACAATAATTGGCAATCATCCATTTCGATGTGCCGTATAGTAACGGTGACGAAGTTGTAACGAAATCGTAAGCGAAGCAAGTAAAGGGCTAAGCGATTGTACAGCGCGCGAAAAATGACCCCAAATACGGTAATAGCGCATAATTAGTTGTAAAAGGTGGATCGAAGCAGGATCGGATCCAGTGTAAACGAGGAAGTGCAGGGGCGGCGGAACGTTTTTCAAACTGGGGGAAACACAAAAAAAATGGGCAGTTGCTCAGAAAAAGGGGCACCTTCCGTCGGTGTGACAGTGGAGGAAAGGCATATTTTCCCGTTCATTTCGCTAAGAAACCATATGACGAGGTGCAAACTTAATTATGAATACGTTGTCCATATTGCTCGTTGTGTTTCTTTTACCTAGTGATGTAGAGAGACCTTTTGGATGGCCAGTTCAGTGACCAGTTTTTTTCGCGTGAAAAGCTTTATTGTTTCTTTTAAGAAACCACTTTTCCATCTTGAGAGGGGGCACGATTTTAATGTTGCGAGCGGGACACAGTGCGCTCGAGGGGTAGTTTTCCATCTAGAGAAGTTAGGCCAAAAAAAGTCTCCGGTTTCTGGTATGCGCGCGCGTCGCCGTAGCCATGCGCGTTGGCAAAATGAAAAAGTTTTTTCTTCAATGAAAGATGATGTCTCAAAACCGCCAAACTTACTGGTTTGACTGGAATCCTGCTACTGCACATTTTTAACGTGTTTTTAGATTGGGTTATGGTCGAGAATAGGCTTTATGTGGCCTCTCTGGACTCCCATATATTTGCACTAAGTTTAGTCGGGCACCATTTGCAGTCATCAGCCGACATTTGAAGCAAAAAACATCAGGTAAAAAAAAAAAGCCGCGTCGCCGCACCACTTTTTGGGCAAGCTCCATACCAGAAACCGGAGACTTTTTTTTGGCCTTATCGCGATCGGAGCACTATTGTTTCTGTTGGCCAACGTTTCATCTCGAGAGGGGAAAGGTGCAGAATCTCGTTAATGCGACAGGGGTACTTGTGTTTTTGAGGGGCAGTTCTGCATTACAAGAGAGGAGACAATTTTATTTGTAGCGCTTTCATATATATGCTTTCATAAGTGTGCAATGAAGGGGCAGTTCTGTTTTCATCGTGATAGGTGTTCAAAGTGAAAACAATATTTGTATTGCGAAATGACGAAATAGTTTTGCGACGTAACGCCATACATTTCCGAAATAACGCAATAGTTTTGCGAAATAACGCAATAGCTTTGCGAGTTAAATCATTATGACTTAAACATGACTTAAACATTATAGTTGGGGCTGTGGTGCCAATGTGATCACTTGCTGACTAACAGTATAGCAAAATACGTGCATCCATCCGCGTATTCAACAGTACATGTGCATGCATGAGTCACATATGCACAGTATATTTGTACCCCTGCGATTATAGTTCTCAGCTTTGCGATGATCATTTTTCATGATTAAAAGTTTGCAAAGTGGTAATACAGGAAAGAAATCCTGAACTAAGGCAGTTTTGCGATAAACACGAAGAGTTCTTTCAAATATTTTTCGGTAAATCTAACTCCTGTGTAAAAGAATTCAGACTAGGGCTTTGTGTTTGTATTAACTCGCTGGCAAAACCAACCAACAAAAGCAGCTCAAGCTAAAAAGGGTCAGCTTCATTGGTGGCCTTCGCGCGCATTGTGTAGTGGAATTTTGTTTTTGAAAATGCCGTGTACATGTACTCCTTTCACTGAAACGGCAGTTTTTTTGGGGAGTGGACACTGACAATGAAGTACGGGTCCAAGGCCGCCATACTTCATTGACATGTTAAACAGGTTAACATCATTGTTTGCCTTCGCACGCTATGCGCTGCGTACGGAAGCGTAGAAGGGCCGCGGTTAAAATACTATCTCGCCGCGGCGAGTTACTATTTCGCCGCGGCGAATTACTATTTTGTATTGGTGAACGTCGGGCACAACAATGGCGATCCCTCCGGGTCCTATGGAGCGCCATAGCCAGGGTTTTCATCCTAGGGGACGTGGGGGGGGGGGGGGGCTTGACGATACAATGGAGGGGGCCCCAAAATTTCATCCGTGCTGAAAGCACGTGAGACAGGTTTCTTCATCGGATACCCGCCATATAGTCTAGCGTCCCACATACTTCTCGGCCGGGCCACTAGACGCACTACACTATTCCGTGTTCCATCTGCACTCGCGGGAAACTAATAATAACTACCGCTATTCAATGTTCAATAAACGTTACAATAAACAGCCACTCGCGAAAAAAATGCGCGCAAAAAATGACCTATATAGCCTACTTCCAGCTAATCACGGTAACTCATTGAGGTTTTTTTTTCTACGGATGCTAAATTTGTCTGTGTGTTGGGGGGGGGGGGGACTGGGGTGCCAACATTTTTATGGGGGGGGGGGGGCGTCGTGATAGGCTTTTGCGATCGGTGTTGAAATATCGCAATCGATGATGGATTTTTGCGATCGGTGATGAACTTTGCAATCGGTGATGGACTTTCACGATGCAGAAACGTCAATACTGGTCACAGGTTTAGCTGACCTAAATTGCGCGCGTGGGGAAAATCCGCGTTCTAAAGGTTCCCCAATCTAGGAATCCTAACAAGTTGTTATTTCACGAGTAGTTGAACACTAATAAAGTGACGAATTTAAGCTAAGTCTGTTGCAGACGCTTGTGTTACACCTCCTATCACCGAGGTCAAGCTCGAATTTTGCCGAGCAAGAAAACATGGTCAACCGGCACGCTATACCCTGGCCGGTTTTGCCGCAACGTTGACGTATGACGTGCGCGTTATTAGCATTAGCGTGACTCTGCGTGACTTCGCGTGGGCCTGGTATAGACCAATCAAAACCAACCAAAACGAATTATATGTTATGGGTGGAAAACTCGTGAAGGAGGGAGTCGTAAACTTGGTAATTGCATTCATATGGCAAGAACTTTATCAATATTCGTGACGCTTGACAATATGGAAAAATGACGAACTCAAAGCCTATTTTTTTTTAATTGTAATGAAAAATATTGAACATATCGAAACGATTTGTAGCACATAAAAGGATGATGATAGGGAAACAAACTCCGAAAGTATTTTTGAGATACGGTCTTCAAAAGGGAGCAATTCATGTACAAAGATTTTTGCCCGCAAACATCAAAAGTCTTTGTAACGGTAATTTGAGCTTGTTTCATTCAAAAATCGGTCGTAGCAATCGCAAGACGGGTAATTACAGTATTTGCTTTCCCGCCCTCTAAGAGACGCAATTATAATGTTGAATAGTTGGCTGGTTCATCCTCATTCCGTACGCTACTCCACAGAGTTGCTGACTCGAGTCATGTGACTTGGACTCGAGTCGGACTCGAGTCGCTATTTTTGTGACTTGTGACTTGACTTGTAAATACCAGCTTTGGCTTGTGACTTGACTTGGACTTGTAAACAATGACTTGTGACTTGACTTGGGATTGCAAAAAATAACTTGTTACCAACCCAAGTCAGACGCTTAATCCAGTAAAATGAATAGTTCCCACTAGTTTCAAAAGTTTTCAATAAGACTGTCACAACAAACTACACAGTTTTCAATGACCAAGTCTCTTGCTTAATGTAATGGTTGAACAAACTTTGAAAGGAATCTTTCATGAAAAGAAAGCAGCCCTTTGTCAATTGCATGTAAAATACCGGATAGCCTAACCCATTGGCAGGCGTTTAGTATACATGGAAATTGAACAATAAAGTGTTAGTATACTACATGTAATCGAGTGAGTGAAGTCTTTTTTCATGTCATCTCAACATTTATTTCTACAGTGTTAAGTAAATTTATTAAAATACAAAGGGCTAATATCCGACAGATATGTAATAAACTACAAGAATAGTATTAGCAACACATTGAAAAAGGGGAATTAAGGAGGCATGTTCACAATAACTCGTAAGTTGGACTTGCAAACAATGACTTGTGACTTGACTTGGGATTGCAAAAAATAACTTGTTACCAACCCAAGTCAGACGCTTAATCCAGTAAAATGAATAGTTCCCACTAGTTTCAAAAGTTTTCAATAAGACTGTCACAACAAACTACACAGTTTTCAATGACCAAGTCTCTTGCTTAATGTAATGGTTGAACAAACTTTGAAAGGAACCTTTCATGAAAAGAAAGCAGCCCTTTGTCAATTGCATGTAAAATACCGGATAGCCTAACCCATTGGCAGGCGTTTAGTATACATGGAAATTGAACAATAAAGTGTTAGTATACTACATGTAATCGAGTGAGTGAAGTCTTTTTTTCATGTCATCTCAACATTTATTTCTACAGTGTTAAAAAAAAAATACAAAGGGCTAATATCCGACAGATATGTGATAAACTACAAGAATAGTATTAGCAACACATTGAAAAAGGGGAATTAAGGAGGCATGTTCACAATAACTCGTAAGTTGACGCCAGGTTCTTTTAGCTTATTACAGCTGGACAAATAATGACTTGACGTGTTCTTGGACAAAGATACTTGTGACTTGACTTGTGTTTAGACCAAATGACTTGTGCTTTGACTTGTGACTGGACCTAATGACTTGTGACTTGACTTGTGACTTGACCTACTGACTTGTGACTTGACTTGTGACTGGACCTAATGACTTGTGACTTGACTTGTGACTGGACCTAATGACTTGTGACTTGACTTGGACTTGCAAACAATGACTTGTGACTTAACTTGGACTTGCAAAAAATGACTTGCTGCCACCTCTGCTACTCCATGAACCTGACAAGTCGTTAATGTACCTTTTGCTGCGTATTGAACTTCGTTTTCTTTCTTAATTCATTCTTAACAAAAGAGAAAGGACAACTTAATTATTTCATAAATTATTTAATTACCGGACGTGCTAAAGAAATTAGAACCCAGCCGTGTATATGTGATTAGGGTGTTAGTTTTGCTAGAAGTTGATCACAGATCGCGAAACTCCATCCACACTCGCGAAAATCTATCACCGATTGTGACATTCCATCACCGATCGCAAAAATCCACTACCTATCGAGAAAGTGCATCACCGATTCGATGATCACATTAATTGCCTCTTTGGCGTTCCATGGGATCCAAATAGTATCGCTACTCGTCGTGCCCGACGCTCGCCTATGCGAGATAGTAATTAGCCGCGGCCCGCGGCAAGATAGTAATTCGCCGCGGCAAGATAGTAATTCGCCGCGGCGAAATAGTAACTCGCCGCGGCAAGATAGTAATTCGCCGCGGCGAGATAGTAACTCGCCGCGGCGAGATAGTAACTCGCCGCGGCGAGATAGTAACTCGCCGCGGCGAGATAGTAACTCGCCGCGGCGAGATAGTAACTCGCCGCGGCGAGATAGTAATTCGCCGCGGCGAAATAGGAACTAAATTTTTCCTAATTTCTTTTGGCCCTTCTACGCTTCCGTAGTTGCGCTATTATGTTATTGAAAATGTCATGTACATAGTGGTATGCATAGGCCTACGTGGGTACTCCACTCACTGAAACGGTAGGTTTTTGTGGAAAAGTACACTGACAGTGAAGTAAGGATTCAAAGCCGCCATACTTCATTGACATGTAAAACATGTCAATGAAATATGGCGAACAAAACATGTTCGCGCAGCACATTACGGTCAACCGCAATGTGCTGTGCAAATTATACGTGCAAACTCATACAGTTGTTGTGAAGCATTATTGTGTTTCCTTTGAATGTAGTCTGCGGCTGCAGGGCCGATTGGAATTTAAGTAATGTATTTGTCATGATCAGTCGAGTTGAGTTCTGTGCAGCGCCGGGTTGGTCGCTCTCACAGGCTCTCCCTTTCCTCACATTTCCAAGTTACATAAGTTGATTTTGTCTTTCAAGTTTGCTTGCAAATGGAAGGAGAAGTTCTCTAGACGAAAACTATGTATACTGTTAGTATGAAAATAACACAAAGTGCCTCAGTGAAATTTTCATCTTTTGAACACATGGAATTGTTGGTACGAGTCTCGCCCTCCATCGTGTTTAGAGTATATGCCATCTACAGGCCACCCCCATCATCAAAAAAACAAACTCAAATATGATATGTTTGTCCATGATTTTTCTACTCTGCTGGAATCGGTGACAATTGTTGAACAGCAGCCTCTTCTGATTGGGGATTTCAACATCCATGTTGATGACGGAACTGATGGAGATGCCAAGGCCTTCCTTGACATCTTATATGCAGCTGATCTCCAGCAACATGTTAGAGAACCAACCCATCAAGCTGGTCATACACTAGATCTCTTGATTTCCAGAAAGATCGATCATCCCATTATGGACACAGGCGTCTTACCCGGACTACCTTCTGACCACTTGGCAGTGCTAGCTACCCTCAATTTTGCTCGTCCTGCATCCTCCAAGAAGTTAATTACATGTTGGAAGCTGCGTGAAATTGATATGGTTCAATTCAGGAATGACATACAGAACTCGCCGCTAGCACTGCCAACAGCCAAGAATGCTTCTGAGCTAGCAGATCAGTACAATATTGTTCTACAAGAACTGCTAGACAGACATGCGCCAGAGAGATCCACACTTGTCTCACTCAGGCCAAAAGCTCCTTGGTATACTGATGTGGTTAGAGAGGCAAAGCGAGTTAGACGGGGTCCTATACGCAAATTTAGAAATTCCGGTCTGGAAATTGACAGTCAACTCTACAAAGAACAATGTAGATCCTACAATGCCATCTTATCTAAATCAAAATGCCAGTATTTGAGCGATGAGATAGGGAAGTGTGACACTAAGCACCTATTTCAGTTTGTGCAAAAACTATCCTGTCCAAAGTCACAGCAGCTCCTACCTGACCACGATTCGGATACGAAATTGGCCAATGAATTCGGACAGTTCTTTCACGATAAGATTGATAACATCGTCGCCAGTCTGAAAGACTCCAAGCATCAAACAGACTGTGAATATCAACACATGGCACACTCATTCTGCGCCTTTGAACCTGTCTCTGAAAGTGCAGTTCGGAAAGTGATTCGAGACAGTCCATCAAAATCATGTCAACTTGACCCAGCACCCACTTGGCTGCTGAAAGAGTGTCTGGATGAGCTCGTGCCATCTATTACTCAACCGGTGAATCGTTCTCTGTCTTCTGGAGTCGTTCCCATGGCATTCAAAACACCGCATGTGGTTCCTCTCTTAAAGAAGTCAAACTTAGATCCAAATGACTTTAAGAATTACAGACCGATTGCCAACCAGATGTTCATTGCTAAGGTTCTAGAGAGGATCGTTGCTGCTCAGTTACGAACTTATCTCGATGTTAATGGTCTGTTTCCTGTCATGCAATCTGCGTATCGGCAGTACCATTCGACTGAAACAGCCCTTTTGAAGGTTCACAATGATCTTTTGCTAGCGGTTGATAAAGGACTGGAAGCTGTCCTCATTTTGCTAGACTTTTCAGCTGCGTTTGATACGATAGATCACACCACTTTGATACAGTGCTTCCATCATAAGTACGGACTCGATGGAGTTGTCTTACAGTGGCTTGTGTCCTACTTGGAAGATCGGAAGCAGGTCGTTGTTATCAATGGTGTACTGTCACAAGCGTTTCCACTCTCGTGGGGAGTACCTCAAGGATCCGTCATGGGACCTCTCGATTTTATCCTGTACACTGGTCCCATGAGTGACGTCATAAGTGCCCATCAAGGTGTTCAACATATGATATACGCTGACGATACACAACTGTATCTGATACTCAAACAAAGTGAGGTTTCCAGCGGGGTTGTGAGACTTGAGCAGTGCATCTCTGATGTTAAAGCCTGGGCGAGTAGCAATAACCTAATGCTGAACGGCGCCAAAACAGAAATCCTGCACGTCACTTCTCAGTTTCGGAACTCTGGTGAGCTACCAGATTTCAACATTGATGGCACAGTTATCACTCCTTCAGAATTTGCTAGGGACCTTGGAGTTACAGTAGACAACACCCTGAATGTGAAACGGCACATTCGCAACTCCTGTCCAGCAGCTGCCTTTGGAATCCACACAATTTGGAAACTCAGAAAGTTCCTCAACCAAAGTTCCACCGAGCGTCTAGTAAATGCTTTTGTTAGGTCCCACCTTGATTACTGTAATAGTTTGTTAATAAATTCACCCTTTTCCCATTTGTCGGCACTTCAACATATCCAGAACACAGCAGCTCGTCTCATCACGCACAAGGAAACATGAACACATAACCCCAATCATTCGTGCCCTACACTGGCTCCCCATTTCACAACGCATCCAGTTCAAGATCCTCCTTCTCACTTACAAGGCTCGGAACGGACTTGCACCCTCATACATCAAGGAACTCATCACACCCAAACTGCAAACCTCTTCCATCCATCTCCGCTCATCATCCACAGCACACTTGCAACTTGCTCCTGGTCCTCGTACCCATACTCGATACGACGATCGAGCCTTCTCCGTCTGTGCTCCCAAACTTTGGAACAATCTCCCCATCGTCATACGTGATTCCCAAACTCTGGACATTTTCAAAACCAGATTGAAAACACACCTATTTAACTCCGAGTCAACTTAGACACATTTGACATTTCTTTAGTTGTTACACTACATTGTATCCTGTATATTTTGGTAATATATATACTTACGTATGTTTACTTTTTGTAAAGCGCTTTGAAACACTGCGTATTAAGCGCTATATAAATGTTAATTATTATTATTTATTATGCAAGGCTGTCTTTATAAGTCAGCCACTGTACTGTACTCGGCGCAGTTGGTCTAGAGGCGCCGTCGACAACGCCCAACATTTACTGTTCGCTTCACGATGTAATCTTATGTTGAACTTCACTTGAGTTGTCAGAAATAAATTATTTGGACCCAGAATTGGTCTCCGCATTTATATTTCCTTGAGTTGTCCTCGTCGATCCTGGTAGTGTTTAGCAACACAACACAGTTAAGAAACATTCGATATTTTCAGAAAGCAATGTATTTCCTCCAGAATAACAGATATGATCACTTTGTATTTATTGTTTAAATGTTATGGAGGATATGGACGGGGACTTGGAGGGGAATGCTTCCTTGACATGTGGAAATATAAAAGAAGAATTGTGCGTTGGTATGCTAAAAGAAGCACTGTAAATCTCAGCGGAAAACCAAATCACAATTTGCACAACTCCATAATTTAGCCAAAAGGGACAGTTAAGTGAAAAGTGTACTTCTCTCCTTTTTTTTCGTCCATTCCAAATATGGTATTGGATTTTTTTCCTTGAGGCTTTGATCTGACTTGCCGTGTGGTTTTTGAAACCGTATTCTGACATCAATAATGACTTGCCTTAGAATACAAAACTCTGTTAATATTTGAAGTGTTTATTTGCCAAACACGATACATTGTATACGCTATTGTTTTCCCTTTTAGAATCATATCCTCTCCTGACTGCCCAAAAGCAACGTCGACGGCTGTTACATACTTAAACACAACTTAAGAATACAATAAGGCGAAAGAACGAAGTTTACAAAATAGCCGTTGTACTGTTTTTACTTTCTTTAAAGTTTTATAACCGCGCAACATGCTCACCTTTTTTCAAATGAACATATCACGTTTGGAAAGAAACTCTTTAATTATAAGGGTGAGTCAAAAAAAGCGAAACCCAAATGTCGGGACGTCTGTGTTAGTGACGTTCTGCACGATAGCAAGTTCAACATCTAGGATACAAAAGCCTAATTCGTAAACGTTCTTTTAGTGCAAGAATCATTCAAATCACGTATGTACTTTTGAAGTTACAGAATTTTAAACACAACGACCGTTTTAAAGTTCTGTCCAGGAACCACAAAAGAGGTGTGTGTTAATCAGCAAAACGAAACAATTCACACACATCCCTAAGTGATTTGTTTTCGTTTTGCTGAAAAAAAAACACTGAACTTTTTTGCGATCCGTGGACAGAACCTTTAAACAGTGGTTGTTTTTAAAAATTCCGTAACGTGAAAAGTACATAAGTGATTTGAATGATTCTTGTACTAAAATAAAGCTTATGAATTGGGCTGTTATATCCGAGATTTTGGAGTGCTACATGCAGAACTTCACTAAAACAATGGTCCCGACTTTTGGGTTTCGGTTTCTTTTCTACTCACCCTGTATAGGGCGTGAAATGTTCTGAAATTTACCTTCTGGTTTGTTGTTGTTGGTATCTGCCATTGCTCCACCGAGAAGAGCGAGTAACACCATCAAGTAAACCATCTTTACCATTGATTCAGCACTGACACCCCCAAAACACGACGTTCAATTCTCGCGAAGAGTTCTTATGTTCGCTTCTGCTTGTGAGACTGGAAATCTGGGTGAATAACAAGTACTCGAGTGGTTGAAGCCAGTTAGATTACAGATCAGACAACGTTCGGTGTGTACGTGGCGAATATTATTTGCAACAACGCTGACAACAGAACAAAATTGACCTATATGCTACAGTGATCACTAATACCTGCCATCACCTGACGAGTATTGGCGCTCAAATACACCGATCCATATATAAGCCACGCCCCTTGACAAGTTGAACAGTCACAGAAGGCTACGTGCAGGTCATATGGGACGCATGAATTGAAATCTTTACTATTGGTTGACTTTACCTTGGCTTGACCAATAGTGTACTGTGAGTACACAAATTGTATTATTCAGGTCGAAACTTTGGGAATGACCTAGCCTTGACCAAGCCTTTCAGCTTGCTCCCATACGAGCTTGTTACCGCGGCGCGCCGCGACACCCTAGTATGCCGTTAGCCTCAGTCAACGACCCTTGCGTGTGCCTTGTGTGCATGTACCTAACTCCCACACACACTTCCGCTAACAGCCGTACAGTAAGTCGAGGCGTGTATGTTCAATATGATAATTAGTACGCGCTATGGTAAATAGTCTTCTCTCATTGGATAATGGCTGACAAAAAAACGAATATTCATTAAATTGCAGAAAATAATATTTATAAAGTGATACATAGTTTTGGTCTAAAATGAAATGAAAAGGATGAAAAATTAGACCATGGAAGAAGGATTCCTTTCTCCATGCATGATAAGACCCTCAAAAAACGTCGGTTTCAAGTCGGGTCGTTTCGGTTTCGGGTCGGGCTCGCACATCATTAGTGTAGAGAGGAGGTTTAGACATCGTATAGCGGCACTGCACTGCGCGTCTTTGCGCGGCGCTACACGATCAAGCGTGCGTGTGCAATCGGTGGCGTATCCAGAGGGGAATTAGCCCCCCCCCCCCTTATTTTTTTAACAGTTATTTCAATAAATGGTTCGAGTGTGGACATTTATTGGAAGACTTACGGCATTTTTCCATTTTTCTACATATTGTTCTCATCATAACATAGCTGAAACACACATTTGAACCTTTGAGGCCATAAACAAATTAGATTTTTAACCAATGTTACCCTCCTTTTTACAGGTCAACGTTCGCTTCACAAACAAAAATGCATGTAGTAAACACGTAGTACATCCGAGTAATTCGTGCCCAGTAGAATTTTTTTGTTTTACTTTATATCCCAGGAAAACTTCAAAAACTTCAGCTGGAAATCTAGCGCAAAATTAAGAGAAAAATACTCTTTCGCAGACGCTTGGACCAAGGAGTTCGTCTGGATCCAAAATGATTTCGCTTGCACCCCGCCCTGCAAACAGGGCACTGGGACATGCTGATGAGCTTCACAGAGTCTTGTGAAGGAAGTGGGGTGGCATTCTGGGTAATTTATCATGACCTATGTATAAAGACATCTGGCTGCAGCTGTTTAAGTCCGCAGTTAGCCAATGCGCGCAAATGCTATCCGAAAACTTTCTCATAGAAATGTATACATTCCATACCGAATGTGAGTTCTTTTTCAATTGCGGACCATGTGCACCAATTTTGAGCGTCACTCGTGATGACTTGTGGTGACTTTATTGCAACGCCGGGTTTTGTTCTGTCTTAGGTCTTTGTTGATCCTATTTGTCGTGAAAACTTACACAAATTTAACAAAAATATATTCCGTCCTAAAGTGATGAATCAAGTGCGACAGAGTAAAATACGAATGAGCCGGCCATATTGGGCATCCAATAATTTGGTGTTCATATTAAAAGTTACATGAATACAAAAGTTTAAGTAAATTAAAACTAGAAATTGACTGGAGCGTGATTTGAGCCTGTGACTGCCAGTCCATTTCTTCGTTCCATTTTTTATTATTTGTTTTTGTTAGCTTGAGGGCTTATAAATTGCTATAGCAATTGTCATATTTCTACACTCTGTAACCAGCAAATGGCGTCAAATAATCATCATCCTAATTCGGCATAGACTTTCGTCCGTGGCCGCCCCGTCCTCAGATTGTAACGGGGCGTATCCCTTGGGTCGCCGCCATCACCTATTCTCTCTTTCAATAGCCGCTATTTTCAGCTCTTCCACACTTCTGCTACTCCACTACATTTCAAAATAATGTCGCTTAAAAGTAATGCTGGAGCACTTGTGCTATCCAGACTCGATTAGTGCAACTCTCTCCTCAATGGTAATAAACAATATGATTTTGATCGACTCCAACGGCTTTAAAACAATGTTGCTCATTGCACATGCACTCTAAAAATTAATTCGTTTGTTTAGTCATTTCTGAATGACTAATTATCTTTCATGACGCACTTATTCACCGTCAGCCATGATTATAAAAATAAGTTGTCATTTTGAATAACGCACATTAATTACGCGTACTTTGAGAACAACATTGACTAACCCAAATTTTCCATCGCTGGTGGTTTTGACAAATGACACGTAATCATTGTATATGAAGAAAAATCGTTTACTCGTCGAAATTAGTCATTTAGTCCTTTTGACTAACGAAGTTTGTTATTTTCCCGCCGTTGATGTGTAAAACAAAGTGGGACCCAGTCAATGATGTTTAGCCAGGCGTACGTATGGTATGGATCGGTAACACTCAGTTTGCTGGCAGCCGGTAAACGGACCGTCGTTTCTTCCTCCATTTCAACCATGACGAAGGCCTATGATCTCGTATGCAATTGGTAATGGACGTGAGTTATGAGATGAGAGTACGGTAGTGAGGGAAGTAGGTTACATCGGTAATAAGGCTTTGCCATATAGATGCCGAGTAAGACTCGCAAAATTATTATGCATATACTTAGACTAGGCACATCTGCATAATGCAGGCCTTATAATACAACCGTATTAGCCTTCCTTGCACACAACATGTCGCTGTGCATATTATTTGGAATACACTATTGAATTTGTTGTGCCAAACAATAAAGGGCCAATCCGAAACTAAATATACTTAAGATAGGAGGGGAACTATGACATGATTAAGAACATTCCACGATTGTTGTTTGATTTTAGAAATATGGACTTTCTTGAAAAATTTAGGCGAGAGAAATAAATAATATGCAAGAAATCAAGAAAGATTATCCGTGTGTGTGTGTGTGATCATGATCATGTAGTGGTAGATGCAAGGAGCCGAACACGGGCCATGTGATCCAATTCAATTGCACAACCAGTGAGACACAAGTCAGATGCAGATGTGACTCCATCATCCGGGTATGTACACAGTATGGTGTACAATTAAGGACACTAGAACGGACAAAGTGCTTCACTTCAGTGGATACAATGTTGACTAAAGTGTGATTAGTTAGAAATTCAGTTACAAATCGCGAAAGTCGCTTGACTACAGATTAGTCACATGATGCAGGTTTCTATTATTGTCATATGACTATTTTGTCTATCAGAGTTTCGACTTATCCAGTTAGTCATCAATACTCTGTGACTAATTTAGGTAAGTCGTACGAGACATATCCGTGGCATTGTTTTAGTCAAAATGACAAATACATTTTTAGAGTGTAATAACAACCATAATACACACATGATTCTCCACTCCTTCAACAATTACATCGCAGTCGTGTGGTTTCAAAGGCCGATTTCTAAAGGTTACGTAATACTTTATTTTGAATGAAACAACATGCTCACAGACATGTTCACACAGTCAGCCGAAATATTTGAAAATTAATGTCTACCGTTTGGAAGACAGAGTCTTCATTCCACTTCCAGGGTTAGTTTCACTAATAATGATCCAACTATGTCCTAAAATGGTTTTGACATGTTCAGTACTTTTCGTTGAAATTGGAGAAAAAAATAGGCCTGGCTCCGTGCATTTGTAAAAGTTGTAACACTAGCGTTTGCAAAATCTGTCAATCTTTTCAAGCGTCACGATGTTAATCAGATTCCTATCCATTATGGACGTTCGAATTCATTTTGTTTTTATTTACCAATGTATTTAAGAGAAGTAAATTCAAAAACAACAAAGCGTACACCCCAAGCCGATGTCAATTGGGGACAAAATAATCACACACGGGGGGGGGGGGAGTGCTTGAGCACAGCTTAACAAAATTAACTAATCAATAAAGCACAATGTTTTTCTTGGTCGGTGGGTTTTTTTTTATTGGGACAAACGCTAGCAGCTGTGGCTCGATTTAGGTCACAACAGGGGATATGGACTGTCAATTAGCTTCAGAGGAATTATCGATAAAAACACATACTTGTTCTTCGACAATAGGGAGACACTGGTCATTAGCCAATTAACTAATTCCGCAGCCCCCCTTTGGAGGCAAATTTTTCTGTCGCAATCAAATTATATTTGTTGCTCGCGGTCTTATTAGTAAAAATACCGAAATTCGTGGAAAGGGGACAAGGGAATATTGGGTTAGGGCACATTTAAGTTTGAAAAATGTTGGGCACAAGTCTATGGGAATGTCTCCCAAATGACCCATTTGCGGTAAATTATCATTACACCTCCTATATATTTTGTTTACTCCATGTGATACTTGATTTGAGGAAACAAAGGATGAATGAACTGCCAATTTCAGTACAAACATCAAGACAAATCCAACAGGCCATTTACTACGCTGAAAACTGATTGCTATGCACATAAATCTCCAGCGAAGGTTGGAGTCGTGTAGTCATTAGCTGACGCACAACATAACAGGATCCGCAAAGACACATGATAACCAATTAACTAAACTAAAGGTACAGCCGGATAAGCAGAATAAAACAAAAACTAAATCTAGACGAGAGACATTCATCATTTGTTATTTTCATTAGTAGACCTTGTCTCAGCCGGGTCGATTACAGGTCAGAGTAAAGCAAAATTGGGATTTTACTCTGAACACACAATCGACACTCGTATTTAACCTTTACCAAACGAAAAAACAAATATAATTGTATTTACTGCGATTATACTTGGATTCGAATGATATTTAATCTTGAATGAAAGAAGTAGTATAAGTAAAATATATAATGTTCATTTTCATTTTATCATCACGCGTACAGGTAAAGGTCTATCCAAAAAGACACAACCAAAGTACTGTAACGGAAAGTGTGTGGACAGTTTATTTCCTTTGCATTTCTATTGCAGTAGTGTGCATGAGCGCAAATTTGTATCCTTGTGGAGACATTTCCACAATAGGGAAAAAAAGATTGTATAGGTCTCCACAGGGCAATTTCTATGGATGAATAGGTTTCCACAAGGTTTTCACGAAATAGATATATGGATTTTACTCAAAAACTAGGAATTTTTAAGGTGGGTTGATCCGTCGCAATTGGAAGAGTTTTAGAAAAGGGATATTGAGTCCGAATTTCAGCCAAGGAAATTAATTCTGGTTAAAATAAGAGCATTTTGAAACTTCTCTTTCAAACTCGAAAACTTTACTACACGAGAACAAAGAAATGTCTCCACAACGAGAACAAAGAAATGTCTCCACAAGCATACAAATTGGAGAATGTGTGCTCTAGTGTATGCGTGCGTGACGAGTGGGCAGAGCTCATCAGCCCTCAGTGACCGCCGCGTTCATGACATTGCTTAACAAAACCCCGTATGGTTAAATACATGCATGCGTGTTTGCACGGTGTGCGAGTACGTGCATACCGAGTACACACGTGGCGCGGTGATCGCGGGCAGAGAGGAAGTAGGTTTACTTGTGCTTTGCGTTTGGGCAATGCTTATGCGCGATTTGTACAAATTCGTATTAGCTGTGCTGGGGATAAGGCCCCCCCCCCCCCCAAAAAGTCTCCGGTTTCTGGTATGCGCGCGCGTCGCCGTAGCCATGCGCGTCGGCAAAATGAAAGTTTTTTTTTTTTTGCCCACCCCACCCCATTGACGCCCTGCAGAGGCCCATTTTGTGAAATGTGTTTTCAATTAATATCAAATATGACTTTACACCTCTCTTTCCTTTGTTTCTTTTTATTTCTACTATAGGTATTCCCAGCTATTTTAACACTTTTTTCACACAAATTCCCTATATTGATACTTTAATTTCGTCCCCGAACATCGCCAAGCTCACTTCTCAATTTGAATTTCAGAAAGCCACCACTAGATTTCATTTAAGGTTCAGTATAATTCAAATTGTTAGCATTCCGATTCGTCCAAAATCTTTGAAGTTCGTCTCATGAAGCCATCGGCGTTGAATTGACAAAGCAAATTCGTTTTTTGTCAATCGTTTTCATGTTGTTGTCATTACATTTCGTCCCTGGTGACTTAAATCGTATACGATGCGCCCAATGTTTAGACTTATTTGAAGAATTATGCGAATTAAAACAATGATAAGTCAACATATATTTCCTTATATGTATAAATAAAAGTAGTTAGCTGTAAGGCATGAATTTTTATTTCTGTGTTTCATAATTAACATTCGAGTAAAAATGGACATTTCACAATTTGCACTGAAATGACATGGGCACTAAGCATTAAGTTCAAAGACCTTCTTAATGCTGTTCTTTGATAGACAAACCTTATTTCTGTTGTTTTATTCATATACATATATCAAAGAGCAACATTACGAAGGAGTTTGATCTTAATGCTTAATTTCCATATGCTAAGCAAAGAGCATATTGTGAAAGTTCAATTTCTGATTTTAATGTTTATTGTCAAAGAAAACTCAAAATTTACAGCTATACTTTCATTGATAAGGAAATATTTGTTAAAAATTGAAATTTAATTAATGCACAAACAAGTCCAAAGATTGGGCACATTTTTAATCGTAACGTTTTAAGTCACCAGAGACGAAATGTAACGACAAGAACATTAAAACGAATGACAAAAAACGAATTTGCTTTTTCAATTTAACGCCGATTGCTTCACGAGACGAATTTCAAAGATTTGGACGAATCGGAATGCTAACAATTTGAATTATACTGAACCTTAAATGAAATCTGAATTGGCCAGGGGAGTTCCCACCACAGTACACACAATAGAAACTACGAAATACGGGAATTTAGACTGAGATTATGCTTAAATTTCATTCGCATTTCATTTTAAATGAAAGAAACATATAACAGTGATGTACGCTCCACATACATTTACTTCGACGTAATAACCGTTTTTGTGACCTTGTTCTTATCTTGCAATGATGCAACGCATGAAGCGTTTGTTTAACTTAAGGTTAAATACACAGGAAACGGGTGCATATTATTCAGCAGAAGTGATTCCTTGTCAACATTGGGTAGTGGGTAGGGGGAACAACAGCTTCAAATTTCAAAAAGCGGAAGGGGGAACGGACACCACCACACATAGAGGGCGCTGTTCAGTGATGTAGGTATAGACATAATATTCGCATTAACGCCCTCTATGAGTAATTTCCGTGAAAAGGCTGTTGCACATGCAGTATCCTACAGCTGTATGGGGAAACATACTGTGCAGATTTAGTTAGCCTGGGATAAAATGTGTATACACGGTAATAAGTTATTTGTTTGTGGGCGGGACGGACAAGCCATTAGCCTCCTCCATAATTAATTTTACATAATTCATGTACGTAATTTATGTACATAAAATAATGCAAGACCCGCAACCAAAATTTGGTTTCGTAAGTTCCCATAAAAAAATTGCTGCTCTCGAGCATAAAAATAACTGGCGATGGCACTAACGGGCTTTCGTAATATCCAGACTCGATTATTGCAACTCTCTCCTCAATGGTAATAAACATGATGTTGATCGACCCCATCGGCATCAAAACAATCTCGCTCGCTTCACATAATCACAACCCAGATGCGCATATGCCTCTCCACTCATTCAACAATTGCATTTGTTATCAGTCAGACATCCATCAACTTCAAAACATCAGTTTCCACGCACAGAGCGTCACATAACACAATGCTGCAGTTCATAATGAGTAATCCCATGGGATCACTCACGAATCCTACGCGCGAGGATTAAGGCGGACAGGCTAAATACCCCCTGTTCACTTACCGGGAGCCGCTTTCAATTGAGCCCTTCTTTTATCGGCTCCCGCTTGAAAAGAAAGCGGGTGACCTGTTTCTACAAACCGTCCCACGGTTGGCACTCCCGGCTCCCGCTACAAATAACCATTTTTATAACAATGAAACCTGCGGTTTTATACCCGTCAGTGGCGGCTTCTACTCACCGACCGCAAAGACCTGGTACATTGCTAATCCTCTGATCTTTTGTCTGCCCTAAACATACAAGCCCCACTGCAAACCGTCACCATGCACGGCTGTACCGTGTGCGTTCATGCGTGGACCGTCTCCCGCTTTGGCTTGAAGGGTCCCACACTTCCTCAATAACAATACCGTCCCACGGTAAATGAACAGGGGGTATTTAGCCCGCCCGCCTAACGACTCAGCCAAACTCCTGTTCAAAGCCCTGTCACACTGTCACGTTCTGGCATGGAGTTCGTACCGCGACCAAGATAATTGACTAAAACGCGGTGGGAACGCAAATGACGACTTTGGGACCCATTGATACTAGTTGAGGGCTTCAAAGGGACTCCAAGGAATTCGCTAAAGGCCCTGTCACACTGTCTGCGATCTTATATGCGCTGCGTCCTTGAAAAAGAGCCCAATTCCACACTACATTGACTTAATAATTTCTTGATTTTCAAAATATGTCTGGGTCTACTGTGTGCTTTATGCAATATCATACTATGTCTGGGTCTATTGTGTACTTCGTGAAACATTTTACTCCTGGTGGCTGCGTCATCTTTCAAGGTCCATTTTTTATTTCATCAATTGATCTTACATTGTTTCAGCGTGTGCAATATTATTGTTTTCATTACGTTTAGTTTTTTTGGTTGGATCATTACTGTTGCCTCTTTTCTCATATTTAAACAAATATTGTTGTGTATTGTTCAATGTTTTTATATTGTAACAATCTCGCACTTTGACCTGAGGGCCACAAGTCAAATGAAAATAAACCAATATGAATACATATTTAACTGACCGTTAAAGACAATGTTGCTTGATAAACACCATGTTGATAAATGCAGCACGGCTCAGTTCCTAGGCGCAACAAAAGCGCAGGGCCCGATGGTCGTAGCATGTCGCGCGCGTTACTTACCATTCGAGTGACATGGCGGTTATAAGACGCAGCGTTGTGTTGTCGGATACACAACGTAAAAGCATATGTAAGTGAGATCTAGCTTTTTTTAGATGTGATCTGAGAGGTGTATAAGTAGGGCGCCCTCACCAAAAGTACGTCGAAATGCGTGCTTCGTGCCGGATATTTTGATGGCATTCAACCAGGAAATCACGTGCGTATTCCAAATTCTGTCCCCATATTCATTGTTATCACGTTAGTTCGGTAGCTCGCTAGCTGTGTTGAAGGTCGTTGCTAACAATCGGAAATCGACACACAGCTCAAGTTCTGGAAGTTCAAAGGTACATGTGATTCTGAACCATTATACTCCGCACAAGAGGGGGCCTAGTTCGTACGGATCACATGCGGAAATGGATATCTCTGTGCACATGGTCCACACGCTCCTACAGATATTTCTTTGGCTGCTATTGATTTTAAGCGGTAAGCAAAAATATATTACTGGCGATTTAGAAGCAATTGGATTTTATGGACTTGGGAATAAAGAGGATATTTTATTAAAACAGAGGTCAGAAAAGGGCTAACGCGAAAGAGCCTCAATTCGTTTAAATATATGTTAACAGAAATAAATGTTTAGTTTCGGTACAAAACCAATGGATAACTAATTAAACAAAAGTTGGTCAAAGCCTGAAACCTGAAACCCTGTAAAACCCCAACCCTATCACATTGGGCCTCCCAAACCTTAAATATTGCCAGAACACTTCACCCAATCCGGGGTCAACACTGTACCACGAGTAAAATGATGGGATGATCATTGTTGCCATAACAACCGATATCTGGAAACTTGGTAAAACACATTTCAGTGATTTGTTTAATAATAAAACTTGGAAATTTGCAGTTTTGTCAGTCAAAACTCAGTTTTGGTTTTCCCAAACATATTTACTCAAGACTCAAAGCGTGACCACGTAATCAAATGAATACACCCGTACCCACGGAATGATATGAAGGCTCACGGACGACTTCGTAATTATCTACTTTCTAATTGCTATTCTCCAAGCAAATGATACTTGGTAGTTCTTACCCATATCATTATGTTGTTGTTTTTTTATTTTTGTTTTTTTTAAATTGCCTTGTGACGCCTGCAGGTTCTATGGCACTGACAGTTACCAGCGACCCATGGGTAACACCGGGCCGAAACGCAACAATTACATGCACGGATCTCCAGCCCTTTATGTTTCTTCAGTTTCACAAGAGCGATCCTTCTGTCGCCAATGTAAACTCTGCGGACACCATCCTGCAATATAAGTATGGAATGAACATCGACACGGTCAAATATTTCAATAACTTCGATCCTGGCCGTTTTATATTCCATGAATCTGGAGGGGATTACTTGTTAACCATTAAGTCAGTGACACTCGATGATGCTGGCAAGTATTGGTGTTTTACAATTGGAGATCCGCCTTCGCCCGATTCGACAGGTAGATTCGTTGCATCAAGTGTCACACAAATCAGAGGTAAGTTATAACGTTGAACTTGGACTTTTTAATGTTCAGGTCAAACAATGCGGGGATACCTTACAGCCCTTACATTTTATTTTGTTGTTTCTTTGTTGTTGTTGTTGTTGTTGTTGTTGTTGTTGTTGTCTTTGTTGTTGTTGTTCTCTTTACAGTTATTCATCGACTGACTCGCTGACTGACTGACTGACTGTCACTTTCTAGTCGTGTAGTATTATCGTGTACGATTATCGTAAAGGATTACCGCCTAATGCATATGAATGAGCTTAATCGAGACAAATGTGTAGACCAAATACATGAGAAAACGCTTAGTGCAAAAAATCTGAATACATTTTAAAGGAATTGTGTACGCTTTGGGGCCAGTTACAATATACTTGCTGATCCTAATGATTTCATTCACCTTTCGCCGTTTGCGAGTTAGCCACGCCCCTTAGACATCCCTATCGAACTTTTGTACGTTGAGTTTTGTTTGTCTCAGATTGTGCGCGTTCCGCGTCCATTTGTATATCATGTAATTAGACAATATTTCACAAGCTGCGTTGACGCGACTCTACCGCGATAGGTCAAGTATAAGACCGATTAAAAAATAATTTCAGTGAAATTTTCGTTGTATTCATTGATGTAAATAAAAAGGAAATGCTTGAAATGTTGTTCGATGTTCACCAAACCGGTTTGTTTGATAAGTTACTTAACATTTGGAGAACCTCGACTCTTCAATACTTTGATTGAATCCTTTTGACTTGTAGAAAGGAAATAGAACCACAGAGGATTACTAAGTATAGGCCCACATACAATAGTAGCCGTCATTATCGACGACCTTAATGTGCAGTATATGTTTATAAAAGAATACGATATAAAAACTACAGAGTATCCACGAAGGTATTTAATAAAATGAAGATTATGTTTTAAGGTGCTTCCTTATGTCTTTGTGGTTATTTTTTGTCGGTTTGTGAAGTAGTATTGATTCAATATGAAATGTATGTAAAAGTAATTTGCATTGCAATCTGAACAGAATGTTGCTTTACATATTTTATTATAGTTTGACAATAATGTTTGGATCGTGGAGGGGAACAGCAAACTGTGAAAATAAGTGAAGTGTTCTGTTGGGTAAATGGTACTGTAATAGTGCTGTGAAACGGCTGTGTGCTTCGATAGATCGTATTTAGTTTTATTCGCCCCCAGCAAAAGACATTTCTGTGTTCACTTCCGGTTAATGATTTCAACGATCTGCACAATTCGTGACGGTGCATATGCATGGCAATGGCGTCGGCA
This sequence comes from Patiria miniata, assembly GCF_015706575.1. NCBI lineage: Eukaryota > Metazoa > Echinodermata > Asteroidea > Valvatida > Asterinidae > Patiria > Patiria miniata. The sequence goes on from NW_024037068.1 coordinate 26,585,140, forward strand.
GTCCACATGTTATATATCGTTACAGGCAGCGTGTTGTGCTATCTCGCAGGTAAGCATTGCGTCTCATCTCAGTAAAAACATATCGCATCAAATGATTGTTTTTGTGCAGTTTTGGGGAGTTCCTTGCCATTTTGATCCGTGCGCATGATGATTGCGAAACGGACGTCGGCAGGAACACAGCAGGATCAAACCATTTTAAAACCCATGCATTTGGTACACCGTGCCTTACAAGGAAAGTAGCACTGTTGAAAGTTCACCGTTCTACATGTACAAAAGTTTGAAGCAGATTGCGAGACAATGAATGTTTATGCTCTCCGAAAATTCCTTTCTTTTTCAAAATGTTAGACTTTCAAGTGTAAAAAAGATTGCTGAACGAATTTGAAACCTGTTTTTCGATAATTAGAAATTGACTTTGCTTCACTTCTGCAATAAAAAAAACAAAAGTTTGGAAAATGGGGGTAAAGTTCTCCCTGTAGTTGAGGGAACAATGAGGAAACTTCAAATTGATGCAGGGAAAATAATACTGCGAATCCATGATTAGCCATTATTTGTGTTACTGTGTAAAAAAGAAATTGGTTTCCATTGTTGTTATGTCGTTGGGAAAGTAAATCTTGTCTGAAATACCATTTTTTTTTTGTAAACAAGAAATTGGTATCCAAATCACTTGTTAATACATTGGTACTTCCATTATGTTTTAACCCCACAGTTTCCAGTGGCCAAGATATCACGGTGACATTACCAACAACCACATACACTAATCATGGAGCATTGGCAACTTTAACATGCAGTTTTTCAGTAACCGACGATCAGTACGCTCTCTTTTATGTTTCTTGGAAGAGAGGAGACGAAAGCGACGATAACAATTCTGCCGATCTAATCGCGCACCTTGTGTCAGGACAGGCGATTTATCCAGGTGGAAACAAGTATTCACTAACTGTAGACTCCCTGAATGGTCGGAATGTGCTAACTGTTACGTCAGTAGACTATGCGTCCGACGATGCCTGGTACTGGTGCTCAGTCATATTCAGAAAGGGTGTCACGGATTCGCTCGTTGGCACTGACTCAACCAGGCTTTTTATTGTGGGTAAGTTAATGTTTCATTGTTGCTATAACCCATTTACTTTACTCGTCGTCATGATGACGGTAACATATTTGACTTTTCAGATTGCACATTAGCAATGATGATTGACCAAAAATTATATTTTCACAGCTGCCTATTAACATCTTAGATTGTACATGGATCCTTATCGTAAAGAGGTATTGATCTCGAATTACAACTAACTGACTCAATAAAATCTACTCACAACTAAAAACAATGTTTGTCGCACGCCCAAGCATAATTCCCATTAGGTTATTGTTGTGTTCAAGTGTGTACTGTTTGATTTGCCCCATCGACACATTGTAATTCGTTCAATATGCTTTTATATTGATTTCATATTGAATAAACTTTAAAAATGTATAGTCAATAACTATGCATCTTCTTGTGTTGTGATTGTAAGGTCATTTTGTTTTACTTAAACAGTAAAAAAAAGACTTAATTTTCAAAGTTGCCTGCAGATTTTTATAAAGTAAGGAGTGAGGAATGACCGGGCAGTAATGTTAACGATGCAATAAAATGGATCTTATTAACACACGTTCGTCTTAATTTGCCTACATACATATTTTAACAGCGCCCCTATCGTCAGTTGTTTCCGTGCATTTTGCAATTCCAAAACTGGTTTGATGTTCCGATGTCGTGCACGAACGCACATCCCAACTTGAAATCCTGCCTGCGTGCCTGAAGTATTAACAGTGGAATTAAAGTTGTCAAGGCCTGTTAAACAGTGGAATTAAAGTTGTCAAGTTGTTAGGCCTTGTTGTGATGTGGAATAAAAAGAAATACAGTTTTTAATTGACAGAAAATAACACGGATCACTCGTTGTAATGTTTTCATAAAACAAGGCCATGAAGAAGTTACAGCTACCTCATAGCAAGCCGGCAAAGTTTTAAAACACTTACGTTTAAATGGCTTCGTGTCCCGGGGAAATTTCAGCCAGGGATTCCCCTATATTTATTCAAATTAAGGGAGAAACCCAATATTCTAAAGTAATATTTGCATTGAAAGCAAGGATCGGTGTTAAGTTCATTCATTTTAGAAATGCTGAAAGCTCCATGGGAGTTCAAAGTCATTTAGGTCAGTATGTCCGGGTTCACCATGTACGTGTACTTTAAAGACAACCGGCATGCAGCACATCGATCCTAGGCAGCTGCCGCTCATGACGGGAATGTCACACGGCACGTGGAGGAAATGGCACGGGTAACCTTCACACTCGTCCTGGTGGTTGAGCTGTTGTGGTTGCTACCAGGTAAGAAAAAGCAAGTGTATTCTCTAATGAAACACATGCTATTATGTGGACTTAGGAAACACCAGGCATTTTGCCGGCTTTTTTTAGCTTTTAATTTCCCCCTCCTTTTTGAACTTTTAAACAATTATGTAGAACATTTTAAATTTTAAGAAAAACTCACTATTTAAGTATACTATTTCGATTTCTCAAGCTTGGGTTTGAATTCAAAACATGCTTGATCTTAAGTGAATAATTTCATAGAAATAGTCTTGACCCCCCGTCCTAGTCAATACTCTTTCCAGATGCTCCACGCACGCAAAATATCGCTGCAACGCGCGTAGTCTGGTTCCCAGACTAACAGATGCTGACTATTTCTGATAAAATTACCGACTTGGCGAAAACGTTTTCAATTTAGTACCCAACATATGGGAGTATTTTAAATCGCTAGCGAATTCTATGCGAGCACTCTGATTGGTTCAGATTACAGAGCGTATTCTAGGCCGCCACGGAAGATCGTTCTCATTACTTCGAGGGTTTGTACTTTAAGTTGTGTAACAATACACAATTCATTATAAGGCATACACGACTCAAATAAATCAAGTATATCACAATGATGCATTTTATTCTTATACACAATTGACCAAGCTGAGTTTATTGGTCGTTATTCGCCAGATCTGCAAACATGTCCCTGACGTATTTAGAAGAATTCCACATGTAACGGAATGAATGAGTCCTCATTTGCATAGCGGTGCGCGATTGGATGTCACCTCAAAAATGCACTGCATATGTATTGCGCTGCTTGCATATATGAATAACGGTGCGAGAACATCATCGTCAAGTCGCTAGATTTGTCGCAACGCGGCCGATTGCGTACTAGTCTTATACCAGCCGCGCCGATGGAGTTCGACTGAAGTTTACGGACAAAATACGAAAATCTAACGACTTGTCCTTAAGTCTAGATGATTGTTGGCATAACAACCGATATCTAAAACTTGGCAAAACACATTTCAGTAATTTGTATAAAAACAATAATTGGAAATGTGCAGTTTTGTCAGTCAAAACCCAGTTTTGTTTCCCCCAAATGTATTCACTTAAGACTCAAAGCATGGTCACGTAATCATATGGAATGCACTTGTACCCACAGACTGATATGCAGGCTCACGGACGACTTCTTAATTCTCTGCATTCTAATTGCTATTCTCCAAGTAAATTATGATTGGCAGTTCTTACCAATATCATTTTGTTCTTTCATGTGTTTTCTTTATAATTGCCTTGTCACACCTGCAGGTTCTATGGCACTGTCAGTTACCAGCGACCCATGGGTAACACCGGGCCGAAATGCAACAATTACATGCACGGATCTCCAGCCCTTTACTTTCCTTCAGTTTCACAAGAGCGATCCTTCTGTCGCCAATGTAAACTCTGCGGACACCATCCTGCAATATGAGTATACGATGAACATCGACACGGCCAGATATTTCAATAGATTCGATCCTGGCCGTTTTATATTCCATGAATCTGTAGGAGATTATTTGTTAACCGTTAAGTCAGTGACACTCGATGATGCTGGCAAGTATTGGTGTTTTACACTTGAATTTCCGCCTCCACCCGATTCGACAGGTAGATTCGTTGCATCAAGTGTCACACAAATCAGAAGTTAGTTCTTAGGTTGGACAGTGAGTTAATGTTTAGCTAAAAATAATGCGCGTATACATTACAGCCCTCGCATGTTATGTTTTTGTTTCTTTGTTTAGTTGCTGTCGTTGTTGTCATTGTTGTCGTTGTTATAATATTTATAATGATAATAATAATAATATTTTATTCGGCAAATTGATATAGATACGCACAATTACAATAAATACATAACATTTGATATTAAAACAAAAGGATATACAAACAACAAGAAACCAAGTAAACACTACACACGAAAGAATTTTAGAAATGCTGAAAGCTCCATGGGAGTTCTAAGTCATTGAGGTCAGTATTTCCGGGTTCACCATGTACGTGTACTTTAAACACAACCGGCATGCAGCACATCGATGCTAGGCAGCTACCGCTCATGACGGGAATGTCACACGGCACGTGGAGGAAATGGCACGGGTAACCTTCACACTCGTACTGGTGGTTGAGCTGTTGTGGTTACTACCAGGTAAGAACAAGCAAGTGTATTCTCTAATGAAACACATACTACTATTGTGTAGACTTAGAAAACACCCGGCATTTTTGCCGCCTTTTTTAGCTTATAATGTCACCCTCCTTTTTGAACTTTTAATCAATTATGTAGAACATTTTAAAATTTAAGAAAAACTCACTGTTTAAGTATACTGTTTAGATTTCTCAAGCTTGGGTTTGAATTCAAAACATGCTTTGATCTTAAGTAAATAATTTCATAGAAGTAGTCTTGACCCCCCCCCCCCCCACCCGTCTTAGTCAATACTAATTACAGATGCTCCACGTACGCAAAATATCGCTGCAACGTGCGTAGTCTGGTTCCTAGACCAAATGATGCTGACTATTTCTGATAAAATTACCGACTTGGCGAAAACGTTTTCAATTTAGTACCAAATATATGGGAGTATTTTAAATCGCTAGCGAATTATATGCGAGCACTCTGATTGGTTCAGATTCAAGAGCGTATTCTAGGCCGCCACGGAAGATCGTTCTCATTACTTCGAGGGTTTGTACTTTGTGTTGTGTAACAATACACAATTCATTATAGGGCATACACGACTCGAATAAATCAAGTATATCACAATGATACATTTTATTCGTATACACAATTGACCAAGCTGAGTGTATTCTGGTCGTTATTCGCCAGATCTGCAAACATGTCCCTGACGTATTTAGAAGAACTTCACATGTAACGGATTGAATGAGTCCTCATTTGCATAGCGTTGCGCGATTGGATGTCACCGCAAAAATGCACTGCATATGTATTGCGCTGCTTGCATATATGAATAACGGTTCGAGAACATAATCGTCAAGTCGCTAGATTTGTCGCAACGCGGCCGATTGCGTACTAGTCTTATACCAGCCGCGCCGATGGAGTTCGACTGAAGTTTACGGACAAAATACGAAAATCTAACGACTTGTCATTAAGTCTAGATGATTGTTGGCATAACAACCGATATCTAAAACTTGGCAAAACACATTTCAGTAATTTGTAAAAAAACAATACTTGGAAATGTGCAGTTTTGTCAGTCAAAACCCAGTTTTGTTTCCCCCAAATGTATTCACTTAAGACTCAAAGCATGGTCACGCAATCATATGGAATGCACTTGTACCCACGGACTGATATGGAGGCTCACGGACGACTTCGTAATTATCCACTTTCTAGTTGCTATTCTCCAAGCAAATGATACTAGGTAGTTTTTACCCATATCATTATGTTGTTGTTTAATTATTTTTTGTTTTTATAAAATTGCCTTGTCACACCTGCAGGTTCTATGGCACTGACAGTTACCAGCGACCCATGGGTAACAACGGGCCGAAATGCAACAATTACATGCACGGATCTCCAGCCCTTTATGTTTCTTCAGATTCACAAGAGCGATCCTTCTGTCGCCAATGTAAACTCTGCGGACACCATCCTGCGATATGAGTATGGATTGAACATCGACACGGTCAGATATTTCAATAACTTCGATCCTGGCCGTTTTATATTCCATGAATCTGGAGGGGATTACTTTTTAACCATTAAGTCAGTGACACTCGATGATGCTGGCAAGTATTGGTGTTTTACAATTGGAGATCCGCCTTCGCCCGATTCGACAGGTAGATTCGTTGCATCAAGTGTCACACAAATCAGAGGTAAGTTATAACGTTGAACTTGGACTTTTTAATGTTCAGGTCAAACAATGCGGGGATACCATACAGCCCTTACATTTTATTTTGTTGTTTCTTTGTTGTTGTTGTTGTTGTTGTTGTTGTTGTTGTTGTTGTTGTTGTTGTTGTTGTTGTTGTTTTAGTTTTTGTTGTTGTTGTTGTTGTTGCTGCTGCTGACTGACTCACTGACTGACTGTCACTTGCTAGTCGTGTAGTATTATCGTGTACGATTACCGCCTAACGCATATGAATGCGCTAAATCGAATGAATTGTGTACGCTTTGGGGCCAGTTACATTATAATTGTTGATCCTGTTTATTTCTTTGACCTTTCGCCGTTTGTGAGTAAGCCACGCCCCTTAGACATCCCTATCGAACTGTTGTACGTTGAGTTTTGTTTGTCTCAGATTTTGTGCGTTCGGCGTCCATTTGTATATCATGTAATTGGGCAATATTTCACAAGCTGTGTTGACGCGACTTTACTGCGATAGGTCAAGTATGTGACCGATTAAAAAATAATTCCAGTGAAATTTTCGTTGATTCATTGATGTAAATAAAGAGGAAATGCTTGAAATGTTGTTCGATGTTCACCAAACCGGTTTGTTTGATAAGTTACTTAACATTTGGAGAACCTCCGTCGACTCTTCAATACTTTGATTGAATCCTTTTGACGTGTAGAAAGGAAATAGAACCACAGGGGATTACTAAGTATAGGCGCACATACAATAGTAGCCGTCATTATCGACAACCTCAATGTGCAATTTATGTTTATAAAAGAATCCAATATAAAAACTACAGAGTATCTACGAAGGTATTTAATAAAATGAAGATTATGTTTTAAGGTGCTTCCTTATGTTTTTGTGGTTATTTTTTGTCGGTTTGTGAAGTAGTATTGATACAATCTGAAATGTATGTAAAAGTAATTTGCATTGCAATCTGAACAGAATGTTGCTTTACATATTTTATTATAGTTTGACAATAATGTTTGGATCGTGGAGGGGAACAGCAAACTGTGCAAATAAGTGAAGTGTTTTGTTGGGTAAATGGTACTGTCATAGTGCTGTGAAACGGCTGTGTGCTTCGATAGATCGTATTTAGTTTTATTCGCCCCCAGCAAAAGACATTTCTGTGTTCACTTCCGGTTAATGATTTCAACGATCTGCACAATTCGTGACGGTGCATATGCATGGCAATGGCGTCGGCAGTCCACATGTTATATATCGTTACAGGCAGCGTGTTGTGCTATCTCGCAGGTAAGCATTGTGTCTCATCTCAGTAAAAAAAATATCGCATCAAGTGATTGCTTTTGTGCAGTTTTGGGGAGTTCCTTGCCATTTTGATCCGTGCGCATGATGATTGCGAAAGGGACGTCGGCATGAACACAGCAGGATCCAACCATTTTAAAACCCATGCATTTGGTGCATCGTGCCTTACAAGGAAAGTAGCACTGTTGAAAGTTCACCGTTCTACATGTACAAAAGTTTGAAGCAGATTGCGAGATAATGAATGTTTATGCTCTCAGAAAATTCATTTCTTTTTCAAAATGTTAGACTTTCAACTGTAAAAAAGATTGCTGAACGAATTTGAAACCTGTTTTTCGATAATTAGAAATTGACTTTGCTTCACTTCTGCAATAAAAAGAGTTTGGAAAAGTTCTCCCTGTAGTTGAGGGAACAATTAGGAAACTTCAAATTGATGCAGGGAAAATAATACTGCGAATCTAAGCAGAATCGATTAGCCATTATTTTTGGTTTCCATTGTTGTTATGTCGTTGGGAAAGTAAATCTTGTCTGAAATACCATTTTTTTAAAGAAGAAATTGGTATCAAAATCACTTGTTAATACATTGGTACTTCCATTATGTTTTTACCCTACAGTTTCCAGTAGCCAAGATATCACGGTGACATTACCAGCAACCACATACACCAATCATGGAGCATTAGCAACTTTAACATGCAGTTTTTCAGTAACAGACGGTCAGTACGCCCTCTTTTATGTTTCTTGGAAGAAAGGAGATGAAAGTGACGATAACAATTCTGCCGATCTAATCGCGCACCTTGTGTCAGGACAATCAATTTATCCAGGTGGAAACAAATATTCACTAACTGTAGACTCCGTGAATGGTCGGAATGTGCTAAATGTTACATCAGTAGACTATGCGTCCGACGATGCCTGGTACTGGTGCTCAGTCATATTCAGAAAGGGTGTCTCGGATTCGCTCGTTGGCACCGACTCAACCAGGCTTTTTATTGTGGGTAAGGTAATGTTTCATTGTTGCTATAACCTATTTACTTTAATCTGTCGTCATGATGACGATAACATATTTGACTTTCCAGATTGCACATTAGCAATGATGTTTGACCAAGAATTATATTTTCACAGCTGCCTATTAACATCTTAGATTGTACATGGATCCTTATCGTAAAGAGGTATTGATCTCGAATTACAACTATCTGACTCAATAAAATCTTCTCACAATTAAAAACAATGTTTGTCGCACGCCCAAGCATAATTCCCATTAGGTTATTGTTGTGTTCAAGTGTGTACCGTTTGATTTGCCCCATCGACACATTGTAATTCGTTCAATATGCTTTTATATTGATTTCATATTGAATAAACTTTACAAATGTAGAGTCAATAACTATGCATCTTATTGTGGTGTAATTGTCAGGTCACTTTTGTTTTTATTTAAACCATAACATATTAAACTTAATTTTAAATGTTTCCTGCTGATTTTTACAAAGTAACGTCTCGGGAGGACTGACTGGGCAGTAATGTTAATGATGCAATAAAATGGATCTTATTTACACACGTTCGTCTTAGTTTGCATACATACATGTTTTAAAAGCGCCCATAGTCAGTTGTTTCCGCGCATTTTGCAATTCCCAAACTGGTTTGATGTTCCGATGTTGTGCGCGAACGCACATCCCAACTTGAAATCCTGCTTGCGGGCCTGAAGTATTAACAGTGGAATTAAAGTTGTCAATTAGCCCTTGTTGAGATGAAGAATAAAAAGGAATACAGTTTTGAATTGACAGAAAATAACACAAAACATTCGTTTTAATGTTTTCATAAGACAAAGCCATGAAGAACTTACAGCTACCTCATAGCAAGCCGGCAAAGTTTTAAAACATTTAAGTTTAAATGGCTTTGTGTCCCGGGGAAATTTCAGCCACGGATTCCCCTACATTTATTTAAATTAAGGGAGAAACCCAATATTCGAAAGTAATAATTGCATTGAAAGCAAGGATCGGTGTTAAGTTCATTCATTTTAGAAATGCTGAAAGCTCCATGGGAGTTCAAAGTCATTGAGGTCAATATTTCCGGGTTCACCATGTACGTGTACTTTAAAGACAACCGGCATGCAGCACATAGATCCTAGGCAAGTATACCGCTCATGACGGGAATGTCACACGGCACGTGGAGGAAATGGCACGGGTAACCTTCACACTCGTCCTGGTGGTTGAGCTGTTGTGGTTGCTACCAGGTAAGAAAAAGCAAGTGTATCCTCTAATGAAACACATACTATTATGTGGACTTAGAAAACACCAGGCATTTTTGCCGGCTTTTTTTTAGCTTTTAATGTCACCCTCCTTTTTGAACTTTTAAACAATTATGTAGAACATTTTAAATTTTAAGAAAAACTCACTATTTAAGTATACTATTTCGATTTCTCAAGCTTGGGTTTGAATTCAAAACATGCTTTGATCTTAAGTGAATAATTTCATAGAAATAGTCTTGAACCCCCCCCCCCCCCCCCCCGTCTAAGTCAATACTAATTACAGATGCTCCACGTACGCAAAATATCGCTGCAACGTGCGTAGTCTGGTTCCAAGACCAAATGATGCTGACTATTTCTGATAAAATTATCGACTTGGCGAAAACGTTTTCAATTTAGTACTAAACATGTGGGAGTATTTTAAATCGCTAGCGAATTCTATGCGAGCATTCTGATTGGTTCTGATTCCAGAGCATATTCTAGGCCGCCACGGAAGATCGTTCTCATTACTTCGAGGGTTTGTACTTTGTGTTGTGTAACAATATCACAATGATTCATTTTATTCTTATACACAATTGACCAAGCTGAGTGTATTGGTCGTTATTCGCCAGATCTGCAAACATGTCCCTGACGTATTTAAAAGAACTCCACATGTAACGGAATGAATAGTCCTCACTTGCATAGCGGTGCGCGATTGAATGTCACCGCAAAAATGCGCTGCATATGTATTGCGCTGCCTGCATATATGAATAACGGTGCGAGAACGTTATCGTCAAGTCGTTAGATTTGTCGCAACGCGGCCGATTGCGTACTAGTCTTATACCAGCCGCGCCGATGGAGTTCGACTGAAGTTTACGGACAAAATACGAAAATCTAACGACTTGTCATCAAGTCTAGATGATTGTTGGCATAACAACCGATATCTAAAACTTGGCAAAACACATTTCAGTAATTTGTATAAAAACAATACTTGGAAATGTGCAGTTTTGTCAGTCAAAACCCAGTTTTGTTTCCCCCAAATGTATTCACTTAAGACTCAAAGCATGGTCACGTAATCATATGGAATGCACTTGTACCCACGGACTGATATGGAGGCTCACGGACGACTTCTTAATTCTCTGCATTCTGATTGCTATTCTCCAAGTAAATTATGATTGGCAGTTCTTACCCATATCATTTTGTTCTTTCATGTGTTTTCTTTATAATTGCCTTGTCACACCTGCAGGTTCTATGGCACTGACAGTTACCAGCGACCCATTGTTAACACCGGGCCATAATGCAACAATTACATGCACGGATCTCCAGCCCTTTAGTTTCCTTCAGTTTCACAAGAGCGATCCTTCTGTCGCCAATGTAAACTCTGCGGACACCATCCTGCAATATGAGTATGGAATGAACATCGACACGGCCAGATATTTCAATAACTTCGATCCTGGCCGTTTTATATTACATGAATCTGGAGGAGATTATTTATTAACCGTTAAGTCAGTGACACTCGATGATGCTGGCAAGTATTGGTGTTTTACACTTAAATTTCCGCCTCCTTCCGATTCGACAGGTAGATTCGTTGCATCAAGTGTCACACAAATCAGAGGTAAGTTCTTAGGTTGGACAGTGAGTTTTTAATGTTAAGCTAAAAATAATGCGGGTATGCAATACAGCCCTCGCATGTTTTGTTTCTTTGTTTCTTTGTTTAGTTCCTGTCGTTGTTGTCATTGTTGTCGTTGTTATAATAATAATAATAATAATAATAATAATAATATTTTATTCGGCAAATTGATATAGACACGCACAATTACAATAAATACATAAAATGTGATATTAAAACAAAAGGATATACAAACAACAAGAATCCAAGTAAACACTACACACGAAAGAATTTTAGAAATGCTGAAAGCTCCATGGGAGTTCAAAGTCATTCAGGTCAGTATTTCCGGGTTCACCATGTACGTGTACTTTAAAGACAACCGGCATGCAGCACATAGATCCTAGGCAGCTACCGCTCATGACGGGAATGTCACACGGCAAGTGGAGGAAATGGCACGGGTAACCTTCACACTCGTCCTGGTGGTTGAGCTGTTGTGGTTGCTACCAGGTAAGAAAAAGCAAGTGTATTCTCTAATGAAACACATATTAGTATGTGGACTTAGAAAACACCAGACATTTTTAGCCGGCACCTTTAGCTTTTACTTTCCCCCTCCTTTTTGAACTTTTAAACAATTATGTAGAACATTTAAAATTCTAAGAAAAACTCACTATTAAAGTATACTTTCTTCGATTTCTCAAGCTTGGGTTTGAATTTAAAACGTGTTTTGATCTTAAGTGAATAATTTCATAGGAATAGTCTTGACACCCCCCCCCCCCCCCCCGCTCCCTGTCAATACTAATTACAGGTGCTCATACTTGAGTGCACGATGATAGGTCTTTTTTTAGTAGGCATAATGTTAGTGAAACAAAATTATCACAAAGTTGAGGCAAAGTGACTTTCAATATAGGATCGAAAAAACCAAGCATCTAACGTTGATAGTGGAATTTATATCGTTGTGGAGACATTTCTTTGTTCTCGTGTACTAAAGTTTTCGGGTTTGAAATAGTAGATTCAAAATGCTCTTATTTTAACCAGAATCAATTTCCTTGGCTGAAATTCGGACATAATATGCCTTTTCAAAATTTCGTTTGCAACACATCGAAATACCTTGAAAATTCCTGGTTTTTGAGTAAAATCAATATATCTATTTCGTAAAACCTTGTGGAGACGTATTCATCTATAGAAATTGCTCTGTGGAGACGTGCACAAACTTGTGTTCCCTACTGTGTGCATGTCTCAAGAGGGCACGGTGTATCAGATCTGCATTGCAGACCTCACAACGCCCTATGGACACATGGGTTTATATTGAATTGTTCTTTTCAGTTAGCGATTTGGTGGGTTCCAAGAGGGTCAGCATACAGTTTGTTAACCTACACATGCAGTAAAGATATCAAACGCGGTAGGTTCTTTACTCTAATCCATGAACCCATCATTCTCTTGTATGTTCTTGTTTCAACTAGGTACATCATCCCAGAGTATCGTTGTAACCACAGCATCGTGGGTTGATATCGAGGAGCAAACAGTAATGACGTGCTCAGTGCAGGGTTATGGAATAATGGATCTACAATGGGTACAGACGGACTTCAGTGAAGTTAGTAGCGGCAGAGGTGTTCTGATCTTTGGTTACGAACCAACCACTGAACCACAAATCACCCACGGGCTAGTGGTGAATGCATCTCGTTATGAGTTTGTAGTTGGTGGGGATTTTCCTCTGACAATCAAGTCTGTTGAAGTGGATGACGAGGGAAAGTACTGGTGTGGTGTCACTGCGGACAATTTTCTCCCGGTGAAAGATAATTCGATCCTTAATGTGCGAGGTGAGTGACATGCATCCATCAATGTGTATCATTATTTAGAAGCATTCTTTGAATTGGTTTTGTAAAATACCAGCATAGTGGGGAGTGTGGCCTAGTGGTTAGGGTTTGTGACTTATGATCAGCTGCTGGCCATATGTTGTGTCCTTGGGCAAGCCACTTCACCCCGCTTGACTCCCAACACCCAGGAGTATAAATGGGTACCGGCATTACCTGGGGAGTAACCTGCGATGTACTGGCATCCCATCCAGGGGGAGGAGAAATATTCTCAGTCGTTTCATGCTGCTGAAATCGGAGATAAACGCCGGCCTGATGGGCCACATTGGCTCGAGACAGACCTTGCTTTACTATAGTTCCAGCATCAAGATATACCGGAGAAAAATCGTTGAAAGAATGCTAAACGTTTAAATAGAAAGTGCACCTTGGCGTATATGAAATGTCCACTGTCTTGGTATGTAAGTTAAGTTAGATTTAATTTGAAAATGAGTTCAACTGCAGCAAACTACGTTCCAACTGGATTGACCTAAAATAAACAACTCGAACACAATTAGAGGGCCGGCCGTTTCGATCCCTGCATTAAAAAAGGAATATATTTGTAGTTTAGTCACTCGTTCGTTCTCTTCCTTGTGACTAAGCGTACATTACGGGTTGTTTTTGTGTTTTTGTGGGTTTTTTTGGTCTGACGATACAAAGAAGAGTTTGGTTTTTGCATGAGAAAAAAAAGTACCCAACAAATCCCAGGGGTGGGCTGCCCCCTTTTTTTTTTACCGGGGGGGGGGCTGTTGAATCACCCCCCCTTCTTTTTTGTAATGAGAAAAAAACTGCGGATTTTTAGGTATTTTCCGAACGTCCCAACAACTAAAATGTATTCAGTATAACTGAAAAGTGGAGACGCAAAGTACAAAAGTTATAAAATTGTAAGCGCGAGTCTCCATATTGATACACATCTTTATTCTGAAGAGCGCCCCTTGTATAATGTGGTGTAACCCCCCCCCCCCCTCCCCCGCCACTTTTCAAATTTCCATGGCCGGGCAATTTTAGCATTTTGGTCATCCCCCATCCCCCACTCCCCCGCACAGATTAATGCCACTGAGTATAAAGCTGATATTTAAGACAGACACTGTAAAACTAAAAACAAAAAGGGCGGGGGCATAAGAGAAAAGCAATACCTAAATTAGCCATAATTAGCACTTATTTAATTATGCAAATAATGTCTACAGCACCGACATACAGTACAAAATCCCAATTACCTCCGGTTGCAGTGGTTCAATCCGTTAAGCCAAGATTCGTTTCTCTACATAAATATCAATAAAGCCTTAGTTTGCCCTGCTTTACAGCAGAGTGTGCTGATTGTCAAATTGCTATTGTTAGCAAAGGTCGAGCTCAGTTCACCTCTTTCAGAGTCGCTGGTGAGGGAGTGAACATGTGTTTTTTGGGGGTTTTTTTGGTAGTTTGATTTTTAAAGCACACACAGTCAACTTTACCGACCAGGGTTCACCAGGAAGTCACCTTGATGTTCCAAATCTTTTTCCCGTATGGTCTCTTGGATACACATTCACTCAGTAGCTGTATTCAAGTGCATTTTTCAAAGGCCATACATCAACAGACAACTCGTAATAATTACTGACATGATTGTTCCTGAATTAGTTCCAACGCAACGTTGAATTAGAATCTGTAGGGAACGACCTCTGCACGACACGAGGAGGTTGCATGCATCCCTAATACTAATGCATGATTGCATCTTCCATACATATACGTTCCTGCCTGCCATTTTACTTTGGCTGTTGTTTTCGTGAGGGAAGGGTCACATTTAATGCCCGTTTTGAATAAATTATTTATCATGTAATGACAACTGGTACAAAAACACACGTTTATATTCACTCAATGACGATCTCGAGGTGCATATTTAGATTGTAGGTCTACATTTGATTGTAACCTTGGACGTTGGTGACCATGTAAATGAAACTTTTGCCATGCTAATACATCTGTCAATTTTCTGTGATGGCATAAACGTGTATATCGGAAGTATAATTAAACAGAAGAACATAATAATGACGGTGTTTACATCTATGGTGAGCCAAAGCATTTTTTTAAGCATGAGCAACGTCTTTAAAACAATTTAAAGATATCTCTAAATCATTCAGAGATATCTCTAAAAGATTTAAATATATATTTAAATGATTTAAAGATGTCTCTCAATCGTTTAGAGATATCGTTATCATTTAAAGATATATTTTAATACATTACAGACATCGTCGATAGCACTAAATTATTTTAAGGACTTTGTTAAAGCTATATAAATATAACTTTTGCTCGCCCTATTTATTACTAAATTACTGATCTTATAAAAGACAATTAAGGTTACAAAGCATTGTCGTTTCAAATTTACGGTAGATTTTAAAAAGAAAATGAGACATTTATACAGTTGTGACGGTTTAAAATATACCCCCCCCCCCCTTTTTATTTTCCGGACTATTTCTTATGCACTATATCCTTACGCCTCTTTCATTATTATTTAAATTATGTAACAATACACTCTTCCCGGCCCGGCAAACGGCCCACCGCACTCCATCTTCTGTATTTGAAGAGACAACATTAGATTTACTCTTCTCTTCATTTCACAGGTAAATACTTCTTTATTTTCTTATAATTCATTACTTCTAGCTTAAACTTCATTTACTCATCTACTCATACCTTACGTGTTCATTTATATTTTATTAAGCCTTTTCTACGATTTATAGTGCATTTTCGTGGTTAGCAATACTTCGTTTTCTTGGACTTGTGGTATAGATTGTTACGATTTATTCCTTATTCTTAGACTTACAATCTAGCTTAATCCTTAATGATGTAGTCCTAAACGGGAGTTGTAGTAATATTCTTGTAGTTTTTTGCAAGAGACTGGGTGTGTTTTGAGGTATCGTTTTGTAATTAGTCCTAAAACGGACGTAGCCGCAAGATGGCGGCTATCGCCGATCTTTTGGCGGGAATCGCCATTTTGGTTTAAATGATTTATATTTGTCATGCTTTAGCCATCCCTTTGATATTTCACTTTAGTAATTATTGTTTAGCATTTGCTTTCAATTACTTGGCTAAATTGTCCATGGAGACATATTTTACTTTTAGATATGTTTTATAATTTGTCATGTAAATATTTATTTAAGCACTCCATCTTCTGTATTTGAAGAGACAACATTAGATTTACTCTTCTCTTCATTTTACAGGAATAAAACAACAGAGATAACAGAGAATTTGCTTCAGCCGTTCCTCATTCCCATTTCGACACCGATCCCCCCGGTGTCACACAGTGATTACAAAAATTTTGAATCCACACTTTGTATCTTTCTTTTGCTCGTTGTAAATATTTCAGTTACTGGAGAAAGCATCAATATAGGACTCGTGAGTGGCGGTAGGGGAAAATACTACACTGACTTGCACAGTGTCTCAGACCTAGGCCTAGTCGTATATGTAGTGGAAAGTGAGCAGTGTAGATGTTACAGACATCACCACAGCATCTCTACTTGTTGATGTTTTTGGTGTTAACGGGATTGGACACAAAGTGTGCCCAAGCGTTGAGGATTCTCATTTAGTATTCAATAACACTCTCCGTATAACAATACTTTGACAATAACGTTAGTGACACTTGATGATGTAAGAAATACTGGTGTCAGGCCGTATTTGTCTTATGGTAGACAAACACCAGTTGGTACATTCTACTTAAAAACAAGATGTGCGATTAAACTTGCAGTAACACCTACTATGTTGCAGCATTTTTTGTCACAAGATGTAGTAAAAGGGACGATGTGATACTAAAATTATCAATTTAATTGTGCTCTGAACACGTTACTTTCATGCACTTTATTCTATATTATTGTTTACCACTTCCATTAATTGTCCGCGACGCAAAAAACAACAAGCATTGCAAGGAACATCACCAAGACGAATTATATGTTCTTTAGATCACACCTAAGCATTTCCTTCCAAGAAAAAGTTCAGCAGTCCAAATCAATTCTCTTAGCTGCTACGTTGAAGTTGCCACACATCGATTGCCTGTTCAGCCACGACAAAGGGTAATTTTATTTCCGGGTCAAAGTCACATACTTTCAGCAATTCACACGACGATGTGAAACTGGAAATACTGGCGGTGTGGCGCTACCACCGTTGAAGTGTAAAATGGCGGTGTCAACAGCGTGTTCCCTCATCACGAAGCTGTACATTTTGCCAGGTACGTTATAGTCACATTTTCGGTAGTATTTTTTTTTCAGAAGTAAGATCTGCCGGGTAAATACATCAGCTAGGGGAGATTTGAAAGGTGTGGTACAAGTATAAAAATCAAGCAAGGTTCATATACAGTATATTACACTCGATCGGTAAAGAAGTTTAAACTAACTTGTCTACACACGTGGACCATACATATTTAATGATTAAGTGTAACAGATTTTCTTCATTCTTTCAGTTTTACTTGGCTTGGTCCACACCCAAACACTCACCGTCACCCTGTTACCAGTATCTACCATACAAGGTCAATCAGCAACACTCACCTGTACCTTCTCACTGGATGTAACTGCCGACTTTGACAACCTCGTATGGAGACGGAGGGGTATTCTGATTGCTGACTTCTTCGGGGGAACCCAGACACCGGACTACCAGAATGGATTCTCTGAACCTGACTATGTTGTGTTAAGGAATGACTCAATAAGCACCCTCACGATAGCAAGTACTCGATTTGCTGCTGATGATGGAGAATATAGCTGCAAGGTGGCGTATACACTAGGTTTTAGGGCTCCTGAACTCACGGCAACTAGTTTCTTATCTGTTAATAGTGAGTTGAATTTAAAAGTTGAACATTCTGTTGATGATGGATAAATAGATATTTTGTTAAGACATACGCTTTAGGTAACAGTACAGCTATAATTTCAATAGCATGTAGACCAATTTTCTGTTGAAAAATAAAAGGTTTAGGCAGAAAGGATTCGATGACAGCATTAGCACAGATTTAGGTGAGAACATCTCAAATGTTATTTAATTTCCTTTTTTCCCTTGATTTCCATCAACATTTCATTTCTGCAACAGTTCTGTACGTTACCTTCAGATAGCGCCGCTTTCCATTAATATAGCCCACTTTTCTGAGGATAAGCGTAGTGATTGTACTGTTTCTATTGACTGCTAAGGTCAAGCTCAGTTCTTCTTTTCAAAGCCTGGTGTAATACTCGCAATAATTTCCAAGTGTAAAGTACTTTTATTCATTTACAAAGCCCGTTTTTGAAGCATCAGCAGTCAACACTCGGTACCTTCCATCCAGGGTAGTTTTGAGAGCATTACACCAGGAAGTCCCTTTACTCTTTTACCATGTGCTGCCTGGTTGTCAGTTTAGTTTGTTGTTGCAGTGAAGGCCATAGTCAAAGACCGGAGATCGAGATAAAAGTCCTTGCCTAGATGTTTACGTGCGTGTTGGTCATGTTAGCAGTGTGAACAGATCTTGGAGGATAAACTAGAAGCTCGTTTTTTTCACAATTGGGCTGCATCAATATATTAAGCGCGGAAATGGCTGCATCTTCGTTCCAGACTATTTGTCTTCCCTTTTTGCTGTTGTTGGTCTTGAGAGGTAAGCAGGAAATAGTATGTTTGTTAATCAAACGTTATTTGACATTAGAAAATTGAAGAAATTGAAACGTCCCAAAAACTGAGAATTGGGGGATGCAATTGAATGCTTATTTATTAGAAACAAAGTGAAGATTTTGTAATTTAAATAACTCACTATTTTTCTGTTGATTATTATTTTTTATCATATGAGTATGAAAATAATATTCATAATTAATATAATTGCCTGATTGAAGTTAATTAATTAATTTAAAGTTGGTTTCTAATTCTTGCTGAAGGAAAACAAAATTAAGAAAAGTCTCAAACAATTTTTTGATTTTTTTTTTTTTTTTTGTAAATATCATCAAGCAATATTATTCATCGAACATGTCCTGAGTTTTGTTTTATATTTTTTTAATCTTTTTGTTTTTCAGTTACTGAAGCCAGTCTCAATGTAAGAGGCGATTCACGGGTAAAGATCGGGGAAGACACTACATTGACATGCACAGTGTCAGAGACTTATTCCTATATAGAGTGGAAAAAAAGCTCATTGGATCTTACAGACATTAATGCGGCATCTTTAATCGTTAGTGCTTTTGGTGTCAATGCAACTGGCAACATTGTGTACAATGCAGACCAGTCTCATTACACATTTGACAATACTTTGCGTAATAACGCTCTGACCGTGATGTCAGTGACACTTGATGATGATAGGAAATACTGGTGTCAGGCCCTACTTTCTGCTGGACAAAAACCAGTTGGTACATTCTACTTGAGAATAACAGGTGAGATTGAAATTACAGTAGCATTTACCCCGATGCTTATCTGATATTACAGTGATGAACTTGAAGGGGCGAGGTTTTCCTAAAATCATGTCACTTTGAAAGAAGAAGTTCATTTCATTCACCTTTTTGCGATATTCTTGTTTATCGCTTTAAGTTTCCTCACCCCTTTAAATTTTCCAGATAACATCTTCAGTATGGAAGAATTTCATTCAGAAGTCGCCTTTGCGTCTACTGCCAAAAATAGTTCAGCAGTCTACATTGATTTCCCTAGCTTTTCTTGTATGCGCTTTGTATCCTTGGGAAAAGGCGCTTTAGCAAATTCATCGTTATTATATTAGCTGCCGATATGTAGTCCTAAGTTGATTGCTTGTTCAGCCATGACAAAGGGTAAATTGATTTCCGGGTTAAAGTTGGATACTTCCAGCAATTCACACGACATTGTTAAATTGAAAATACTAGCGATGTGGCGCTACCACCGTTGAAGTGTAAAATGGCGGTGTCGACGGCGTGTTCCCTAAACACAAAGCTGTTCTTCTTACAAGGTACGTAAAGTTAATTTCATTTGCAGATTTTGAGAAGTAAGATCTGAAATAGATTGGGCAGGTGGAGTAAGAAGCCTACTCTGTGGAAATTAGAATAGGGTTTATATAAATAGAAGTCGGACATTGTTTAACTGTATAAGATGCAATAATTCACAGACAGTGGTGATAATAGTATGATTAATTAAATGTACCGATATCCTTTTTTTTCCAGTTATATTTTGCTTGGTCCACACCCAAACAGTCACCGTCACCCTGTTACCAGTATCTTCTATACAAGGCCAATCAGCAACACTCACCTGTACCTTCTCACTGGATGTCTCTGGTGCATTAGACAACGTGGTATGGAGTCAGAGAGGGACTATTATTGCTGACTTTTTGGGGGGAGCCCTGACACCTTATTACGCTAATGGATTTTCTGAACCTGGATATGTTGTATCAAGGGATGATTCAATGAGTACTCTGACGATGATCAATTATCTTCTGATGATGGAGAATATAGCTGTCGGGTGGTTTATACGATAGGTTTTAATGATCGTGAAAGCAGAGCAACAAGTCTTTTAACTGTTCATGGTGAGTTGAATTTAAAAGTTGGATATTCTGTTGATGGTGGATGTACACATACTGTCTTACGCTCACTATCATGCGCCTAGAAATCACTTTGCCTATGAATTAATACGGACCAACTATTCATGGAAACAACATGTTTCGGCGGAAAGGAAGCGATGACCCAATACAGAGATTAAGGAGAGAACATCTCGATTGTTGTTAAATGTTCATACTTTCCCGTTCATTTTTATTACCATCAACACTGCATGCTGCAGCGGTTCAACACGTCCCCTTCCGATAACACCGTTCCATAAATACAGCCCAATTGTTATATTTGTATGACTGCAAAGGTCATTTTAAGTTTATTCTTTTCAAAGCCAGCTGCTGGAGTGAGACTCACAATAAGATCAATTTGTAAAGTCCTTTTTGTTTATTTCTAAAGCGCAGTTTTTTGACACATCAGCAGTCAACACTCCGATTCCATCCAGGGTAGTTTTAAGAGCATTAAACCAGGAAGTCAAGTTTTAGTATTTTACCATGTGCTGGATGGTTGTTAATTTAGTTTTTTGTAGTGAAGGCCGTCGTCAAAACCGGAAATCGAGAAAAGAAGTCCTTGCGTGGAGTTGTACGTGCATGTTGGTCATGTAAAAAGTGTGAACCGAACTTGGAGGATAAACTAGAAACGTATCACAATTGGGCTGCATCTCCGTATTACGCGCGGAAATGGCTGCATCTTTAGTCAAGAATGTTTGTCTTCTCTTCTGGCTGCTGTTGGACTTAAGAGGTAAGGGGGAAATGTCACAGTTTTTTTTTTCCAACATGACATTATATTTTAATATTTGCAGTAATTATATCCCAAAAAGCTGAGAAAAAGGGATGCGATTGATAGAAGGTAATGTAGTTTTTATGTCATTTAAATAGGTCACTTTTTACTTTGAATATTAAATTATTCAATGAAGCATAATTATAATAGTCATGTTTATTCACCTAAGATGCCTGATTGAAGTTAATGAATTAAGTTCAAGTTGGTTTATTTAATTATCTAGCTTAAGGGAAACAAATAAAAAAAATGCATCATTTGTGATTATACCCAAATCATATATTCTGCAATTAAACTAAGCGATTCACATCGTTGGCCGACAGTGGGCAAAGTATTTCTCTAGATATGCCGCTTTCTTCTATATGTATATTGAAGTTGTAAATGCAATTAATTCATATTTTTACCGTACTTTTATCAACCTGAACTTAAAATGTTTTTGATTTTATTAATTGCAGCTTGTAACTCCCAACCAACAGTTTCCAGCGCCCCTTGGGTGGATGTCAATGAAACAGCACTACTGACCTGCGTGCCCGATGGAACGGCTCGTGAGGTCAATTGGAGGAAATATGGATTGGATGAAACGTCTTGTGATTACTCAACAACCTGCCTCGCTATCGTTCGATTTCTCCCGCCGGGTGAATTGTATTGGGGATCTTCGATTGATCGAAACCGATTCGTGTATGATGAGACTCGGAGCGATAATCGTCTAACAATCACTTTAGTGTCATTAATGGATGAAGGAACATACGATTGCCGTACTTATGTAACGGGGCTTGGAAGCCAAACGGGATCGACCCAACTGAGAATCAGAGGTGTGTGACAACCACGAAACGCGAAAGTGTGAAGAAATATTAAAACAGAACTAACATAAATCAATGAAAAAAAAATTAAAAGTAGCTGATCTGTGGAATATAGCGCATGCAAATATTTAGTGGTAGCGTTTCCAATATTCAGGGATTATCTATTTGCGTTGATGAAGAGGTCACATAGTAATTCTAATGAAATGTAGGCCTACTCATAATGTCGTTATTGCTCTATCATAGTAGGTTTTTAGTCAAGTACAGGTACAAATAGTCGGTACTTCTGCTCCAAACTAAGGTACTTTAGATGACATTTCTAAACCGGGAAGTTCAAGTTTATAATGGTGATGTTACTCCGTGCCTCCAGTGAAATTTACTTTGTGAATTCAAGGTCTTTGTTGCCGGAAATAGACAGCAATAGGTGAAACCCAGGCCTTCCATTTATACCACACACCACATCCATGGACCCTGGTAATTTGTATTCTGTGGACCTCTCACTTCAACATTTCAAAATGGCACCGTTCCGGATGTCCTGTGCCTCCGCTCATCGAATTACTGTCGCATTGCTGTTTGCAAATCAAGGTAGGAATTTTTATGCAGAATTTGTATGATGATTTAATTAGGAGCAGTCGCGATATCCTGGTTTCGCTAACATGTTTGATGTCATTTGATGTAATACCCTATGGATTAGAATGAGCAAGAATTCTTTCATGATTCGTAGGCCTACAGATGTACTTTGTAGATTGATTCGTACATTCCTTTCTCTGCGAGCTCGTTCAAGCATTAACATGATACACGCGTGCATATTATTGACCAGAAACATACCATGCTTTATCTAAAATTCGATCCTAAATCTTGATTTCATGGGCTCCATCACTAAGTAATTGCAGCATCGGCGGATTGTTTTACTGCAGTATAATTCGGTGGATTGTTACGAAATTGCCGAAAATAGTGGAGCATCTGGACAGGAATTTTAGTATAATCAGTGTGTGGCTTACAACACAGAGGTAGTCTAGTATTTGAGACACGATTTGTGTACATATGTATTGGTTAGTACAATATTTATGTCATGGTGATAATAAAAACTGACTTTAATTGTTCCTAGCTTAACTTTATGCAACTATTGAACGAGTAAAGGCTGTACTTTGTTCTTTTTCATTTCTTGGGCGTTGGGGCAGGGTTTAATTTTCTTAATTATTTATTTGTGTTTTTTTTTTAAGTGTGTTCAAATGAAGCTTGGGTTTCACAGAACTGAACCACAAGAGCGCAGTGAACATTTGTCATGATGAACAAGTGTGGCACACTTGTCGGTGTATGGCGAAGTGTTTTCATTTTCATCTCCATTTTGTGGCAAGGTAGGAAATTACTGAATATACTTCTTATTTCCAAGAAATGTTAATGTGCACAGCCATGAGTACAATTTTAAAATGCACAAACTGGCTGTTTTCAAAAAAGCCTAAACTCTACTTCTGTGGTCTTTCCTCCAAATATGTGTCAATGTGGCATGAACTAATGATATAGAAGCTATAGTCATAACACCACAAAATACCAATGATTACAAAATGTTGTTTAAAAGGTTGTTTTGTGTAAAATAAAGATAAAATATAGGAACTTAAAATAAAAGAAATAAGAACTTTTATTATTTTATTTACCTAGGCAAGAATTTCAATAATCCTACATAGCAGTAAACATTCATGAAAGGAACTCGTATCCTTCCCTTGTCTTCAAAGACTATAGCTCTCATACCATCTCAGGAATTGTTCATAATCCATTGTTCATAATCCATGGTGTTCACACAAGAATATTTTTCTGTAAACTGAATTCCTTTTTTGAGTTACACTTTCTTGTTTTTTGTTTTCCATGTCTTTCTTGCTTATTTTAGCTGGTGGCCAGGTGTTAACCGTGTCTATGCAGTCTGTCAATATTTATGAAGGAAGCCTAGCAAATCTGACTTGCGCCTTTACCATATCAGACCCAGACTATACCTTCTGGGATCTTGAGTGGTATAAAGGAAATGGTCCAACTGATCAAACATCAGTTGCTATTGCTGATTTCTTCGCTGGGGTAACATCTCCAAGATTATACAATGGCTATGATGACACATCCAAATATAGAATATCTCGCGATGATGCAGCCAGCAGTTTTGAAATCATATCTGCTAGCTTAAGTGAGGACGACAGCCGATACGCGTGTCGGGTTTCGGCAAGGCCAACAGTAAGCACTAATGAGCGAGTTACTGTTACTGCACAATTGATTGTTTTCAGTGAGTATACATATTATGTAGGCCTATCTGGCTTCTTGAATTTAGTATTTCAATATTTTGTGTGTGGAAACTTTGCTTTTCACCTATCGCGTTACACATACAAATGTACCAGCATGTTCATGTATGCAAGTGTCATACCATGTCAAATCACCAAATGGTTAAACACCGGAACGGTCTATCTGGTTCATACCTAATGTATGGGGAAAATGTTGCTGAAAAAGTGTTAGCGCCATCGGTCCAACGGTTTTTGCGCTATCGCCCTCCATTTCTTTTTTATGATGTTGACCGAAATGATCTTGACCGCCAATTTTCAAATGACCATATTGATATCTACATAACATGTGGGCTAAAAGTGTTGATCGCGGTTACTTGGAAAGATAACATGAATCGCAAGCTAAATTTACCGTTATGTTAATTTTTGAGTGATTTGAACTATGTTGACCATGAACCTATTCACGTTTAGCTGTAAATATAGGAATGAGTGCAGAGGTTTTGTAGTTTTGCTGATGAAAAGGTAACTTAATACATTCTGATAAAAGATAGGCCTTCTCTTAATATCGTATACTTACTCTTTCATCTTTTTTTGTCATTTACAAGTGCATACAGTCAGCACTTTTGTTTCAAACTAAAATACCTTAGTTGATAAAAAGGTCATTTAACTAATTCTGATAAATGGGCCTGATCACGTTATTAGTCTATTATAATTTATGTTGTGGTCACTTACATGTGCAAATATATAGTCACCACTTCTACTTCAAACTAAAGTGCTTTAGAAAGCTTTTCTAAACCGGGAAGTTCAAGTATTATAATGGTGATGTTTACTCCGTGCCTCCAGTGAACTTTACTTTGTGAATTCAAGGCCTTTGTTGCCGGAAATAGACAACAATGCAGTATAGGTGAACCCCGGGCCGCAACGTGAATAGCACAAACTAGATCCACATGGGCCCTGGTAATCAGACTGTATTCTGTGGCCCTCTGTCTTCCAACATAATTCAAAATGGCAGCTTTCCGGATGTCCTGTGCCTCCGCTCAACGCATTATCGTCGCATTGTTGTTAGTAATTCAAGGTAAGAATGTTTAGAAGAATTGTTATGATGATTGAATTAGGAGCAGTTGCGATATCCAGGCCCCCCTTACATATTTGATTTCATTTGATGTAATACTAAGTAATAGAATGGGCAAGAATTATTTTATGAATGGTTGGGATATCTGTCTACGTTCTCCTTCTCTGCGAGCTCATTCGACAATTAACATTAAAATGAGTGCATATCGTTGATCATAAGCGTACCAAGATACCTATCCAAAATTCAATCCTGAACAGCGATTTCATCGGCTCCGCCACTACGTTCTTGCTTTGCTCCTAAAGAATACGGCAGGTTCTTATCGAAAGTAACGAACTACATGGCTTCTTCACAGACAACAACTTTAGGCAATTGTGTTCTGGATTAGTGTCTTGATAAGAGAAAATCAGCCCCACCCCTAAGAAACTTGTGATGTGGATACCTTTGTAGGCCTAAGTCTTTGTGGTACGGGTTTTCTAAATTACTAAAACTGATGTAAACTCCTTATTGACTGAATCGAAATGAAATACAAATAAAAGAAAGTCAGAAGGTCTGACGTTACAATCTTATAGAAGCAGTATTTTTTTTTCTCAAAGGTAATATCATTAAAAGCAATAACAGCAATTTTAATAGCAGTCCTCTAGTGTCCTCTTTATTCGGTGGGAAATTCCAGAGGTCATAAATACAACTACGTAGGATGCCCATTGTTCCCATGGCAACCAGTTCAGTTATTATAAAACGTTGATATTATACAACTTGGAGTTTATAATATATTATCAGGATGATTAGGACAAAAAGGTTTATTTTACCATAGTAAGCTCCAATTAATACCTCACAACCCAATACATGTACCAGTGTAGCGGCTAATGAATCAAAGAATGGATGTAAATGCATTCCCGCTTTTTTCTAGCAATAACTCCGCCCAACTCATAAACATGTTATCTGAGTTTACTCACTTGCAACTCGTATTATACACCTGTGCAGTGCTTGAATTGCCTGATTTGCGTACACATTATAGACACCAAGGTGCATAAATGAAATAACTTAATATCTGTGCAGATGTAAATTGATGAGGCATTTTATGATCCTGAAGTTCATGAAATTCTCTTTCACCTTTACCTTTCAGGTGTGGAATCAGTTACAGTTTCCAGTGCCCAGTGGGTGATACTCGGAACGGATGCAACGATATCATGCTCACCAGATGTAACTGGGTTCGTTATCGTCCAGTGGCGCAAAAGTGACCCCACTGTCATAGATCACAATGCTGCCCAGACAATCCTTGATTACAACTTGAATTCAGACTCTATCATATATGCAAATGGTGTTGATACTTCCCATTATGATGTACAGAACTCTGATGGTGGATCCAACTACGTGTACTCATTAATCCTGAAGTCTGTGACTTTGGACGATGATGACAAGTACTGGTGTTACTTCGTAAAATTTCCGCCCTTTAATCCTGAGGTACTCGGTACAAGTTTCATCCATATATGGGGTAAGTTCCCACCAATGACTGCGTTATGTATGAACGATTCCCCCATGTACCAACAATGCATCCTCACAGCATGCTCTTTGCATACTCACGACCGACCTCGTTTCCATGGGTACGATCTTGCTGCGCCATGTTGGGTCCCATCATGCGTTGCGCGATCTCCACCCCAAGGAATAGTGTTGTTTAAATGTTCCACTATTTTGGGACATTTAAATTAGTGTTCATTCGTTTTGAACGTACGCAAGACGGGCATTTACGTTTCAGCCAATGAAAAGCTTTGCTTGCTACGCTCCACCCACAGTAACCGCCCAACATGACCGTCCACAGCCTTACTTTTATTATTCAAATTGTTTGCTGCATGCAAGAGGATTCCAACTCGTTGAGCGGTACAAAAATCTAAATAACCAAAGAGGATCTCTTACAATGAAAGCTGTCTGACACAATGCCTGCTGAATCTCTCTATCGAAGCAATTTTGCAAGTACATGTACATTGTACATGATGTGTTTTGAACAAGATCTAGTCGGTAAGGCCAAAAAAAAAAGTCTCCGGTTTCTGGTATGCGTGCGCGTCGCCGTAGCCATGCGCGTCGGCAAAATGAAAAGTTTTTTGTCAATGAAAGATGATGTCTCAAAACCCCCAAACTCACTGGTTTGACTGGAATCCTGCTGCTGCACAATTTTAACGTGTTTTTAGATGGGGTTATGATCGAGAATAAGCTTTATGTGGCCTCTCTGGTCTCCCATAATATTTGCACTAAGTTTAGTCGGGCACCATTTGCAGTCATCAGCCGACATTTGAAGCAAAAAAAAACAGGTAAAAAATACTCTCTTTTTTTGGCCTAAAGCAAACAGAATTACGCACGTAATTAGTTTAGTGCAGGTATATGAATTCAAACTGCAGGGAGTCCTCTCAGCATTTAAGCCTTCTGTGTACATACTGCCTTTAGTCACGGATCCCGTGGCCACAATCATGTTCCTTTCTATGTTATTACTTTCTGTTATTGATAGAATAAGAGCTGGCTTTTCTTTGGAATTATTTCAACACTCTGTTTATGGGTTTTCTCTGCACGGGCATATTTTGTTTGCCTGCACCTTTGCCAAGATTGCGCTACAATAGAAACTATTCTGGAGGCTTACGTAGGGTACAGCATACAGTCAGTATTCAGATTAACAATACACTTGGAATGTAAGGAAAGAAAAAGGCTAAGGCAGAGTACGACTGCTATAGACACTATTATAAGGGCTTATGTAGGGTACAGTCAGTATTCAGATTAACAATACACTTGAAACGCAAGGAAAGAATAAGGCTTAGGCAGGGTACGAGCGCTACAATAGACACTATTATAAGGGCTTACGTAGGGTACAGTCAGTATTCAGATTAACAATACACTTGGCACGCAAGGAAATAATAAGGCTAAGGCAGGGTACGAGCGCTACTTAGAACAACAATAACAACGGTACATAGGATTATAAATGCTTACGCAGGGTACAGTCAGTAGGGAAAGAATAAGGGAAAGAATAAGGCTCCATAAACCTCTTAGGGAAAGAATAAGGCTAAGGCAGGGTACGAGCGCTACAATAGAAACTATGTAGGATTAAAAAGGCTTACGTAGGGAACAGTCAGTATTCAGATTAACAATACACTCGGAACGCAAGGAAATAATAAGGCTAAGGCAGGGTACGAGCGCTACTTAGAACAACAATAACAACGGTACATAGGATTATAAATGCTTACGCAGGGTACAGTCAGTATTCAGATTAACAAGACATATACATTGTATGCCTGTAAGAGCTAAAGGCCACGTACCGTCGGGTACTGTCACCCTGAAAGCAAGACGAAAGTTAGGCACGATATGGGGAACGTTTGACAAATGTGCCCGTGTGAATATCAATGATGAGGAGAGGGCACCAGTTTTTAATGCATATCGCCATAAGTTTATAAACAAAGAAGAGGTTTATGGAGTAAATCATAGGTTTATAGAGTAAATCACAGTAAGTCAAGAAATATTTGTATGTACCGTATTTTTATCATATTCTTTTCATAACTAAAAACGAAAAAACTGCTGCAAACTGTTTAAAGAGTACAATGACCTGAAACTACAGTCAACAAACTTAGCTGACCCATGTTTCGGCAAGTCCTTCCAATTTTTATTATTAATTATTTATTTATAATACATGTGATATAATCGATAACAAGTCTTTTATTTTGTTAATTTCAGTTTTTATTTATCGGAGATTATACGATAGAGCTTCAAAGAAACAGAGATTTGTTTGTGTTTACTTTTATTGACAGGAAAAAGGGTTGACAAACTTTGTCGAAAGATTTCAACATGAGTTTGAGTTGTACGTGCACTATAGTATCCTATACACGTATACACGTACATGTACACCATTTCCAGTGCATTTCTTCATCACGTCATGTGTCGCCTATAGGTACAGCACTATTCAACTCCACTTTATTGTTCCCGATCCTGCCACTTAGAATGTTCTTTTGTTATGTTAAAATTTGTACCGCTCAACGACTTGGAATCCTCTTGCATTGTTATCGTGATTAATAGAAGCACCGAACAATTTGAATAATAAAAGTAAGGCGGTGGACGGTCACGGTGGGCGGTAACTGTGGGTGGAGCGTGGCAAGCAAAGCTCTCATTGGCTGAGACGTAAATGCCCGTCTTGCGTACGTTCAAAACGAATGAACACTAGTAGGACTTCGGTTGATGTATTTAACGCACAACGCAATGCTTAAATTTTGAAATATGTATTGTTAATGGAAATGTGTTACTCGAACTCTAAAGGAATGCCCATCTGTCTGAGACAACCAATCTCCATTTCGAGTGCAGGGTTCTTATGTTTGTATTTACAATTATAAATGTTTTATATTAATTACATATTGAACTTATTAAATAGATATTTGCAGTTTTATGCAGATAAATAAAAAAAATGCAAGAAAAGGTTAGTTTGAATGACTTTGTTTACATGCAAAGATTACATTTTTTCAAAATAAATGATAGTTACCATATCAAGTTAAAACCAGATGAGTACTTCCCATTTTGATTGGAAGCGTTTGTGCTTTAACTTGATTTTATGGGATGGTGTGGGTTAAATTTCAGTGGCAAAAATGGTACCTTTTCTCCAGTCAGTGGTGGAATCGAGTATGGACGCGACGCCGAGCTGCGGCTGCGTGCCGTCAAAGTGCAATGTGAGAACTGTCCTGAAATGTCCGACGACCATGGATGAGTGCAGATATTATAAACTTTTGTTGATAAAAACGTCGCATAACTAATTCTGATAAATAGGCCTGATCATAATATCGTAATTAATCTATTATAATTTATATTTTTGTCAAGTACATGTGCAAATATATAGTCACCACTTCTGCTTCAAACTAAAGTACTTTAGATAGCATTTGTAAACCGGAAAGTTCAAGTTTATAATGGTGATGTTTACTCCGTGCCTCCAGTGAACTTTACTTTGTGAATTCAAGGCCTTTGTTACCGGAAATGGACAACAATATACGATCCTAGCCCGCAACGTGAATAGCACAAAGCAGATCCATCTGGGCCCTGGTAATGTGGACCTTTCACTATCAACATTTGAAAATGGCAGCTTTCCGGATGTCCTGTGCCTCCGCTCAACGCATTATCGTCGCATTGCTGTTTGCAATTCAAGGTAAGACATTTTCACGATGTTTTTTATTATGATTTAATTAGGAACAGTTGCGGTATCCAGGATCCACTTATATTTTAATGTAGTTTTGATGGAATACTGTAGTAGCAGAATGGGCAAGAATGCGTTCATGATTTGTAGGCATACAGATGTACTTTGTAGATTGAACGGTTCATTTGCCTTAACTGCGAGCTCATTCAAGCAGTAGCATTAGACTCTCTAGCACATTATGGATCATAAACATACCGGGATAATTATCCAAAATACGATCTTGAATCTGGATTTGTGACTGCTTGGCTCCTAGGACTGCTTGGCTCCAGCAGACCACGGTGGATTGTTACGAAATTGCCGAAAATAATTAATCACACGCCTTCTTGAGAGACAATAGTTTTGTGTTATTTAACTATGTTTTGGGTTAGGAACTAGTCATATTTAGATTAATTCTATCCCTATAAAACCGGTGATGTTGATACCTTTGTAGGCCTAAGTCTTGATGGTGTATGTTTTTCAAATTACTAAAACTGCAAACGGCCTACTGACTGAATCGAGCTGAACTACTAAAAAAAAAAAAGATCTGAGGTTAATATCCTATAAAAGCTGGGGCTTCTTAAAGGGATTATGCAACATTTGCTTTTGCTGTAATTTTCAAATATTTGTGAAGTAAATATGTTATTTTATGGTAAATATTGTTCGTAGTTGCTGGAAAAACCAACAAAATACAATCGTGTTCCTGTAGTCTGGTTCCCTGACCCCACTTAAGATAAAACGGAAAAATAATACCTTGGGGAATTTTAAGGTCAGTCGAAGGTGTGAAATCGATTGCAAGCAAAATGCGGACTAACGAAATACGGTAAATTGGTGGCAGTCTGAAAAAAGTCTTTCCAACGCTGGTCGGCCGACAAAATACAAAATACTAGTTGATACACAATACCAGTTTTCTTGAAAATGACAGCACACCAGGTGCCATGATTTTACAGGATGCTTTAGAATATCATTCGCTAACAGTCCAGTAACGTATTTCATAATAATATGGTGGTTTTGTTTTTTGATGTTTGCAAATGTATATTCCATTTAAACACCAACAGAATGGAAAAGACATATTGATCACATTTTTTCAAGAAACGGGATGCACAATAATACGTGGGAAGTCCTTATTTTCTCCATTCCTTTAACAAATGCAAATAATGTTGAGGTGACAGTTTCAAATGTGCAGAATAGAGAGTGTTTTTATGCAAATTGGAAACTTCAAATGCAAGAGTAAAAAGGTGTTCAGAGTGGACTTCGTTGTTTGTCTCTTGAAATTAGGTTCCTTTACTAGATTATTTTGTAAATTGTATTAGATTTCTTTTCCATGCATTTTTTTTCTTGTCCCACAGCATCCGATGGACAGAGTGTAAGGGTAACGGTGGAGGTGCAACCAACAACCTATGTTCAGCAAGGAACATCGGCTTCCTTAATGTGTAGCTACTACGTCAGTGATGCTTCTTATAGTTTCAATTACCTTCAGTGGAAGAAAGACGGAACACGTATTGCTTGGTTCTTGACTGGCATGTCCCCTACTTACCCAGGAGGGGCAATGAAGTACGCAATGAGCACTGATTCAATAGACAGCAGTAGT
Source organism: Patiria miniata (assembly GCF_015706575.1). Lineage (NCBI taxonomy): Eukaryota > Metazoa > Echinodermata > Asteroidea > Valvatida > Asterinidae > Patiria > Patiria miniata. The sequence continues at coordinate 26,617,357 of NW_024037068.1, forward strand.
GTACTGACTATATCTTCAGTCCAGCTTTCGTCTGATGAGGGGAGTTATGAGTGTTTTGCTCAATTCCTAAAACCGGGTGTTGTATCCATTGACAATGAAACCTCAACAATGCTGATGGTTATTGGTAAGGAAAATGCTGTTAAGTAGGTTTAACAGTGACACGTAAAATGAAACTAAAATGGAAAACTACATGTGTTGGTGTCATTGAAAATCGTTAATTTAAACAGTTCCTATCCAATGACCATAAGAGGTATATGCCTATGCATTAAAGGAACATCCTGCCATATTAATACGTGTAGGTGTTAAAAAAAAAGTGTTGCTGAATATCATGGGCGTCGCCAGGATTGGGCGAGTAGGGAGGGGTGCCCCCCGGAAAAGTACCCCAAAAAAGGAGATAAAGGGAGGAAAAAGGAGGAAAACGGAGGTGTGAAGTCATATTTGCTATTAATTGAATACACATTAAACAAAATGGGCGTCTGCAGGCTGGGCGTCAATGGGGTGGGGTGGGGTGGGCTGGCAAATGTCCCATCGCTCTACCTCGAAAAAAAAATGATAAATTGAGAATACGCTAGAGAAAGTACAAGGTGAAAATGTGCTTTGCTCCCCCTCCCCCACCCGCTAGAAAAAAAATCCTGGCGATGCCCATGGTCAATATTCACTCAAAATGTTGTTGGTTTTTTGTTTATTTCATGGTTACTGTGATGTATTTTTAAGACGCTCTCTGATGTGTAATTTTCTTTTTATATCAAAGAAGGATCCCAGATCAAATGTAATGGAGAATAATGATAGGAAACATTGAGTACTTTCAAATACATATGATTATATCAATTTAGATCATCACAATTCAGATGGATATTTGTTTGATAAATGTTCAAGAACATTACGGTCTCAGGTCAATTTGATAGGTTTTTGAAACTCTGAACAAGGACATTTACCGTCAACATGCAGATGTACTTCGTGACATTGCACTTCACTTTGTCGATTCACTGCCTTTGTTGGCGGAAATAGAACACACAGTGACACTGGCAATATACGTGAACCCCAGATATCTAAATTGAATAACAGTAGCAAACTAGGTACGCACTTGGTTCAGCCCCACATAACCGAATAGGCCTCCATGCAGTTTAGGATGAATTGGGCGGAAATGGCTGCTCTCACTGCACGTTGTTTCTTCGCGCAGTGCATTTCTATCGGCTTGCTGTCTGTGATACGAGGTAAAGAGACATACATGACGTACATTATTTGCATTACAATTTGAATTTTCACATACTGTGATAATATCTGATATGTTAATTTGAGTGAAAATAGTCATGATTGTTAAATGTTGCTGTCTGATTCTTGCATCTATTTTGTTGATTTAATTATTTCCTAAGAGAAGAATGTAGTTAAAGCTGCATACTGTTTGCAAATATTATGGATAACAATAAGCTATGAAGTATGAAAAGTCCGATTATCTTAACTTGAATGACGTTAATCATAAGGAACACATGTTATGATTAGTAGGTTGTCTTCGTGTTTTATTGTTTTAATATTTCAACTCGAACGTCCTTGAAGTTTGATTCTATTTTCCCCCGCAGTATCCGATGGCCAGAGTGTCAGGGTAACGGTGGAGATGCAACCGACAACCTATGTAGAGCAAGGAGCTTCGGGTTTGCTAACGTGTAGCTACTCCGTCAGTAATGCTTCTTATAGTTTCAATTACATTCAATGGAAGAAAGATGAAATCAATATTGCTTGGTTCTTGACAGGCATGTCCCCTACTTACCCAGGAGGGGCAATGAAGTACGCAATGAGCACTGATGCAATAGAAAGCAGTAGTGAACTGACTATCTCATCAATCCAGTTCCCTTCTGATGAGGGCAGGTATCAGTGTTTTGCTCAATTCCGAAAATCGGGTTATGGATCCTTTGAGAATGAAACATCAACAATGCTGCTTGTTATTGGTAAGGAAGATTTTTTTACGTGAGTATTGCCGGTAGGCCTACGAGCAGTACACATGATGATGAAACCAAAGTTTGATTGAATGCAGATTAAATATAATTCATTTATGGGCCGATATCTCGAGAGTTTGTGTTTATATCTCTTATGTGGTTGTTCCGATGACGTCACACGCTGACCGCTTAAATAGCTGTTGTTCATTGGTGGAAAGTTCTAACATGGCACTTGGAACTCAGCACACAGTAACTCGATTCAACCCCTGGCGGGCGAAATGGCAACATTTTGCCAATGAACTTCATCTAACAACGTGATAACAGAAATTGAGCTCAATGTGAGTGATTTAAAGCGCGTTTGTAAGGTGCATTTTATCTGTAATTTGGATATTCGCTATAATATGTTAGGGGAACGTTTCTCGTAAAAATGTTGATGTAATATAATTGATCATGCGTTTTATATTCGAAGGGAGATATCAAAGTAAAGTCATTTCACGTTTTTAGTTGTAAAAGCTTCTTTAAAGCAGGACATTCGAGAAAACACTGCACATGTTTTCCCACTTCTCTCCTTGACATTGACTGTGTCAACTCAGGACTTTTGTTGCCGGATATAATAGCTGCAACAATACTCATAATAACCGCGCGGACCACCTGGCTTCCAAGGTAGAACGCGATGTTTAACCTTGAACGTGCGAGTGTACTATATGCCTGGGTACCGGTACAGCGTATTGTATGCTCTAAACTTTCGAAGGTTCATCAATGGATGTCCCACCACTTTTCGAATGCGTGCAACGCATTGTCATCGGATTGCTGTTTATTATACAAGGTAAATGCACACGGGATTTATTGTCTATTTTGTCGCTAGGCTTATGCTTAAGTAAATGTAATTTCGGTGTATTCAGGTTATTGCTGTACATTACATAATTCTTGAAATTGGCCCTTGTCCAACAACTTGTACATTTATTTTCTACGAACCTGAACATTTGCAAAGTCTAGGCATTCATCGATTCGCATATGCACTTTTTAACTTTGCTTTTAAAACGTCATCCTTTACTGTTGAGTTCAGTGAATTATCCTTTGCGTTTGGATGTGCCAAAGAGCGAGACAAAAAATAATAGGCAGGGCGTCTAGTAGTAGGTAGGAACTATTGTAGGCTTGGTGAACATCTTCGTCAAAAAAAACCAATACTAATATTAATTACCCATGGATGACTAGGGAGACATTCCCATAGACTTATGCACAATTTCCAATCCCCAAACTTTAACGAAAAACCCCATGTGTTTCCTATTCTACAACTATGAATTTAGATGTGTTTACTAATTGGACGACGAGCAAACGATCTAGATTAATTTGCCTCGAAATATGGGCTGACGCCTGAGGGAAACCTTAGGGATGTCTCCTAGTTTTGGTTGTAATAATATATATTTTTTTTTAAATGGTGAGGTTGATATGACCAAGCATGCATTCCCACCCCACCTATGCCGCCCCCCCCCCCCCCCAAAGGAAAAAAAATCACGAAATGTTAATTGTTATTGTTTTTATTCTTTATTTATTTATTGTCCAGACCTTCATTGAATATTTCTCTTGTTCCCTTTCAGGTGTTGTGTCGTTCACAATTTCTAGCGACCAATGGGTAATAATCGGAATGGATGCAACGATCACGTGCTCAACTGATGTGAGTGGCTTCACTGACGTCGTATGGCGAAGAAGTGACATAGGAGTCACGGACCAGCAACCCATACTGAATTATGTGCTCGAAACTAACAACACTTTCTATAAGCATGGCATTGATACAAACCATTATGATGTAAGACAATCTAGTGATGGAGCTTGCTACTCCTTTATTGTGAAATCTGTGACTTTGGACGACACTGCCGAGTACTGGTGTCTTTTCTTTAAATTTCCGCCGTTCAGTCCGGAGCCAATTGGCTCCAGTGTTGTACAAGTTAGAGGTGAGGTAACAATTAACCGGAATATCGGATGGTCTTAATTTTCAGTATGTAAGCCTATGGAACTATTGAGTGTAACCAAGTAAAACATGACACCGACAACATTCTGTTTTGTGTGTTTTTCCCCTCAAACTCTCGAAAGACTTTTAATTTCAATTTACCTACCAAAATGGCATAAATGTTGCATGTGAAACTCCTCTCGCACTACAGGGGATTAAACAGTATACAAATAATGAATGTTTGTAAGTGCAATGGTAAGAATAATTTCATGAGGTGACAGATGAAATGTTCCATTCCACAAGGCGAAGCCGAGTGGAATGGAACATTTCAAACTGATGGAACATTTCAAACTGTTCGACAGGTTAAGGACAATCAGATTCAATTTATCTCGATTTAAAACAGCGCCACCACCAGCAGAAGTGACACAGTGCAATGGAAGTTCTATTCACAGTGCAATAGAACTTCCATTGCACTGTGGAATAATTCAATGACATGTGATCAACGATCAACCAATCAGATGACTGCGATTTATTCAGGTGTTGTACAACAGTTGGTGTCATGGCACAGTTTCGTCGAAATGTAACTATAGAAATGCTGGATGTGTTATATTATTTCATAGAAAATGTATGTGGCACCTCATTATAAATGAGCGTACAGGTTGTGTAGACGCATTAGGAAGAATGTTTATTTCTAATTTCAAGTTTGAATTGGTGGCTTAAAAAAACCGCCTAGAACCAGGAAGTCCACGATGAAAGCCGATTATTTTTTCCGCGACTCCTTTAATGACTTTGTCAATTTTGACAATTTTGTTTTAAAAGTCGCTTTAAACCAGGAAACTCACGATAAGAGGACAGATGTTTTTTTTTCCCACTTCCATCCTTGACACTTGACTTTTTCAACTCAGGACTTTTGTTGCCTGACATACTGCTGCAACAGAAGTCACATTAACCGTTCGACACCCCCCCCCCCCGCTTCCAGGGTTGAACACATTGTTAAACGGCGCACGTGCGAGTACCAGGGTTCAGCGAATTGTGCAGGCTCTAAACTTGGAATGTTCAGCAATGGCCATCCTACCGCTGTTGTATGCCTCCGTGCAACGCATTGCCATCGGGTTGCTGTTAATTACACAAGGTAAAGGCATGTACAACTTATAATCTATTTTGTGTCTAGCCCTATTCTTAAATATTTCACTACATTCGTCTTTCAGGTTTTTGTCTTGCTTTAGATTACATTATCAGATAAATGTTTCAATGGTTTGTGTCAATCCCACCAAACAACAATCAACTAAATACACAATCGATTTCTTCTCTTTTTTTATTATGTTGTTTTCTGTGTTTAATTCTGCCTTTTCCTTAATATTTTCTATGTTTTGGCAAGAACCGTTACTAATTAACTTATTAACTTTTTAGTTTATTTCTTTTACTTATTAAGGACATTATTTACTGAAAAAAAATCTTTCCTTTTTTTCTCTCCCAGGTGTTGATTCTATTACAATTTCCAGCGACCAATGGGTGATAATTGGAATGGATGCAACGATCACATGCTCAACTGATGTGAGTGGCTTCACTGACGTCGTATGGCGAAGAAGTGACATAGGAGTCACAGACCAGCAAGCTATCTTAGATCATAAGGTCGAAACCAATAGCATCGTGTACGGACGTGGCATTGATACAAACCATTACGATGTAAGACGATCTAGTGATGGAGCTAACTACTCGTTAATTGTGAAATCTGTGACTTTGGACGACACTGCCGAGTACTGGTGTCGTTTCTATAAATTTCCGCCGTTTAATCCGGAGCCAATTGGCTCCAGTATTGTGCTAATTAGAGGTGAGTTCACGAGAGCGCGAAAATATCGGATTATAAACTTGTCAATTATCAGTAAACGGGCCTATGAAACTATATAAGCTGTAGCTCAGTAAAATATATCAATGATAACAAATATTTTGGTTTAATTCTTTTCAAATCCTGACTGGTTTCTGTGATTCCATATTTGAAGTATGGGTCTGATAATAGTAACACCTTAACCTGCTTTCAAATGGTACAGTCTGCATACGATACTCTTGTTACACCATCCAGGGAATCATTTTTAATTTGTAACTATTTTAATGGAAAAGTTCCGTCCAAAATTAAATTTCTCAAGTCAGGGTCTTTTGAAAGCAAAGCAAAAAAACCCACATTTTCATTTGATATGAAATTTCATTCTGACTTCACTTTTCAAGAGCGTTTTCTTAGAGTTTGCGTTGAGACAAACGGAGGCACTCATTTTTCATCTGGTATTTGACTACTGTACTTGTAGCAGGCCTAGTTTACAGCTGAACAGAACCAGGAAGTCCAAGTTCAATACAGATGTGTTATGGACTCGCATTGAATTTGTCAACTTTGTCAAGGCCTCCCTTGCCGGAAAGACAGAGGCAATAATATGAACCCCGGGCTTTTAAACTTTCAACAACAATACAAAACCAGGCACGCCTTTGTCTTGCGTACTTTTTTTAAATGGCAGCTTTGTCGTTCTTCTTTGACTTTGCATAGCTCCTTTCAATTGCACTGATGTTGATAACACCAAGTAAAAGACACCTGCTTAAAGAATGTCAAATATATTATTTCTAATTTGTTTTTCGATATGAAGTAGGGCATCATTAAGAAATGATGTTACCTTTAAGAAAACACACACACTATACTCATGTTGTGTAGGGCCAAACAATATACGACATTTTGTGGTTTCACAACTTAGGAATGAAAATGCTGAATCTCTTCGCACTTATGGGTATCGTTACCTTGACAACTTGGACATGACCTCCGTCGTGGGTCTTAGATGGGGAAGGGTTCAGGTCCCTGAAAAAAAAAATGAACATCGGAAATATTTTAGAAGGTATCTTGGACTTTGTTTTAGTGTCCAACTTTGTAAAAACGAGCGCGAAATGTCCAGGTCTAATGGAACGTTTCGGCTGTCTTGCCATTACTGCTCCGTTGTCAGTGCTAATGTTATACTTTCCCCGAACCGACTAAGCTCCCTTCCCTTCACGATTCTTAACTGTTCTCTCTTCTTTCTGAACGACCCCTCTGACTCTTTCAACGAACGAAGTTAATCACACACCCACTATTAAAATAGTTCACCCCACTCCCTTTTCTTTGGCTTATTTGCATTTGAGGAACCCGATACACACAACATAGCAAATGCGGGTTATTTGTCGTGAAATGATCATTTCATAGCCTAGCGTGTATATTGTAACTGAAGTTGCTACTGTAAAACAAGTATTAACATACATTTATAGATAAAATAAATGATTTCTTATTATGATGTCACTATTCACAGAGTTTTTTTTACAAGCATAGATACAAGCAGACATTATCAACAATATAATTCTTTTTAAATTCAAGTAGTTTCCAATGTTGACAGCTAACAGGAAGTTCACGCCAATGCACTTGTTTGCCTTATACATCGACCCCTTATTGTCACGCTACGTGTTCATTTTTATTTTATCAAGGCCAATAGCGGAAATCGACATACCAGCCAAAATAGTCGAAATGTGTGTGCAGCCTGGGTGGCAAATGATTTTCAGTGATAAACTTTGCAAACTTCTTCAACATTTTACGAGCTAGGTACCTGCCGGGATAGTGGCTGTGGGAATGGGCTCATTCTCTGCTTTAGTGACCTACCTCGCTATCGGGTCACTGTTGATACATGTTCAAGGTAAGAACTGTGAACGAGATTTACAAGCACTGAGAGACAAGTTTTGTTAATGTTAGCAAAATTTGGGGAAGGATTCGAACATCACATTCAACAAATTTGATTTGTAATCTTCACTGTTCGGGAACTGTTTAAATACCTTTGGTTATATTGGTGCTTCCCTTTGGCTTTTTGTTTATGTGTATTAACTTTTTAATTGATTTGTTTAGGCCTACATAGAAATGATGATAATTTCGTTGGTTTAAATCTAACTTATTTCATGTATGTAAATCATATCTATATGACGAAAATGCAGTCTTGTTTCGTTTCTTTCTCAACGTGTAGTTGGTGCTCAACTGACCATCAGTGGCCCGCCCATGGTGGATAATGGAACAAGTACCACCCTGCGGTGCGACGCACCTGCGACATTTGACAGAGTCCGTTGGCTCATCACTGACTTCAACGTGGATGCGCGGCTAAGTGGATCGTATACAATCACTGCGCAATATACGCTCTCTACAAAAGTGACATTAAACAGAGATCCCAGTCATTATACTTTTGATGTAACAGACCCCAAGTTTCCATTAACTGTAGCGCCTTTTACACTCACAGATGAGGGAAGGTATTGGTGTTTCGTTAGAAATGGTGCGAATGATGCAGTAAGTTCGTTGGATGTACGGACAAGAGGTACCATGAACTCCAATCTTGTATTACATGATTATTTGCTGAAAGTTAAATAAAAGAAAGCACATTCATTAAAAACACTTGCTGGATCGAGCACCTTTAATGTTTACTATCCAATGACTGTATGGAATGTGGTTTCTACAAAATGTAATTTGAGCCACCCGACCCTCACAACCAGCCCATTCACCCCTGATTAACCTCTGGCATGTCTGGAGTATCTCTCAGGCCCCAAACAGCCGTTAAAACCACAGACATAACCCCATTTGACATTCCATTTTGGTCACAGGGGTGATCGAAATAATCCCAATGTATATAGTGCATTTGTACACAAGCCTATGTAAATGTGCACAAGCACACAGGGTTTTCCCGCCAATTTTCAACCCCTCCAGTATGATCACAAGACTGACACCCCCTCTGAAGGATGTAGTATGGTCCATACTACGATCTGGTGATAGATGGCCCCGGGTGTGTTTACCACGTGGCCAGGACAATATAAAACATAAAAATGTGTAGAGTCAATATTCCCTCCTGAATCCAGGTAAGGTTAAAAAGGAGTCGTACTTTGTCAAATCGAAGGGTCATTTCAGAATGATTGATATACACAAGTGTGTTGAATCATGTTCGTGTTTGATCCTCTATGGCAATTTGCGTTGCTGTTTGTATGTATGACTCTGTGAATCTCATAATATTATCTTTTGTTTAGTTAGTTTATTGTTGAAAGTGTTTTAATAGCATTAACCAAGTTATTGTGATTTATTGTGGATGAAGGTGACTTACAGTTTACTACATTTCAAAAATAATTTAATAAAACAAAATTGAATTGTATTACAACTGAAAGCATTTGTAGAATTTGATGAATGATCATAATCAGATGCAGATGTTAGAGTTTCTAGAAAGTTGAAATATTACTCTGGACCTGTTAACATTGGCCCAATCTATTCCTTAGGTTAACTACAATTTGTCAGCATTGACTGCACGTTGAAACTGTTCACCTTGCCAACGAATATCAACTTTTCATTCTCTATCAACCAGAAGGGTCCATACAGCACCTTTTCCATTCAGCAGCTGGGACTTGTTTCGTTTTTTTAATGTAACACTAATGTCATAAAGAGTATACACTCATGCGTATTTCTCTGGAGCAAAATTAACATGATTCTAAACGAGGGCTGCATTGCAAAATATCCAATGTTGAATTTACCGGTTCTATTCATGCTATCGGCAACCCTATTTAGTTTTTTTTTTCATGTTCTTTTCAAACAGTTCCACCGAGCACAATTGCAGTATCCTACGATGGTACATCATACGGTGATGGGAATATCTTTCCGATCGTGGCTGGTTCCAATCGTCAATTCACCTGCACAACACCTGGCGTCAAACCAGCAGCCAGCTTCACCTGGACCCTACCCACAAGCATCACTACAGACCAGCCACTAGGATCTCAGACAGATACTCCTAATAGCGGTGACAGCAGGTTGACAGACAGCACCAACACGATCACTGTAGACATCGCAGGGACACCAGCTACTGCTCAGCTGACGTGTGGTGCTACCAATAGACAAGATGGACTGACGGACACAGAGATTGACCTCACTGTGACCCTCCAAGTGAGAGGTAAAGCATGAACTGCCAATCATTTCCTCCGTTTTCAACATAATATTGATCTATCTTGAAGATTATGTTTCTATGATGTTATTATAAAGATTCTGTTTCTATAAGACTAGTCTCTATGTACTTTCAGACCCACTTGGGGGGTTTATTGCAAAGTTCCCTTTTCCGGCGTGTTTTTTTACGTCGTTCCTATTTGTTTTATCATGACATAATATGAAGCTGCTGAGCGTATTTTTTTGAATCAAATCGCATCTTTTTGTCTTAACTATTCTTAGTAACTACTGGAATTTATTTGCTTGTGGGGTTTCTCAACCAGTGTACTATTTATGCTGGTGGTTATAGTTGTGTTTGCATTTTTTGTTTTTGTTTTTTAAGTGCCACCCAGTGTAGTGAAGCTGTCAGACTCTGATGGTGAAAAGACTCAAGGAGCGACAGTAACTGTTGACCAGGGATCATCACACACTTTCAGTTGCTTGGTGCAGGGTACCAGACCAGCTGCTACCATCCAGTGGCTCGTCGATGACGTAATGCAGTCCAACGGGGTTGGAATCCCGACTTCAACTGAAACCAACCAGCTGTTTGACACAACAGGCACCTGGACATTCACTCCAAGCAGAGCCAATCACAAACAGGAGGTGAAGTGTGCAGCAAACACTGCAGAGTCGCAGCCACCGTACTCTAATGTGGCAATTACACTGGATATCAACGGTATGTAGCCAACTTAGTAACACCCAAATAATTGGTACACAGAAATAATTGGACGATTGCTTACATACTGATGGCCGTTGTCCTGAGAAATAAATAAAGCCGCCTCAAATCTGATAATAATTGTCTAATTCGGGGTGAAGGCACGAAAAGTGATATTTAGCAAATTTTATAAAAAACATATAGAAGTATACTAATTTGTAATTCGTTGAGGTTAGATTTAATATGTTCAAATGCATTGTTGAGGTGTGTTGAACTCAGTTCAAATGGTGTAAATAATGGTGGATCAAATGCTGTTGGGTTGGCAATTATATATTAGTATATGTCTCTAAAAGACAGGGGTAAAAAGGGTCACAATTCCCCTGGTTCTCCCGTGTTCTTTGGAAAACACCTCAGTGACAGTGTCTAGCATAGAAAACATGCAATTTAATTGTCAGTTTTGGACACCCTGCCACCGAAGCTAAACTGCTACCTGAGACCCGTTTGAAACCGTCGTTAGGGCCGAACAAAAAAAAACATTCAGAGTGACTGCATTCGATCAAAAGAGAAAATTGTTTCAGAGAGGCACTTTTTTTCGTCGGATTTGTCATCGACTAGACCCAGGATCGTTCCAAACAACTGCATCAATCAATCCAAATCAATTAGCACCTACACGATCCTAACTGTTTCAAAGATCGAACCTTATTCAAGTTGTAGGCATAATGTGGTTCGTCGGTACTCTCCAATGGCAGTCTTATATCTTGATTAAGTGTAATGCTGGTCCCAGAACACACAAAATGTTTATTCATTTAACTAAAAATGGCTTTTTCTATTACTGGAAGTCTTCCTGCATCTTGTGTACACGATGGGCCAAATTGAGTCAATTCATTGACGTAACGAGGTAATCACAGACGACAGCACTGCCCACGTCACAGACGACAGTCAGTTATATTCATTCATTTAGTCAGTCAATCAATCGGTCAGTCAGTAAGATAGATTCAAATAAGACACAATGGGCTTACCCTCTTGAAACAGCAGCAGCCACCAAAAATGTGTGCGATTCGACTAATGAACAACTGAAATTTGTATTCAAACAGGACCCCCTGACACTCCCGTGATTTCTGGAATTGCATCAATGACTGAAAATGTTCCAGCTACACTGACGTGTACAGCAGACATGGGATATCCCAATGACTGGACTCTGGTTTGGTCCAATGGAGGCTCACCAGGTCCAACTACGAGCTCGTCAGCATCAGGTGATCGCTACAGCTTCACCGGCACGCTGGACTACACACCAATGAGACAGGATAATGGAAACATCATCACGTGTGTAGCACAGAGAGATTCAGGAATGCGTAGTAGTGAAGGGAGGCTGCCCATCGACGTTCAATGTAAGTGTGGCTTCTTTCACATTTCTGTAGGGGCAAGAAGTTCTTCAAACTTTGCACAATGAAGAAGGTACATTATTGGTTGAGGGTACACCATGAAATATCTCTTCTACAAAGTATGGGTCTTAAAAAGAAGAGTTCAGCACTTCACAAAAGAGATATCTCAAGACGTGCTTTACAATACTTGGCAAGCCTATGTGTTCAAGTTGATGCACCAATTATCTAGACACGGATGTTAGTAAATGTTAGTTGACTACTTTATGAAAGAAAACATTGAATAAGAGAACCTGTTACGTATGTAACAGTTCACTTTGAAAATGAATAATCGATCGATTATTCCTCACTTCCTCTCTCACACCGTGAAGTGATTCGCTTTCCAATTTAAACTGATTCTGTTAAAAAAATCTCCCATCAAGAAAAGAAAGTCTATACGTGTTGCCATGTTGACGGCATGGTGTATGGTGAACACAGTCGTTGACTATTTAGTTTGGTTATAGGGTACGATCTTATTTATTGACGCAAATAGCGCCGTTACTCTAATGTCTAATAACCGAGTGAGGGTCTCAATAAACATTGTTTTTCCAACGCATTTTCTTCAGTTTGTGCTGGAGCAGTAAGCGTCAGTTGTCCATCAAGTACAGCATCAGGTAGCATCGTGCAACTATCGTGCAATTCAGGCAGCAGCAACCCAGCAACCTCACTTGTTTGGTCCAAGAACGACGTGGTCCAGTCTAACCCAAGCCAACCAGTATTTACTGATGGAGACTACGGTGGCCGAGAGACAACACTCAGGTTGACAACAGGGGCACTGACCAAGGCAGACAACGGAGCTGTGTACCAATGCTGCCTTATAAAGACGTCGCTATGCAATATGGATAAGTGCGACTCGTGTTCGTTGAATGTTGAATGTAAGTCGCCATTTTGATCTTTCCATTTAATGTTATCCAAATGTTAAACTGATATGGTTTCAAAGTGTGAACCAAAATTATGAGCCTTAAATGACAATCGTTTTGAGATATACAGAGGGAAACAAAACGCTGGATATGTAACCTTTTCATTATCTCAAACGAGTTAAAGTACTTGTATTTTCTTAGGCAATTTGTCGTGCCTATAGTCGTTTTTGTGATACTTCATGTAGCTGTTACACATGAACCTTGTACTGATGTAGTGCATAAGAAGTTCTTGACACATCGACAATCGACCTGTCATTCCTGCAGTAGGTCTACATTACATCAAATTAGTTTAATGGCTTTCCTGGTAAAGTTCTGGAAAATTCATTGTTCTTTGTCTTCCCTTGTAATATTTCATTTTATCAAATAATATATTGACAAAGAAGTCAAATTCATATGATTCTTATTTGCAGACCGCCCGGAGTTTTCTTTGCCAACAATTATGCCAACCGGTCCTATCGTAAAGGGCGGCAGCATAGTACTGTCCTGCAGCGCAGAGGCCAATCCTCAGCCCCCTGATTTCATCACATGGGAAAAGGTCGGGTCTCCTGATTCCCTAACCTCTGTCTACAGCGATGGAACAAGCACCCTGACACTAAGCAGCATCAACAGGGACGACGCTGGGCCCTACAGGTGTCGCGGAAACAATGGTGTACCACCTGTTGTCTTTTCAGGCTCTGTTGACGTCATCGTGCACTGTAAGATTCTTTTTCGTGTTTGGTTACAAATGAAAGACTACGCAATTTTGAAGGATCCTATTTTTACCCTACTGCTGTGATTTCATTTTTGTTTTTACAAAATGTTTTCAACATGGTTCATTTGTTCCTTTACATTCAAAGATGAAGTAAGCATCCTAAATAAGGTCGACACATCAGTGGGGGCCAAAGATGGTTACGATGCTACTCTTGTATGTGAAGGCAAGGGTAATCCCCTCCCTCGAATGACATGGTTGCGTCCAGACGGTGTGGAGTTAACCAATGAGACCGAACCTGGAAGGATATTTCAGTATGATACCATTCCTGAGGGGGATGATGTATTTGGATTCACCATCAGGAGTACCTTGCACATCAATCGAGTGACTGGGACTGGAGACTACGGATCTTACACTTGCAACAGCGGTAATGGAATAGGAATGGTTGACACACTGACCATTGTGTTGAACGACAAAGGTAAATTAAAACAGTTAGTAAAAAAAACTAACAATGGTGTTGTACAAAACAAAGGTGTTGTATATAAAATAGGTGTGTTATAGACCAGATAATGAATGTTTCACAATCGTGCAAGTGAAAGAATAATTTTATTCAGAACAAATGGAATGTTTCATCCCACTCGGTTTTGTCGCGTGGAATAGAACATTCAATTTGTTACGTGAAAATAATTATTGCAGTCACAAACATTCATTACTTGTACATTGTACAACTGCATATCAGCACCGTACAAGTAGTATCGTTGTACCAATTGCTCTGCGGCTCCACAGTTAAGTGTAATCAGTCACAAATACAGGAAGCTGAATGACATTATCACAAATCGTTTTTAACTCCTGAACAGGTATATATTTTGCCTGTTTTTCAGGACTATTTTAAACAGAATATGTAAACGCTAGGTCCTCTATTTGTTTGTCATCTGTGCCATAGTCACACCGTTACCACCGGAAAATGTGTCCATCGACCAGGGTACAGTCACAGCGACATCTGTCACAATAACTTGGCGTCCTGGCATCGACGTCGGCGAACCTCAGTGGTTTTATGTCAACATCCGGGAAGTTGACACAACGACAGGGTTTGATCCCAGCACTCGGGTGAGAATCTCCGATGGCGTCGTGATGCACGTGATTGATGGTTTGAGTCCGTACACCAAGTATGAGATCGAGGTTTATGCTGAGAATGCTAACAGCGTAAGCCAAAACGTCAGAAGGACTGTGACAACTCTACGTACGTTCATCATTTTGTTTCTCTTACACCGTATTCATTGTTGATTTAACAAAATAACTTAGCAACGGTAAAATTACAGCAGTGTAATTCCTGGTAAGTCCCTTTTCGTGGATCTATAAGTTAACCTATCAGTCCGGTATTGAACACAATTTTCTTCTTTCTCGTTCAATTTGCACACAGCTGATACGCCAGAAAAGTTAGGTGAGTGATTTAGCCAATTTGTTTGTTGTTGTTGTTAAAACGAGACTTTTAAATGACCTATCAATCAATCTGTTCAAACAATTTGAATTATATCTGTTTGCATCTGTTTTGCATCATACGATAACCAAAACTTTGTAGAAATAGGCAAATCGATAATATATATATATATATATATATATATATATATATATATATATATAATATATATATTATATATATATAATATATAAGTTAACCTATCAGTATATATATATGTATATATATATATATATGTATATATATGTATATATATATATATATATATATATATATATATATATATATATATATATATATATATATACATTTGTATATATATATATATATATTTAGGCGGGGGGTATTTAATTTGTTCCGTTCGTAATGTCTTACGGAAATCTGTCTTGTATTTGTTTTAGATATCTCTGTGACCACAAATCAAGAGACTGGAATCATCTCAGTTGATGGCATTCCTCAAGATGGCGACACCTCGTCGTGTTTGCGGCTTGATGCACGTCTAACCAATCAAGATGATTGGTTTGACTATGGCGAGTGTCTTGAGTCAAATACAGACTTGGCTCTACGCGAGGCTCGATCTAGATACTGCTATGGAGACTTGTGTAGTCAGGCGACTACTGCACTAACAGGTCAGTCAAACCGGTTTGAGATCAGTCAAACCGGTCTAGATACGGCCATGGAGACTTGTGTAGTCAGGCGACTACTGAAATAACCGGTCAGTCAAACCGGTTTGAGATCAGTCAAACCGGTCTAGATACTGCCATGGCGACTTGTGTAGTCAGGCGACTACTGAAATAACCGGTCAGTCAAACCGGTTTGATGTCATTGGTCTTTGTGCTGGTCCCAGAGAGGGCAGTCTATTGTCTTTGCACCTGACTGATGGAATGACTCACTGAACGACTCACTAACTGACTGCGGCTTATGATTTGGGATGATATTGGCTTGTGAAGAAAGCTGGGCAGTGTCATCTTGTAGGATGACTCCTTGATTGGCTAATTCTAGCCTAATTAGTATACCAGTTATATAAAAAGACTCCTAATGAGTCGCAATTGTGAAGCAAAACACAATGCGCAAAGCGCTAAAGCGGTCCAAAATCAATTGAAAGTCACCTGACTCTACCTCCCCTAAAACACACTTCATGTCTCCATGAAGATAAACAATAATAAACAAGTAAACATTTCAAGTTTCAGATGATAAGTTAAGAGATAGGTAAATTACCAGCAAAACAAAACCAAAAGGACAAATAATAATGGGTTTCACTATTTGTTCCTTTTTGCCTATTTTTTTTTTTTGTGCTCAAATAGTTGCAGGACAGTCAAGTAATGCAGGATTAATCGCTGGCATTGCGATTCTGGCCATCATTTTATTACTCAGCGTTGCACTGAATGCTGTGGTAATCATGTACGCCAAAAGAAGAGGACTAAAACCAGGTAATTAAATTGGAGGTTTTCTAATCCTCGGTTTTGTCATCGATTTAGCTTTGGAACATTTTAAACCTTTGAAGGACTCCCGTACAAAGCAGTTGTTGTTCTATCACAGAAATGTCAGAGACCAATGTAGAAAATGTCATCCTAGTTCAGAGTATCCTTATTCCTGAAGCTGTTTCATTCAGTCTTATGACAATCACTAACAAACTAGTTTCCATGCGGTTCTTTACAAAGCAGGTATGACTAGCATTCCTAATATATAAGCCAATATTTGTTTGTCACAATTTCGAAGTGAAATTAAATATTTGGTTTTCTTTATTGCAGAAACCAAGAAACGTATTTCAATACCGTAAGTATAGTCACACTTGCACACAACGTGTAAGCAAGATGTAGCAATATAACGAAAGGTTTTAATATTGGCTTTAGATTAATATGGAATCAATGTCAACCTATTTCCCCAGGAAATTCAAGCCAGAACACAAAGGAGGTGTCACCAACGAAGCAGTGGAATACCAAGACTTGGGTAAGATGCTGAACAGGTCATGTTGGACTTTGTGAATGGAAAAAAGAAGGGAAACATTTTTGTTTTGTCGCTTTTTTGCTTAACACTATGCAGGTGTGAACGACCACACCACACCTCAATGGACCCAAACACGAACAAGCTGAACATGTGATCCCCAAAGTTTCTGGTAATTGGTCTCTCCTTGTCCTATTCATGAACCTTTTTTTCTTCATGGTAATCTTTCTTTCTTCATTGCAATCTTTCCGCAGACGTACCCCTACAAATCCTGGCCGTAGGCGGGAGCCCCAACCCAGCTGCGTCGACTTACGCCAGCATTTCTGAAACTCTCGCGGAGTTCTCGCGAGAAAAGCTGACGATCGTTCGTGAACTTGGACAGGGCGCCTTCGGGAAGGTTTTACTTGGGAATGCAAACGGTATCGTCCAGCAGGGAACTGTAACGCAAGTTGCTGTCAAAACTCTAAGAGGTAAATCGACTACATCGATTAACAAGAAAACAACTACCAGTTCATCATTTACTTTTGAATTACATGTCACAGCATGGCTAAATTTCCAAATACTTTTGATATGATATTTCATCATTGTTAGTCCACGTTTTCACTTGTATGAATAAGTGGTTAACACGAAGTAAGCAAAATACGAAGCCTAACATTCAATTTCGGACATACTGTTATTTGAGATAGATTATTCACATGTATTTCTAACGGCTATTTCATGAACAGACGACGCAGATATCACGGAGAGAGGCGATCTGCTCCGGGAATTGGACTTCATGAAAAAGCTTCCGAGTCACTCTAATGTCGTCAAACTCCTCGGATTCTGCATTGACAGAGGTAGATCATTAACACTTGTATTAAATTTGAAGACCCTTTTTCAGCATCACTTCATTAGATATCACGATTGCATGCTTCAAAATATTAAGGGCTTTCTTGACAACTGTTTTGGGGAGATAACATTGTTTTCTTTAAAGGCACACTAGCAAAAAAAAAGAGTCTGTGAGTAGCATATGCTATTCAGCGATGCACCAAGACGTCCACTTAAAGAACAGTGATTATTGTCCATGAACATTCTCAATATTCTGTCAGGGATTGTTAGTTCTAAAGTGACTCAAATAACAACTCTGCTTTTATCAGATCCAATTTATATCATCATGGAGTACATGTCCAAAGGTCAACTCAAGGAACTATTGACGAGTAGTCGAGGCAAAGGCAAGTTGCAGGTGTATAGCAACCTGCACGGTAGAAGCAAATCTCTGACGTCTAAGGACCTCATCAAGTTCGCTACAGACGTTGCTGATGGAATGGCATTCCTAGCTTCACATCAGGTTAGTGTTGAATTTTTGAAAGAGACATACATTAGTTTGCGACTGCTGTCTATAGTTACGTAGCCTACCAAGTTGATCATTATGCAATAAATTAGAAATCAGACGCCAAGTCACAAGTCAAACGGACAGGGGATGGACAGAGGATAGAGGAGTATCTTTGTGAAATCCCACTTGAGTAACTTCTGATTTAACTCGGGATAATTACTTGTGGTGACTTGTGGTGACTTGTGTTGCCTTGTGATGGAATAACTATACGACTCTAGCAAAATGCGATTTGAAAGAAACTGAAAACCAAAACCAAAGTGACGATGATCAACACGTATATCTGTATAAGGCTAGTGTTTAGGACTTTTTTCTTCGGTTCTGTTGGTAATGAAACAAACAGATTCTTCAAACTGCATAAAACAGTAAAAAAAAAAATGTTTGTTTACGGGAAGAATAATTCAGGAAAAACCACAGAATCAAAGACCGAAAGCCCAATCCACTGGGGCATGGGTGGGATTCCAACCCAGGTAACAGAGAGGGAGACAAGGAATGCAAAACCACGCCATTTATCGCGAATTGATGATATTCTGTTTTTATACACAGTGCATTCACAGAGATTTGGCGGCCCGTAATGTCCTTGTGGGTGAGAACATGATCTGTAAGGTGTCTGATTTCGGACTCGCTCGTGACGTCACGAATATGAGAGTGTACCAACGAAAGTCTGAGGTATTGAACTTCGACAAATTAATTTCCAGAAACTTTCCTTTTTCAGTTATATTTCTTTGGTACCTATAGTTTCCTTCTGTTTCCCATTTCTATCTGTATGTCTAGCAGAAATATTTCGCAACGTTCAAAGTACCAGAATCCTCTTCCTTGTTTTTATTTCTGATGAGACTGTATTGAATCAGTTACAATCATTTAAAAGAGTGCAGATTTCCAACTGTGCAGGTGTTTATCAGAATTTCACGTTTTTTAGTCTGCAATGTCAGGTATAATCAAAAACGATTTGGGAAAATACTTCCAAAACTATTTGTTTAAAACACAGTGCAGTCAAATCTTAGATCGCATGATCGCATGATGTAGTGTCTGAAGTTTAAAGCAAAATGGGCTTTAGTCTCAACAATACATTGTCTCCTTTTCAAGGCTCGGTTACCTGTTCGTTGGATGGCCCTGGAATCGGTTGTTGATGACGTATACACAACAGAGAGTGACCTATGGTCTTATGGCATACTTCTGTGGGAGATTGTTACTCTTGGTAAGTTTTAAAGTGTATAAATATCCATGACGTCGTAATTGCCACAGAGATGTTCCTTTTAGAATAGCAGCGTAATACCTCCTCTCTAGTACTATAGTTTGAGTATCGTGCCCCAAAGTTGTAATTCCTGAGAACTAATACATTTGCGAGGGCGGAGAGGTTTTGGCTGACCAAGGTCCCTCAATAAGTCATCTCTCAATGTTGAAAATATATAACACTTCTCTTTTATTGGTTGCAACGTCTAAACCATCTCTCTCCAACCTCTTTTAAAATCTTAAAATTTAACGATGATGAACTAACTTTCCTTTCGAATAAAATCATGTCTCCCCCACTACGTTCGGTTTCATTTTAAAAACACTTGAGATCAATACGAATCAGTTTCAGGTGTTTCAGCTTCATCATCAGAGCAATTGCAGTTAATTCCAATTGTTCGGATTCTGTGGTAATGTTTCGTTACAGGTGCTCGTCCTTATCCCACCATGAGCTTCAAGACAATGATAAGCAAGCTGCAGGAGGGATACCGCATGCCAAGACCAGAACATTGCCAAGATGAACTGTAAGACACATAAAATCATTTCATTTTTTGTACATTATATAGATCATTAATGTGATTGAGAGTTAAGATGATGAATCATGATGAATTTCAGTAAACAAACTCTTTGATCACAGGAGGTCGCAGGCTAAAAAAAACTCCACTTGTGTCCATTTCTTTGTTCAACTTTGTTCACGTTTGAACCAAATAACTGGGCAGCAATATAAGCGAATCATGTCTTAAAATACAAAGCTATTCTTACTATTGAAAAATGGAATTTATAATAATATTAATAAATTAAAATTTGTATTGCGCGGTCTACATAAATATGATCAAACGCGCATAACAAAAAATACAGTGGAAATTACATTAAAAAACAAGAAATACAATCAGTTACAACGTATGTTTAAACAAAAGGTACAAAAAAGAAATATAGGGTCTACTACAAACTGAAACAAAGCGTTACATTTTGGACTTTACACCTAAAAATCCATGGGTTTACTGTTGTGACCTAAACAATTTATAGAAATCTACCTTCGAAAATGAGTACAATACGATATAATGTACTTTAAAGTGTTTACTCATTCAACCATTCGACAGAGGTATAAGGCATTCATGAATACAACAATGTCTTTTTTGATAACCGGTGCCGATGTAATTGACTTGAATAAAAGGTTACATGTCTCACTTTATTGTTTCCATTAACACAGGTATCAAATGATGCTGGCTTGTTGGGAGGAGGAGCCCACAGCACGACCGTCTTTCACTGAGATTGGTCAGAAACTTGAGAAATTGTTGGAGGGAGGGCATGTAAGTAAATATGTGTTTACATCAAGGGACATTACAAAAAGGAAAGGCATCACGAATGGAAACACCCCCATTATTCGATCAAGGCCCTTGTCCCCATGCATATTTTGCTCAGAAAGTAGAGAAAACAAATAGGTGAGACTTTGACGAAACCAAATCAGTGTGCCAAGTGCCCCAGTACATTTTGGGATGCGACACTGGTTCCCAGTCTACTAAGCCATTTGAAGCATTCAAGTTGGTGCAGGACAGGGTGCCAGTTCGGCAGTATCTCGAGGTTTTATCGAACCTTGCAGTGCATATATCTATATTTATATATGTAACTTCATATGCCACTTTTTTGTGTGTGGCCATTTGCTCAAAGGAAAGTCTCGAACGAATCATGTGAAGTTCCTGTTTTACATCTGGATAAAATTATCCGAATGAAATATTCAAGCACTGAGCCAAAGTAAGTTTACAGAAAAACAATCGGATGCTACTCTGTTGCTAGGTAATCTACCATGGTTTTCAATAGCAATACATGTAATTTACTGATATTCCCAACAAATACATTGAAATTTAACAAACTGTTAAACAGTTCTGCTTATTCAAGAGCAACTTATCAAATACAGCTTTATGTCCCGACCCGACCCAGCACCTCCCGCAAAACTATGCAGGATCTCTTTAATGCTATGACTGATAGATACATTTCGGCGCAAACTATTAGGCCTAAATTTAATCCTGTTATTTTATTTTCTTGCCAGGATTACATAACTCTGTCAGACTACCAAGAATTTGACTACGAAGTGACGATTCCTGATTCTCCTGATGAGAAGGTCTGAAAACACTGAAGATCATAGTTTACATAGGAAGACAGCGGTTACACTAGAACAGTTTCATCAAACTAGCTACTATTACATAATACCGTGGTCATGAGCACTTGTTCATGCATAAAAACTATAACCCTCACGGCAGTTTTACTTGTACACATTTATGTCATATCTCGGCCATTTTAGTTGCCTGACACAATCAAAATGCTAAATCATGGCACGTTAGATATGCTACTGTAACAGTGTATCACGAGGTGTCTGATTTATATACTATCGCACAAGCCCGAAACTGCCTACGCCGGCCAAATCACAATTTTCATTCTCAACAATTCTCCGGTATTAGAGTATTTTGAAAGGGTTGTGAGTATTTTTAGTAATTTTGGGAAGCGTGTTATTATCACTGACGTCTATGCCAGACTATTTACTTATCTGTAACCCTATGGTTTCCTTTTCATCCTGTGAGGGCGCACTATTATGAAACAGGATGTAGAGGCCCTGGAAGAACAACGATGCGTGATCTGCCGTTGAGATGTACAACAGATAGCTTTTTTGTTTAAATCAAGACTAATACCATCGTACAATCGTAGCTATAGAAGAGCCTATTAATAAGTTAAATTACCCCATGTCGATAACAGTTCCTGAAACTACTCGTTAATAACGATGATTGTTTCCCAAGTTTTTAATAGTTACTTATACTGTGGCCGCTATGGATAATGTATTTGTCCATTAATGTACAGAATGGGGAACCGTTTGTCACAACAATGCATTGCTTATCCGTTTCATATGTCGTAATAGCAACAGAGGCAGTTCATCGCTTTTAGGGAGAATACCTTACCCTAAGATGTGTTAATCGTGCAAAGGAATATAAAGATTCCACCTGCTGGAACCGGCAACCACGTTAAACGTCCTGGGGTTTAAGTCGTTGTTGCGCTTGGTGGGATAGGGTGATCCAAAACGACTTGGTATCCGAATGGTTGGCCTTTCATGTCAAAACTAAAGGAAATACTTTCATCAATGATTTAAAATCAGACATTTCGAAGGCCCTGTAGCAAATAATAATAGACTATAAATAAATAATAATAATAAACGAAGTCACGTTTTGAAAAAAGAACTTGCATATTCGCCTTGTGTAAACAAATATATATTAACCTTTTAGTGTATGTCATGTAAAATTGTAGAAATTAACAAAGATGAAAATATTTGTGTCTTTTTTTTTTTTAAATAAGGAGGAAGTGTCACGTTTGAGGTTTACTTAAAAGTTTGCCGTGTTTATTTTGTATCGTTGATTATCAACTCTTTAACCATTCAATCATTGATAACATGTAATTCCTCATTTTGTAGGGATAAATTGCAGCGATTTATGTCTCTCACAATTGTTATCGGCTTTGAAACTGTGTAATTGGATGAAATGTTCACGTTATTCAATAAAAAAATATACCACGTAAACCTATTTTGACTGCCTGCTCTATTCTGTTCGACTCTCCGCCACCCGGCAGACACACGTAATAATTATCATCATGGATAATTGACAATTCCCTCCATTTAACTGCCCCATTTATATAATATGGGATATATTTTGAACACCTGCTGATTACAGATATAAACTATGTTTCATAAAAAAAACATTTATTAGGTCTGATTTTTAAGATAATAGAAGGGGGTCTGGATTTGTCATTTTTCTGTACTGGGAATTCAAAATGGTCTATATTCTGAGCTTGTTAGTTGTGAGTTCCTCCCAATGTTCTCACCCAACTCTCCCATTGTTACCGTTGAGGGGGTATTCGTACAGGGAGCCCAAACATCCTCCCAATGCCTTTGAATTCAGACTCAAAGCTTCAGGATTGTATTGCTCACCACAGCGAGTAATACAATGTTTCTAGAAATTCTTGTGGCTCCTACAAAATATGAAACGACACGCTTCCATTATTTCCCTTTAGTGTTTTAGGATTACATGCCCAAAAGATACATCGCGCTAATCATCAAAGAACTTTGACATTGCGCCTTTGGTCAGGCTACTAGCTGAAGCATTGGGGATGACACAGGGGTAAAAGGTCACATTGGTTGCTGTCATGACAATAACAAGGTTGGTGCAACTATTAGGAGATAATGTCTGGCGGTCACGAGAGTTTTACAAGCAGTGGCAGTTTAAAAATGCGAGCCAGAGATTGGAATTATGTGTGATGGATGCATTGGCTACTTACGTAAACTGCGTCATTTATATCGTACAAAATCGTATAGTCAGCGATTGATCGGGGAAGGGGTGTCAGAAATCATCCCCTCCCCTCCCCTCCCCATCCGCTACTGGATTATTCCTTATTTTCCATCAAGCATAGGAAAACAAAGATGATGTTACTTGGATTTGATTTAAACTTTCCTAATTTGACTGTCAAACTCTTTC
The DNA here is from genome assembly GCF_015706575.1 of Patiria miniata. Classification (NCBI taxonomy): domain Eukaryota; kingdom Metazoa; phylum Echinodermata; class Asteroidea; order Valvatida; family Asterinidae; genus Patiria; species Patiria miniata. Next base: position 26,641,443 of record NW_024037068.1, read on the forward strand.
ACGAGAAACACGACATTACCCTTTTCCCCCAAACGTATGCGTTATTAGCCATATGCTCTGTTCAATATGACTGGTTTTTGATACTATAGAAATAAATAAACCTTGAAACAATGAAACCTTGACATGACCGGAGAATGATATTTCCGGGTTCAATCGGAAAAAGGTTTGTGTGCACGGTAATGAAAACAACTTAGCAAACTGATAATGGCGTCGATAGTTTACACATGCATGTACATCATTGTGGTTGAATTGTCGTGTTTTCACGGAGGTAAGTGGATCAACTCTATCCATAAAGCTGTCTTTTGAGTTTGGTTATTTCAACTTTAGTGTCTATTTAGTCAGACAAACTTACCGGATGTGACAAGGTTTTTTTTTCCAATATGAAAGTATAATTGCTGGAAGTTCAGCAACTCTCATCTGCAGTTACATGCAGACTGAAACAGCAACAAAGTTTAATTGTATTAAAATGTTGGCGGTTTGGTGTCGTGGCCAACTTTATGGAGGGATTTCAGTAATGTGCCAGGCGGGGGGGGGGGGGGGGGGGGGGGGGGACAGGGGAGGGGGGGGGGACGGGGGACGGGGGGACGGCGGCGCAACAGCAGATTACACTAGGGAGCGCTATCCATGATACAGATGCACATCATTGTGTATACTCGCGCATACAACAAAACAGTGCATTGTAAGCTTTTGTGCTTTGTGTTTGGTTTTCCATAGAAATGGATAGAAAATACTGTTACCCCCCCCCCCCCGACACCGCCCAAACAATTAAACTGTTTTTCAGTACGCCTGTGAGCAAAATACGGGCAGCCAGATGTTATTGTGGTATTTCAACACTATTTTTAAATAATTATAGGCTGGTTGTTTTGGGAGAAAAATCTCAAACATTTACTGTTAACCAGCTGCTCTCAGTCTGTTGCCATTCGCATCGTCATACTCTACATTGTGAAACATGTTGTCCTTTTTCAATTGCTTGTACCTGGTATACCATGCTCCTAATCTCAACATGTATGTAAATATCCAAAAATTATATTTATTTGTGATACGTATTTAGGAAACAAGAAGTTTCTTGTTAGTTTTCCTATGAAAGTAGCCAGGTATATGTAGGTTTGTTTTATCAACCAGAAATACAGTTTTAAATCATGATGCATGTATAAATGTGAAATTAGAAAAAGCAAAATGTTCGTGTACACATCTCCCCATATTCTTAGCGTGGCTACGTGTATGTACAGAGGCAGCCCAGTATCATGGGCTAATCTCATGATCACCATATCATTTTCCATGAGGCGACTGTTGTAGAAGACGCCTTTTTGAAATGTGTTCTACCTTTTATTCATTTCACCAACAGCACAAGGACAGATTGTTGTCAGTGGACCTGATTGGACAGACACTGGACAGGATGCTGTCTTCACATGCATCTCTACTGAAACTGTTCGCCTAGTACAGTGGTCCAAAGCTAACTTTAATGAATCGGCTAATAGTGCAATTCTACTCATAGGGTTGACTGTTTCCAATGGCATTGTGATAAATAGCAATAACTCCAAATACGGGTTTGATAAGGACGCCCTAGGGTATCCATTGACCGTTAAGGCCGTCACATCTGATGACCAAGGAGCCTACTGGTGTTTAATTAACACTCTTGAAACTGGATACTTCAGAAATTCTGTGGAGATGCGAGTAAGAGGTGAGAACTCATTGAAAGGGAATGCTTACAAAGTGGACAAATGCAACAAATTTGGATGTAACATGTAATTTTGATCACTCAACATGAGAGTATAGCCAACGTACATGTACACGTGGGCCTGCAGATTCAAGGAAATTAATGAAATTGTATATAGAACACTTACATCAGTGATATTAATTAAGACCAATATTTTATCAAAACTACACAAGTGGATTGTCTAAATGGTATTGTTCAAAGGAACTCTTTTGTCTTTTCCATCTAGTCACACGAGCCAAATGTTTGTATAAAAAGTCTTATTAGCTCTACGTGCAATATAAAATAATGAAGGTAAGTCAGAGAGTCATTTCTCATAATTATCGACGGAGCCTTTGTATGTAGGTAATTTCTGCGTATATGTGCGTGTGCCGATACACCACAGCAGATGTGCAGTACTACAAACATGGACATGTAAAATGGACATGTAATGCGATGTTTTAAATTGTACATGAGAGTCATTCCGTGTCAAATTAACACACCCAAACAGGTGCCAATTACGCAGATGTTTTTTTACATTTTCTGAAATGTTTAGGTCATTGTGAGGAAACTCCAAATCCAAAGTTTCCAAACTTTGAATGTGTTAAGTCATGCAACTTTGTGTAACCAACGGTAGATGGTAGATGAAGTCACAGTACGGTATTACAAAATTCATGTTCATCAGGTCCTCCTGATGCCCCTGTGATCACTTTAAGTTCTCCAATGATTGAAGATGCTCTAACTACACTGACGTGTGCAGCAGACATGGGATATCCTGATAGCTTGAATCTGGTTTGGTCCAATGGAGGCTCACCTATAACTGGTACCAATACGAGCTCGTCTGCATCAGGTGATCGCTACAGCTTCACCAGCACGATGGACTACACACCAATGAGACAGGATAATGGAAACGTCATCACATGTGTAGCACAGAGAGATTCAGGAACGCGTAGTAGTGAAGGGAGGCTGCCCCTCGACGTACAATGTAAGTGTGGCTTCTTTCACATTTCTGTAGGGGCAAGAACGGAAACTTTGGACGGTGTAGGACGCACGTTATGGGTTGAGGGTACACCATGGAATATATCTTCTATAAAGTATTGGGCTTAAAAGAACTAGAACAGCAGGTGAGAATGGTTCTCGGCCATTCCCACCTCCTGTTCTTTCAGTACAGCACTTCACAGAAGAGATATCTCAAGATGTGCTTACAATACTTGGCAAGCCTATGTGTTTAAGTTGATGCACCAATCTAGACACGGATGTTAGTAAATGTAAGTTGACTACTTCATGAAAGAAATATTGAATAAGAAAACCTGTTACTTATGTAACAGTTAACTTTGAAAATGAATAATCGATCGGCTATTCCCATAGAGCTATATTAAATTTAATATAGCTCTAACGGCTTTTCCTCACTTCCTCTCTCATTCCATGAAGTGATTCGCATTCCGATTTAAACTAATTCTTTTACAAAGAAAATGTTCTCCGACAAAAGAAAAGTTAGTCTAAACATGTTGCCTTGTTGAAAGTATATTGTATGATGGACACAGTCGTGGGCTATTTAGTTTGGTTATAGGGTAAGATCGTTTGTATTTACGCAAAGAGCGCCGTTACTTTAATGTCAGATAACCGAGTGAGGGTCTCAATAAACATTGGTTTCCCAAAATCAATTTTCTTCAGTTTGTGCTGAAGCAGTAAGCGTCAGTTGTCCATCAAGTACAGCATCAGGTAGCATCGTGCAACTATCGTGCAATTCAGGCAGCAGCAACCCAGCAACCTCACTTGTTTGGTCCAAGAACGACGTGGTCCAGTCTAACCCAAGCCAACCAGTATTTACCGATGGAGACTACGGTGGCCGAGAGACAACACTCAGGTTGACAACAGGGGCACTGACCAAGACAGACAACAGAGCTGTGTACAAATGCTGCGTGATGACGACGTCGCTATGCACTATGGATATATGCGACTCGTGTTCGTTGAATGTTGAATGTAAGTCGCCATTTTGATCTTTCCATTAATGCTGTCCAAATGTTAAACTGATGTGGTTTCAAAGTGTGAAACCAAATTATGAGCTTGAAATGAAATCGTTTGAGATAAACAGAGGGAAACTAAAGGCTAGCTATGTAACCTTTTCACAGTGTTGTAGTACTCGTACTCGGTACTCGTACTCGAGTACTACTTGAGTACTTGTTTGGAGTACTAATATTCATACTCGGACTCGAATGTCTAAGTACTCGTACTCGAAATGACGGTACTCGTACTCGTGCATCAAAGTACTCGTACTCGACATGTCGAAATTGTACTCGAGGGGAAAATTGTATAGCTTCACTTACCATGGCCTTATTTTATCGATACTTTCAGTTTAAAATGGTTGATTGGCTTGTGGAGAAATCGAGATTTGCTGATTTTCCTCTGTGCAAGTCCGGACAAACACATTTAACAACTGGCCGTGAGTGGGTCTGTATATCGGTCTGACTGGGCCTGGGCCAATGACGCACAATAAACCCATTGCCTTATGGCCGTATTCGGAAGTACAAGTACTCGTACTCGTACTCGGAGGTACAAGAACTCGCACTCGTATTCGGCAACCTAAGTACACGGCAGTACAAGGTACTTGGAAAAAAATACTCGACCACAACACTGCCTTTTCATTATGTCAAACAAGTACTTGTAAAGTGCTTGTATTTTCTTAGGCAAATTGTTGTGCCTATATTGTCGATTCTGTCATACTTCCTGTAGCTGTTACACATAAACCTTGTACTAATGTAGTGCATAAAAAGTTCTTAACACATCGACAATCGACCTGTCATTCCTTCAGTAGGTCTACATTACATCAAATTAATTTAATGGCTTTCTCGGTAAAGTTCTGGAAAATGAATTGTTCTTTGTCTTCCCTTGTAATATTTAATTTTATCAAAAAATATATTGACAAAGAAGTCAAATGTATATGATTCTCATTTGCAGACCGCCCGGAGTTTTCTTTGCCAACACTTATGCCAACCGGTCCTATCGTAAAGGGCGGCAGCATAGTACTGTCCTGCAGCGCAGAGGCCAATCCTCAGCCCCCTGATTTCATCACATGGGAAAAGGTCGGGTCTCCTGACTCCCTAACCTCTGTCTACACCGATGGAACAAGCACCCTGACACTAAGCAGCATCAGCAGGGACCAGGCTGGGTCATACAGGTGTCGCGGAAACAATGGTGTACCACCTGTTGTCTTTTCAGGCTCTGTTGACGTCATTGTACACTGTAAGATTCTTTGTGTGTTTGGCTACAAATGAAAGACTACGCAATTTTGAAGAATCCTATTTATACCCTACTGCTGTGATATCAATTAAAAAAAAATGTTTTCAACATTGTTTATTTCTTCCTTTCCATGCAAAGATGAAGTGAGCATCCTAAATAAGGTCGACACATCAGTGGGGGCAAAAGATGGTTACGATGCTACCCTTGTATGTGAAGGCAAGGGTAATCCCCTCCCTCGAATGACATGGTTGCGTCCAGACGGTGTGGAGTTAACTAATGAGACCGACCCTGGAAGGATATTTCAGGTCGATACCACTCCTGAGGGGGATGATGTATTTGGATTCACCATCAGGAGTACCTTGCACATCAATGAAGTGACTGGGACTGGAGACTACGGGTCTTACACTTGCAACAGCGGTAATGGAATAGGAATGGTTGACACACTGACCATTGTGTTGAACGACAAAGGTAAATTAAAACAGTTGGTAAAAAAAACTAACAATGGTGTTGTATAAAACAAAGGTGTTGTATATAAAATAGGTGTGTTATAGGCCAGATAATGAATGTTTCACAATCGTGCAATGGAAAGAATAATTTCATTCGGTGACAAATGGAATGTTTCATCCCACTCGGCTTTGTCGCGTGGAATACAACATTCCATTTGTCAAGTGAAAATAATTATTTTCATCATGGCAGTCATAAACATTCATTACTTGTACATTGTACAACTGCATATCAGCACCATACAAGCGGTATCGTTGTACCAATTGCTCTGTGGCTCCACAGTAAAGTGTAATCAGTCACAAATATAGGAAGCTTAATAACATTATCACAATTTGTTTTTAACTACGGAACAGGTATATATTTTGCCTGTTTTCAGGACTATTTTAAACAGAATATGTAAACAGTTAGGTCCTCTATTTGTTTGTCATCTGTGCCATAGTCACACCGCTGCCACCAGAAGATGTGTCCATCGACCAGGGTACAGTCACAGCCACATCGGTAACACTAACTTGGCGTCCTGGCATCGACGTCGGCGAACCTCAGTGGTTTTATGTCAACATCCGGGAGGTTGACACAACGACAGGGTTTGATCCCAACACTCGGGTGAGAATCGCCGATGGCGTCGTGATGCACGTGATTGAGAGTTTGAGTGCGTACACCAAGTATGAGATCGAGGTTTATGCTGAGAATGCTAACGGCATAAGCCAAAACGTCAGAAGGACTGTGACAACTCTACGTACGTTCAGCCTTTTGTTTCTCTCACACCATATTCATTGTTGATTTAACAAAATAACTTAGCAAAGGTAAAATTAGAGCTATTGCCATTTCACAGTGTAGTTCCTGATAAGTCTCATTTGGTGGATCTATGGGTTTTGTTATACTATCTAAGTCCGGTATTGAACACAATTTTCCTTCTTTTTCGTTCAATTTGCACACAGCTGATACGCCAGAAAAATTAGGTGAGTGATTTAGCCTATTTGTTTCTTGTTTTTGTTTAAACGAGGCTTGTTGCTGACATATCAATCAATCTGTTCAAACAGTTTTAATTATTTCTGTTTACATCTGATTTGCTTAATACGATAACCAAAACTTTGTAGAAATAGGCAAATAGGTAAAATATATTGTGTGTGTGTGTGTTTTTTATATAGTTTGTTCCGTTCGCAATGTTTTACGGGGTCTGTCTTGTATTTGTTCTTAGATATCTCTGTGACCACAAATCAAGAGACTGGAATGGTCTCAGTTGATGGCATTCCTCAAGATGGCGACACATCGTCGTGTTTGCGGCTTGAAGCACGTCTAACCAACCAAGATGATTGGTTTGACTATGGCGAGTGTCTTGAGACAAACACAGACTTGGCTCTACGCGAGGCTCGATCTAGATACTGCTATGGAGACTTGTGTAGTCAGGCGACTACTGCAATAACAGGTCAGTCAAACCGGTTTGAGGTCAGTCAAACCGGTCTAGATACTGCTATGGAGACTTGTGTAGTAAGGCGACTACTGCACTAACAGGTCAGTCAAACCGGTTTGAGCTCAGTCAAACCGGTCTAGATACTGCTATGGAGACTTGTGTAGTCGGGCGACTACCGCAATAACAGGTCAGTCAAACCGGTTTGAGATCAGTCAAACCGGTCTAGATACTGCTATGGAGACTTGTGTAGGCAGGCGACTACTGCAATAACCGGTCAGTCAAACCGGTTTGATGTCATTGGTCTTTGTGCTGGTCCCAAAGAGGGCAGTCTATTGTCTTTGCACCTGACTGATGGAATGACTCACTGACCGACTCACTAACTGACTGCGGCTTATGATTTGGGATGATATTGGCTTGTGAAGAGAGCTGGGCAGTGTCATCTTGTAGGATGACTCCTTGATCGGCTAATTCTAGCCTAATTAGTAGACTAGATATATAAAAAGACTCATAATGAGTCGCAATTGTGAAGCAAAACACAATGCGCAAAGCGCTAAAGTGGTCAAAAATCAATTGAAAGTCACCTGACTCTACCTCCCCTAAAACACACTTCATGTCTCCATGAAGATAAACAATAATAAACAAGTAAACATTTCAAGTTTCAGATGATAAGTTAAGAGATAGGTAAATTACCAGCAAAACAAAACCAAAAGGACAAATAATAATGGGTTTCACTATTTGTCCCTGTTTCGTTTGTATTTTTTGTGCTCAAATAGTTGCAGGACAGTCAAGTAATGCAGGATTAATCGCTGGCATTGCGATTCTGGCCATCATTTTGTTAATCAGCGTTGCACTGAATGCTGTGGTAATCATGTACGCCAAAAGAAGAGGACCAAAACCAGGTAATTAAATTGGAGGTTTTTTAATCCTCGGTTTCGTCATCGACTTTAGCTTTGGAACATTTTAAACCCTTGAAGGACTCCCGTACAAGGCAGTTGTTGTTCTATCACAGAAATGTCAGAGACCAATGTAGAAAGTGTCATCCTAGTTCAGAGTGTCCTTATTCCTGTAGCTGTTTCATTCAGTCTTATGACAATCACTAACAAACTAGTTTCCATGCGGTTCTTTACAAAGCAGGTATGACTAGCATTCCTAATATATAAGCCAATATTTTTTTTGTCACAATTTCGAAGTAAAATTAAATATTTGGTTTTCTTTATTGCAGAAACCAAGAAACGTATTTCAATACCGTAAGTATAGTCACACTTGCACACAACGTGTAAGCAAGATGTAGCAATATCACGAAAGATTTTAATATTGGCTTTAGATTAATATGGAATCAATGTCAACCTATTTCCCCAGGAAATTCAAGCCAGAACACAAAGGAGGTGTCACCAACGAAGCAGTGGAATACCAAGACTTGGGTAAGATGCTGAACAGGCCATGTTGGACTTTGTGAATGGAAAAAAGAAGGGAAACATTTTTGTTTTGTCGCTTTTTTGCTTAACACTATGCAGGTGTGAACGACCACACCACACCTCAATGGACCCAAACACGAACGAGCTGAACATGTGATCCCCAAAGTTTCTGGTAATTGGTCTCTCCTTGTCCTATTCATGAAACTTTTTTTCTTCATGGTAATCTTTCTTTCTTCATTGCAATCTTTCCGCAGACGTACCCCTACAAATCCTGGCCGTAGGCGGGAGCCCCAACCCAGCTGCGTCGACTTACGCCAGCATTTCTGAAACTCTCGCGGAGTTCTCGCGAGAAAAGCTGACGATCGTTCGTGAACTTGGACAGGGCGCCTTCGGGAAGGTTTTACTTGGGAATGCAAACGGTATCGTCCAGCAGGGAACTGTAACGCAAGTTGCTGTCAAAACTCTAAGAGGTAAATCGACTACATCGATTAACAAGAAAACAACTACCAGTTCATCATTTACTTTTGAATTACATGTCACAGCATGGCTAAATTTCCAAATACTTTTGATATGATATTTCATCATTGTTAGTCCACGTTTTTCACTTGTATGAATAAGTGGTTAAGACGAAGTAAGCAAAATACGAAGCCTAACATTCAATTTCGGACATACTGTTATTTGAGATAGATTATTCACATGTATTTCTAACGGCTATTTCATGAACAGACGACGCAGATATCACGGAGAGAGGCGATCTGCTCCGGGAATTGGACTTCATGAAAAAGCTTCCGAGTCACTCTAATGTCGTCAAACTCCTCGGATTCTGCATTGACAGAGGTAGATCATTAACACTTGTATTAAATTTGAAGACCCTTTTTCAGCATCACTTCATTAGATATCACGATTGCATACTTCAAAATATTAAGGGCTTTCTTGACAACTGTTTTGGGGAGATTACATTGTTTTCTTTAAAGGCACACTAGCAAAAAAAAAGAGTCTGTGAGTAGCATATGCTATTCAGCGATGCACCAAGACGTCCACTTAAAGAACAGTGATTATTGCCATGAACATTCTCAATATTCTGTCAGGAATTTTTAGTTCTAAAGTGACTCAAATAACAACTCTGCTTTTATCAGATCCAATTTATATCATCATGGAGTACATGTCCAAAGGTCAACTCAAGGAACTCTTGACGAGTAGTCGAGGCAAAGGCAAGTTGCAGGTGTATAGCAACCTGCACGGTAGAAGCAAATCTCTGACGTCTAAGGACCTCATCAAGTTCGCTACAGACGTTGCTGATGGAATGGCATTCCTAGCTTCACATCAGGTTAGTGTTGAATTTTTGAAATAGACATACATTAGTTTGCAACTGCTGTCTATAGTTACGTAGCCTACCAAGTTGATCATTATGCAATAAATTAGAAATCAGACGCCAAGTCACAAGTCAAACGTACAGGGGATGGACAGAGGATAGAGGAATATCTTTGTGAAATCCCACTTGAGTAACTTCTGATTTAACTCGGGATGAATTACTTGTGGTGACTTGTGGTGACTTGTGTTGCCTTGTGATGGAATAACTATACGACTATAGCAAAATGCGATTTGAAAGAAACTGAAAACCAAAACCAAAGTGACGATGATCAACACGTATATCTGTATAAGGCTAGTGTTTAGGACTTTTTTCTTCGGTTCTGTTGGTAATGAAACAAACAGATTCTTCAAACTGCATAAAACAGTAAAACAAAATATATATGTTTGTTTACGGGAAGAATATTTCAGGAAAAACCACAGAATCAAAGACCGAAAGCCCAATCCACTGGGGCATGGGTGGGATTCCAACCCAGGTAACATAGAGGGAGGTAAGGAAAGCAAAACCACGCCATTTATCGCGAATTGATGATATTCTGTTTTTATACACAGTGCATTCACAGAGATTTGGCGGCCCGTAATGTCCTTGTGGGTGAGAACATGATCTGTAAGGTGTCTGATTTCGGACTCGCTCGTGACGTCACGAATATGAGAGTGTACCAACGAAAGTCTGAGGTATTGAACTTCGACAAATTAATTTCCAGAAACTTTCCTTTTTCAGTTATATTTCTTTGGTACCTATAGTTTCCTTCTGTTTCCCATTTCTATCTGTATGTCTAGCAGAAATATTTCGCAACGTTCAAAGTACCAGAATCCTCTTCCTTGTTTTTATTTCTGATGATACTGTATTTAATCAGTTACAATCATTTAAAAGAGTGCAGATTTCCAACTGTGCAGGTGTTTATCAGAATTTCACGTTTTTTAGTCTGCAATGTCAGGTATAATCAAAAACGATTTGGGAAAATACTTCCAAAACTATTTGTTTAAAACACAGTGCAGTCAAATCTTAGATCGCATGATCGCATGATGTAGTGTCTGAAGTTTAAAGCAAAATGGGCTTTAGTCTCAACAATACATTGTCTCCTTTTCAAGGCTCGGTTACCTGTTCGTTGGATGGCCCTGGAATCGGTTGTTGATGACGTATACACAACAGCGAGTGACCTATGGTCTTATGGCATACTTCTGTGGGAGATTGTTACTCTTGGTAAGATTTAAAGTGTATAAATATCCATAACGTCGTAATTGCCACAGAGATCTTTCTTTTAGAATAGCAGTGTAATACCTCCTCTCTAGTACTATAGTTTGAGTATCGTGCCCTGAAGTTGTAATTCCTGGGAACTAATACATTTGCGAGGGCGGAGAGGTTTTGGCGACCAAGGTCCCTCAATAAGTCTTCGCTCAATGTTGAAAATATGTAACACTTCTCTTTTATTGGTTGCAACGTCTAAACCATCTCTCTCCAACCTCTTTTAAAATCTTAAAATTTAACGATGATGAACTAACTTTCCTTTCAAATAAAATCATGTCTCCCCCACTACGTTCGGTTTCATTTTAAAAAAAATTGAGATCAATACGAATCAGTTTGGGGTGTTTCAGCTTCGTCATCAGAGCAACTACAATTAATTCCAATTGTTCGGATTCTGTGGTAATGTTTCGTTACAGGTGCTCGTCCTTATCCCACCATGAGCTTCAAGACAATGATAAGCAAGCTGCAGGAAGGATACCGCATGCCAAGACCAGAACATTGCCAAGATGAACTGTAAGACACATAAAATCACTTTTTTGGGGGGGACATTATATAGATCACTAATGCAATTGAGAGTTAAGATGGTCATGATGAATTTTGATAAAAACAAACTCTTTGATCACAAGAGTTTAAACGAAGCTCAATCGGTAAAGCGCCGCTTCGGTATTCCGGAGCTCGCAGGCTAACAAAAACCCACTGGTGTCCACTTCTTTGTTCAACTTTGTTCAAGTTTGAACAAAATAACTGGGCAGCAATATAAGCGAATCATGTCTTAAAATGCAAAGGCTATTCTTACTTTTGTAAAATGGGATTTAATAATAATAATAATAATAAACTAAAATTGATATTGCGCGGTCTACATACAAATGATCCCACGCGCATTACATAAAATACCACTGTAATTACATTAAAAAAAGAAAGAAATAAAATCAGTCACAACTTATGTTAAACCAAAAGGGGAAAAAAAGAAAATGTAAGGTCTAGTACAAACTGAAACAAGGTGCTACATTTTGGACTTTACATCTAAAGATCCATTGGTTTACTGTTCAGACTAAAACAATTTATAGAAATCAACTTTCGAAAATGAGTACAATACGATATGTACTTTAAAGTGTTTACACATTCAAACATTCGACAGAGGTATAGGGCGTTCATGAATACAACAATGTCTTTTTTGATAACCGGTACCGATGTAATTCACTTGAGTAAAAGGTTACATGTCTAACTTTATTGTTTCCATTAACACAGGTATCAAATGATGCTGGCTTGTTGGGAGGAGGAGCCCACAGCACGACCGTCTTTCACTGAGACTGGTCAGAAACTTGAGAAATTGCTGGAGGGAGCGCATGTAAGTAAATAAATATGTATTCACCTCATGAAGGGCCATTACAAGTACCAAGAAGGGAAAATGTTCTTTCCCTCGATCAAGGCCCCTGTCCCCTTGTGCCTTCCCTTAGATTTTAGATAGAACATGTGTGAAATGTTGACGAAACCCAATCAGTGTTCCTAGTGCCCCCTACATATTGGACAAACTACGACACTGGTTCCCAGTCTACTAAGCCATTTAAAACATTTGGGTTGGTGCAAGGCAGGGTGCCAGGTCAGCAGTATCTCAATGTGTTATTGCACCATGCAGTGCACATTTAGTTTCATGTGCCATTGTGTGGCCATTTTCTCAAAGAAAAGTCTCGAACGATTCAGGTGAAGTCCCTTTTTTTACAAGCAAATATCCAATGAAAAATCACGCACTAAGCCAAAGTTATGTTACAGAAAACAAATATCGGATGCCACTCTGTTGTTTAGTAATCTCCCACGGTTACCAATAGCATTACTTGTAATATACTGATATTCTGATAAATATATTGAAATTTCACAAACCGTATTGCAACAGTTTTTCCTATTCAATGGTAACTAATCAAATACAGTTCTTGTTCCCGCCCGACCCAGCACCTCCTTCAAAAGTAGGATACGACTATATAAATTTCGGTGAAAATTATTACGTTACGTTGCTCTTTCTTGTTGCTCTTTCTTGCCAGGATTACATAACTCTGTCAGACTACCAAGAATTTGACTACGAGGTGACGATTCCTGATTCTCCCGATGAGAAGGTTTAAAACATTGAAGATCATACTTCACAGGGAAAACAACGGTTAGAACTAGAACAGTATTATCAAACTTGTTTTACATAATACTGCTCATGCTTGAAGCTATAATCCCAACGGCAGTTTTACATGTAAAAATGTATGCCACTTATGGCCTGACTGAATCATGGCTCGTTAGATATATTGCAGTGTATTACTAGGCGTCTGATTGTGTATACTATGTCACCATTGTTAGTCTTTGATGTTGTTTTTATTATCCTGTGAGGGCGCACTATTATGAAACAGGAAAACCTGGAAGAAAAATAATGCCGTTTCGATGCACAACTGATAGCTTTTTGAAATGAAAACTAGTACCATCATACCATTGTAGGTATAGAAGAGCCTATTAATAACTTTAAGTATCCTATACTGAGAACAGGTCATTAAACTATTATTTAACAACGATAATTGTCACCGAAGTTTGTAATAGTTGCTTGTAATATGGCCGCTATGGGTAATGCATTTATCCATTAATGTACAGAAAGGGAAATCGTTTAAAAACAATGCTTGCTCATCCGATTCATATGTCGTCGTAGCAACTTAGGCAGTCCATTGCTGTTCCTAAGGAAGAATGCCCACTCGGTTGACGCCTACTGGAGCCGGAAACCACGTAAAACGTGCCGGAGTTTTCGCCGTTATTAGGCCTGGTGGGAGGAAGTGGCGTAGTAAGTCTTTTTTTCTGAAAGGGGGGGGGGGAGGAGGGAGGGGGAGGAGGGCGCGGGGGGGGGGGGGGGGAGGAGAGAGCGGGGGGGGGGGGGGGCACCAGTATGAGGGGCACCAAAGCGGACCCAACAACATTTCCCCTAAATGTCCAGACCACCGCTCGCCGCAAGTGCTGCAAATTTGAAAAGCGCGGGGGGGGGGGGGCTGGACCTGATTTGGTGCTAGGGGGCGCTCTATTTGCGTATCAATGTACACATGCATTCACATTTCATAGTCGTAGGGCCATAAGTCATGCATAAAAACATGCATATTTGCTGTTTTGTCAAAAAAATACCTTTTAGTGTTTTTAATGTAAATCGTACTCAATAAGGATGTAAATATATTTGGTATTAAGGAGGCAATAGACGTTTGAATTTTACTTAAAGATTTGCCGTGTTTTATAGCTAGTTATCAACTCATTTAAGCATTCAATCATTAATATACATGTATTTATCATTTAGCAGTGATGATTGCAGTGATTTATTACTCGTTTTTATTAACATTTTTCTATTTGCAAACAGTGTTATTGGACGACCCATTCACGTTCTTCAGTGACAGAATAAACAACGTGAAACCAATGTCCCTGTCTTCTACGTTCTGTTTGACTCTCCGTCACCAGAAACATGTAATAATAATAATTCTCATCATGCATTGTTGGTCCATGCATAACCTGATATGATTAATAACTTAACAGTCTGCTCAGTTTACATAACATGGATCAATTGTGATCACTTGCTGATTAGAGATGTAAGCTATGTTTCTTATAAGCATTTATTAGATCTAATTTTTCGGATAATTGAAGGGGGTCTGGATTTGCCTATTCCGAATTGGGAATTTAAAATGTATATTTTGAGCGCAAGTCCCCCACCCCCCAGTTCTCAACCAACCCTCCCATTGTGACCGTTGAGGGGGTACTTGTGCACGGAGCCCATACCTTTCCTCCAGTTAATGTCTTTGAATTCAGACTCAATCTTTCAGAATGTGTCCTCGTAGCCGTGAGGTCACCTCAATGTCTACAGTTCTTTGGCCGGAGGAAGCCGCATTGGCGTTTTGTTGAAGTTACGTTGAAATGCCGAAACCTGTCGAACAACAAAATATTGTTATATCGATAATAGTGAGTAATCTCTTGCACTAATTGTCTCTGTTGATCTATACGCATGCATGCATACAATTATGCACTAAAGGTGAATTAAAGAATTGGTGATCTTTGTTCATACATTGCGGACGCAACAAGGTTAATAAGGTCAATAAATACCTGCCTTAAACCGGTTGGAAACCTTTCAAATTTACCATTGTATATATGATTAAAATAAAGCAGTTTATAGTGATTAAAATAAAAAGAGAGTAAAATAGAAAGATCCAGTGTTTTGCGAGCTTGAATGAGGAAGGTTGGCATGATATCCGGGGTCGTCGTACGTTGTTTTGTTTAGATCCCAGACATATTTATTTAAACCCAATGGTTCCTGGGTCCGGAGCGTTGAGTGGTAACCCGTCGTAAACGATGAAAACCGGTGTGTAAATGAATAGATGTTTTCATCGGATGACATAATGGGCGTATTCTTAACCCCATCCTCTGGAATGATGAACCCGAGAACAGGGTTCCGAATGACGAGAAGCAACAAGGTAACGGTATTCGCGAGCAAGAGTTTCACTCCCAACTTAGTGGGGAGTATAGATGAATAACGTCAAGAAACAAGATGGCAGTATTGGGCCCCTGACGCAACTTGCGTTGATTTATGTGCATACATTTGGAATCACTCGTTTAAAAAAGGAGCAGTATATAATATTGAATGAAAAAAAAAGTATTAATCATACAGTGCGATTGTCTTTGCCAATTTGTTATAGTGTCCTGGGATCTATTATTTTCCTATTATCTTTGGTTTCCCCTCTTTTCAATCAGCGGTAGCCATCTTTTATTTTCGCACATAGCCGCGCTCCACATGCAATTGGGCGTTCCCATTTGTAGGAATGTCTCTACTCTTGACCTTTTACTTGCAAACATAGGATCGAGTTAATAAGTTATTTACTTTTTATTGATGAATAGGTCACACAACTAATTCTGATAAAATATAGGCCTTCTCATAATATCGTAATTGCTCTATCTGTTAAAAAACTGAAGTACTTTAAAGGGCATTTCTAAACCGGGAAGTTGAAGCTCATAATGGTGATGTTTACTTTGTGTCTCTCTACTGAATTGTAATTGGTGAATTCAAGGTTTTGGTGTGGGAAACATACAGTAATGCAATAAAGGTGAACACCAGGCCGCAACTTGAATTCCACAAACCATATCTACATAGGCCCTGGTAATCTGTGTTCTGTATCGGCCTCCCTCACACTTTCAACATAACATTTCAAAATGGCAACTTTCCGGATGTCCTGCGTCTCCATTCAACGCTTTATCGTCGCACTGCTGTTTGCATTTCAAGGTAAGACGTTTGGAATGATGATTTAAATAAGAGCAGTTGAGATATTCAGGCTCCCATTATCTTGTTGATGTCATTTAATGATTATATTAGGTGCAGTGGATTCATCCACGTTCCCCTTATGTTTAAGATGCCATTTGATGTAATATTTTAGTAATATAATGAGCAAGAACTTTGGAAGACCTTTTTAGGCTGATTTAAACAGAAGCAATTGAGATATCGAGGTTCCTCTCTTTTTTTCTGCAACGCATTTTTTTAGTATGCCCCATCATTCTATAACATGACATAATAATACAATAATGAAATGCCGAAACAACCATGTGTTTGCCAACAAATATAAATCTAATGTAAATAAATGTGTGTATTACAACTTCACTTTGATATTATTTTCAAAAGGGTAAATGTACAATTGGTCTTTTGATATGAAAAGATGAGGCAGCTCATATTTCTTTCAATGGATAATACTGACAATGAAACCTCACTTGTTTAATTCATTAACAGTCAATATCTTAAGATTTACATCCTATGAATGGCATAATTAGCGCAATATTCTAATTTAACCTCTCTGGGCTCTAGGACTGTAAAACATGCTGATAGTTGTTTGTAAGGACGTTTGTGGTCATCCATGAGCAAAGCTTGTAGACCAACTAGTAGTTTCAGGATGGTAAACTAAATGCGGATTAAACTCAGTCGAATCTGGTTTATTTACTCGCCGATATCTAGATATTAATGTTTAAATCTGTGATGTTGGTTTTTTTTTTACGTTTAATCAAACGCTGAACGCGTAAAAGGCTGTCGCTCATAGCTGGGAAGTTATAACACTGCACGTGGAACTCAGATAGCACTCAGTAACTGGTTTTAAACACTATAGAGTGGGAAATGCGGCATTCTACGAAAGAACCTAAACGGTACCTAACATAATTAGAACAGAAGGTGACTATGGTATCACTTGTTTGGATTAAAAATAACGTTTTTACGATGTCTGTATTTTGAATGTGCTGGTCAAAAAAAACGTTAGAACATTTCTGGTCAGAAAAATATGTGCAAGTTAGTTTGCCTTTACATTTACTATATTTCTTATTAGACAGCGAAACCAAGACAAAAAGAAATTAAAAGACAGCAACAGAAAAGGAACCAAACTGCTCCCGAAATATTGCCCACAAGAGACACAAATATTTACATTTACATACAGAATGTACAATTACACTTGCACCAGAGGAATAAAATAATGATAGAAAAACAATATACATGTATTCTTGCGTTTTGCACCGTTAAAGGTGCGGAAGTAAAGTCATGTCGCAATTTTAGTTTCAAAAGCCACTCTAAACCAGGACATTCAAGATAAGTGTGCAGATGTGTGTTTGTTTTGTTTGTTTGGTTGGTTTTTGTTATTTGTGTGTGGGCGTTTTTGTTTTACTTCGCTCGTTGTTGCTCGACATAAAGCTGCAACAGCACTCACAATAATATAACAAATATCCTGGCTTCTAAGATAGAACGCAATGGTAAACCCTAAAAACAACATGCCTGCGTACAGCGTATTGTGTAGGCTGTAAACTTATGGTAAGTTAAGAAAAACATGTGAACAAATCAGATTGCTCACACTGTGAAAACTCTTTCAACCCATTTTTTATGATTCCCTTTAGTGTTTCTCTTCATTTTGCCACAGGTAAACCTAACCCCAAAATGCCTCTAAACCTGTTTTCAAGAGAGGGGGAAACACTGTGTGGACGTGGGCAAGTCCACACAACGTCGCTGCTACCTGGTTTATGGGGACCCCTTTTGTTCGGGAGTCCACACAGTGAATGTTATTCACTGAACAAACACAGTATCCAAGAAAAGTTACAAAGCATATCCTACTTATGGATTAACTACAAAGTCCACATTAGACCAAAGCTTTGGGCAGACTTTTATCGGTATAGAAAAGGGAAAGGTCAGGAGACACCAAAAGCTCCACCTCATGAACATCAAAAGCTCTACCTCGTAAACATGAAGTGCGACAATTCAAGTGCCAGCTGACGACCCTCAAGAATGCACATTGGATGAACCAACGACTCCAACACAGCAGACCAATACGCGTAATAGAATTGGCATTCCAGGGCCACATTTAACAAAACCCCACTGCCCCACTTTTCCCGAAGTGACATAATCGCGACCTCATTCCAAGGTGGTTTGCACTGTGTTGGTGAAAACTGATCAAATGTAATCCGATGAAACGATCCGGCAATGTATGAGTGTGCACCATGTACACATTGCACAATAAATTCTTGATGCCAAAAAAATGTGAACAACTGAACAATTTTTGTAAACATCTTCTCACTTATGTTTTTGCATTCCCATTTATGCAGTTCCACCAATTATGTCAGTTGCATCATGGGTTAATGTTGGCACGACTACAAGCATGCAGTGCGCATCGACCTCACCCAATAGTCTCAGGTTGCTACAGTGGAGAAACAGCAGCTTTGATGTGACTGACTTTAGGATGTCGGATATCCTCATAGACTTTACTCCCACACCTACCCATAATGTGTTAAACAGAGATCCTGCTCATTACACCTTTGATAAAGATGATACTACATATCCACTAACAATCAATACAGTCACATTTGATGATGATGAGGCACGATACTGGTGTGTTGTCAACTCAGCGATAGATGGTGAAAGACATGTCTACTTCGACGTAATCGTCGTAGGTATGTACACTAAAAGTTTGCTAATTTTACGACATGGGTGACAAAATTGTCTAACAATATTTTTTTTTTCGGGGGAGGGTTTTCATACATACTCTTTTAAACTTCCAGATGTGATAGAGCGCCTCTGAAACGGAAGCACTATTTTGCCCACAACGGTGTGAAACACGCCATGGGCTTGAGCTGCTTATGTTGGTTTGTGGGTGGGTGGGTGGGTGGGTGGGTGGGTGGGTGGGTGGGTGGGATGGTGGGTTGGCGGGTTCGTTGGTTGGTAGGTAAGTTGCTGGACACTTTACTCGGCCATCTAGTGTATGCATACAACTCGAGTACTACAGTTTTGCATTCGAAGACCGGTTTTGCAAACACTGTTGTGCATGCGTCCAATTTACATATTTTTGTGCATAATATCACGCATCATTCCTTTCCGTTTTTTGGTGCTCTACGAGGTACTGGTGTAGCGTGAATATCTGACTCCATGAAATATGGACTCATTGGTAGTATTGCGCATGCATAAGTACGATAATGTGCTATTTTTAGGACCATACATGGGAGAGTGACCTGTCATGTACGAGGGATAAACCAATAAGGAAAAATGAGTCCGATTTTCAAAGGAGTCGGATTTTTATATGACACCGGTACGGCCGCAAATTTTCTTTTTTCAAACTACATCCATATACGTGGGTTTTGAACGCCCTATATGATACTTGAATGATACAAACGCAGTATTATTACCATGAATTTCCAGGATTTGTCGATCAGTGCGATAGCTCAGTCGGTAGGGTCGTGATTTGGGACGGCCAGGGATCCTCGCGGTGTTATGTTGTGGGTTCGAGTCATCTCTGATAATGCCTCCAATGACCCTATCTCTATTGATCCTGTCTACGAAACAAACCCTAACCTCCGAACTGGCAAGTTCTCCCAAGCCGATGTCAACATAGCCATTAAACAAATGAAGCTTGGCAAGGCTCCTGGTTTGGACAATATACTAATTGAAGTATGGAGGCTTCCTAAACTAAAGAAACATCTCACAAAGGATCTGTAATGCAACCCTTGAAGGTGTAGGGAAATTAATAATAAAATCCTCTGATAAACAGAAAAACTATTAAGTGCATAACGCTGCAATTTAATTCACATATCATAACAACACGTACATTTTTATTCTGCATCTGCATTATGTTGTCCGTCTTCCGCCATGACATTCAGTGTCGCGTATCGCGCGTGCAGCTGCATCGTATACATTAGGTTATGTTTGTGTAAACATAATTCGCAAAATTACGTAATTCGCAAAATTATTCATCTAGGGACCAGTTTTGTTCATGACCTTGGACAATAATGCCAGCATGTTAGCGGCCAGTCCTTTGTGGTCAAAAGGTTATCCATACTCTACATACATACAAAGCAGTTTTTACACATAATCGGAATGATATTCCACATATGATTTCACTTACCCAAGTAAACACTTTTTCCCTGTTCACACAAGAAAAAATGAGATTTCCCAATTTATCCATTTTGTAGAATTTGACGCATGCATACACGCTGCACAATACATTTTATGTTTCTGAAAAAAATATGAACGTCCATTAAACGGTTTTTGTACATGTTCTCATCTATATGCTTTCTTCTTTTCTTGTTTCCATCCCCAATCATGCAGTTCCAGCAGATGTACGAGATAGATTATATGTTGTTCAGTCTGGCTCGAATATAACCCTGCAGTGCGCACCAACCTCTCCCAACAGTCTCAGGTTGCTACAGTGGAGAAAAAGCGGCTTTGATGTTACTGACTATAGGATGTCTGATATCCTCATAGACTTTACTCCCACACCTACCCATAATGTGTTAAACAGGGATCCTGCTCATTACACCTTTAGTAAAGATGATCCTTCATATCCACTAACAATCAATACAGTCACACTGGATGATGAGGCACGATACTGGTGTGTTGTCAACTCAGTGACAGATGGTGAAAGAGAAGGCTCATTCGACGTCCGAGTCAGAGGTATGTACACTGAAAGTGTTTTTGTTTTGCCCCGACGAAATACCTCTGCGACATAGGCTGCTGTCTGACAAATCTTGGCTGTTTCTCTTTCTCTGTTTTTTTTTCTATGGGAGAGGGGTTTACAAACTTTACAAACATATGGAAGGACTGTTTTATTTTTTTCAATCAATAAATCACCAATAAAATCTGTAAGTAAAAAAAATTGTGTCCAAATTGTTGCTAAATATTTCTGAGCTACAGAGACGAAAGAAATGTTTTCGTTAAAATGACCGAAATTGCAATATTTTGTTTTATCAGAATGTGTGGAGTTTTCTGTAAAATAACTTATGGGATGACTACGATAATTAATGAAGACTGTGTGCAGGGATTTGATACAGGACATATTTCTATTTATGAATAATAACCTTAACCTCCGGCAAAACTCAAGAAAAGGGGACACAAACACACAGGATTTCCAACTCCAGACGAAACTTAACTTTTTTGATAGACTTGATGACAAGTCGTTAGATAATTGTATTTTGTCCCTGAACTTCAGTCGAACTCCACCGGCCCGGTTGGTATGAGACTAGTACGTATTTGGCCGGGTTGCAACAAATCTAACGACTTGAGGATTATGTGTTCGCACCGATATTCATATATGCAAGCAGCGCAATACGTATGTAGTGCATTTTTTGCGGTGATACCCAATCGTGGACTACGTAATTGTGGACTCATTCATTCCGTTACATGGGTAGTTCTTCTCAATATGTCGGGGACATGTTTGCAGATCTGGCCACGTTTTAACGACCAATACACTCAGCTTGGTCAATTGTGTTTAAAAATAAAATGTATCAATGTGATATACTTGATTTATTTGAGTCGTGTATGCCCTATAATGAATTTTGTACACACGTCACAAAGTACAAACCCTCGAAGTAATTAGAATGATCTTCCGTGGCGGCCTAGAATACACTCTGGAATCTGAACCAATCACAGTGCTCGCCTAGAGTTTGTTAGCGATTCAAAATACTCCATATGTCTTGTAAAAAATTGAAAACGTTTTTCTCTAAGTCGATAATTGATCAGAAATAGTCAGCATCGTTTGGTCCGGGAACCAGACTACTAACATTGCAAGGATATTTAGCGTGCGTGGAGCCAGTAACCGTACGTGAAACAATTACCGACTTGGCACCAAGTTTACTTTGATAATAAAAATATTAATAATGCCAAGCATTTGTATGGCACTCTACAACGATCACAGCGCCTCACAACAAACAGCTTAAACAGTTACAGAAAATTACAAAGAAATCATATACAAAAAACAACAACAAATATTATGTATTGGGAATTAAGTGTGTTTTGAGTAGGCGCTTGAAGATCGCAGTAGACGCCACTTCCCTGATATCAACCGGCAGTTGATTCAACAATTTTGGGGCAACAACAAAGAATGAGTTGACCCCTAGATTCTTTACAGTGGTGGATGGATTAATGCAGATGTCTCCAAGTTTTACCTGAAGCTGTGGTAATGTGTTGACGACCTTCGGGAAGCAAACACGAAGAATTCGGTTTTGTCTTGATTAAGTTGCAACCTGTTATTAACCATCCAATTATTGATCCGTGAAATACAAGTGGAAAGCATGGTTAATGCACGATCAAAATCACCGGCAACCTTTGGATCAAATTCTGTATAGAGCTGGGTTTCGTCTGCATAAACGTGAAAATTTATTGCATTTGTTGGCAGCAAAATACTCTGTAGTCATCCTGCCACATCGCCATCTGTACCACAACTGCTGATTCCCAGCTTAGAAAAGCACAGCTTAACAAAATGTATTACAATGTAACAACTTGGAGTAGCCAAACTTTTTAGTGATCTATTTATAGAAAGTAATATCCGAAGCGCACGCTTAGCTAGACTAGGTCAGTGCACTCAGGCACAAAATTAATATAGGAAGCTTATTATGACATTGCCACAATATTCGTTCAACTCCATAACAGGTACATTTTGCCTTTTTAAAGGACTATTTTAAACAGAGTACGTACAAAGCTAGCTAGGTCTTATGTTTGTGTGTCCTTTGCACCATAGTCACACCGTTACCACCGGAAAATGTGTCCGTTGTTCAGGGTTCAGTCACAGCGACATCTGTCACAATAACTTGGCGTCCTGGCATCGACGTCGGCGAACATAAGTGGTTTTATTTCAACATCCGGGAAGTTGACACAACGACAGGGTTTGATCCCAACACTCGGGTGAGAATCTCCGATGGCGTCGTGATGCACGTGATTGATGGTTTGAGTCCGTACACCAAGTATGAGATCGAGGTTTATGCTGAGAATGCTTACGACGTAAGCCAAAACGTCAGAAGGACTGTGACAACTCTACGTAAGTTCAGCATTTTGTTTCTCTCACACCACAGTATTCATTGTTGATTCAACAAAATAAATTAGAGCTATTACCAATTCACAGTGTAGTTCATGATAAGTCGCTTGTTGTGGATCAATGGATTTTGTTGTGCTATGTAAATCCGGTATTGAACACAGTTTTTTTTCTTTTTCTTTTAAATGGCACACGCAGCTGATACGCCAGAAACGTTAGGTGAGTGATTTAAATACTTGTTTCCTGTTTGAAAAGTTTGGGGTTTTTTTAACGAGAATTGTTGCCGACATTTCAACCAATCTGTTCAGACAATTTTAATTATTTCTGTTTAAATCAGATTTGCATAATACGATCACAAAATCTTTGTAGAAATAGGGAAATAGGATAAAGTATATCCCTGTCAGCAAACACTAATAATACTTCAATTTTGTTTAATTTCTTATTTTGTGTCTTTTATAGATTTGTTCCGTATATATATATATTTCCAGGGTTTGCCTTTGTATTTGTTTTTAGATATATCTGTGACCACAAATCAAGAGAATGGAATCATCTCAGTTGATGGCATTCCTCAAGATGGCGACACCTCGTCGTGTTTGCGGCTTGAAACACGTCTAACCAATCAAGATGATTGGTTTTACTACGGCGAGTGTCTTGAGACAAACACAGACTTGGCTCTACGCGAGGCTCGATCTAGATACTGCTATGGAGACTTGTGTAGTCAAGCGACTACCGCAAAAACAGGTCAGTCAAACCGGTTTGAGATCGGACAAACCGGTCTTGATACTGCTATGGAGACTTGTGTAGTCAGGCGACTACCGCAAAAACAGGTCAGTCAAACAGGTTTGAGATCAGTCAAACCGGTCTAGATACTGCTATGGAGACTTGTGCAGTCAGGCGACTACCGCAATAACAGGTCAGTCAAACCGGTTTGAGATCGGACAAACCGGTCTAGTTATGTGAATCTATTGAAAATAATTTTGGCCGATGACTTTACTAGACATGAACGGCAAAACTGCACAATGCGCAAAGCGCACATTTACGGTCAAAAATCGATTGTAAGTCACGTGATTGTATATATCCCATATAACGCACTTAATGTCCCTATGAAGGTTATCATAAACAAGAACAATTTCAAGTAACTGGCATTTTTGCAGATGATAAGTTGGGATAAAAGGTCAATTACCAGTCAAACAAAAATAAATACCACAAGGACATATAACAATCGGTTTCACTATTTTTTGCCTGTTTTTGTTTCCACTTTTTTGTGCTCCCATAGTTGTGGGACAGTCGAGTAATGCAGGATTGATCGCTGGCATTGTGATTCTGGCCATCGTTTCAATAATCAGCATTACACTGAATGCTGCGATAATTATGTATACCAAAAGAAGAGGACTAAAACGAGGTAATTGTAATTGAGTTTTCCCATCCTAGATGTCGCCACCAGGCTTTGATTTAAAACATTTCAAACCATTCGGGGACCCCGATTCAAATCAGTTGTGGTTCTGTCACAAAAATGTCATATACCAAAGTTTATAGTGTCATCATAGTTCAGAGTATCCTTATTCTGTTAAGCTGTTTCGTTTAGTCATGATTATAACACTCACTTAGCAAAGTGATTTCGATGCGGTTCTACAAAAACAGGTATGATTAACATTCCTTAATATGGACCATAAATTCGTGTTCATATTTTCAAAGTCCAATTAAACTTTTATGATTTTTTTTATTGCAGAAACAAAGAATCGTATTTCAATACCGTAAGTAATAAAATCACATTTTTACACAATGTGTAAGCAACAATAGGTAACAATATATCGAAATATTTGTAAATTGGCTTTACAAAAATAAGGAATCATTATCAACGTATTTCCCCAGGAAATTCAAACCAGAAGACAAACGAGGGGTGATCAACGAAGCAGTGGAATACCAAGACTTGGGTAAGATGCTGAATAGATCATGTTTGAACTTGTGTTTTTTTCCACAGTTTATGAATGGAAAAAATAAGGGAAACATTTTTTTTTCTTCAAATTTTCGCTATATTGCTTAACACTATGAAGGTGTGAACGACAACACATAGCTGTAATGTTTCACATTACCCTCAATGGAAACACCACACTAAGGAGCTGAATTTTGATCCCCAATTCAACATTACTGGTAATTGGTCTCTCCTGGTCCTATTCCTGGTACTGTCTTTCTTCATTGCAACCTTTCTGCAGACGTGCCCCTACAAATCATGGCCGTAGGCGGGAGCTCCAACCCAGCTGCATCGACTTACGCCAGTATTTCTGAAACTCTCGCGGAGTTCTCGCGAGAAAAGCTGACGATCGTTCGTGAACTTGGACAAGGCGCCTTCGGGAGGGTTTTACTTGGGAAAGCCAACGGTATCGTCCAGCAGGGAACTGTAACGCAAGTGGCTGTCAAAACTGTAAGAGGTAATATACTATATCGAGTAAAAAATACAAATGAAAACATTAACAAGAACAGTTCGTCAATTACTTTTGAATAAACAGCATCGCTTAATTGCTAAGTACTTTGTTTTGATATTATTTTTCATCATTGTTATTCCAAGTATTTGAAATTTCTAATTGAGGGGTTAACACCAAGTAACCAGCCTACATGAGCGTAAAATATAATTTCCAACATACTGTTCTTTAAGATGCATTATTCAAAATTATTTCTGACGGCTATTTCATGTGCAGACGACGCGGATGTCACGCAGCGACGCGATCTTCTCAGGGAATTGGACTTCATGAAAAAGCTTCTGAGTCACTCTAATGTCGTCAAACTCTTCGGATTTTGCATTGACAGAGGTAGATCATTAACACTTGTATTAAATTTGAAGACTCTTTTTTGCGTCATCTCATTACATATCAAATTATTTAGTGCTTTCTTGACACCTGTTTTGGGGAAATCACATTGTTTTCGTTAACACATACTAACAGAAAAAATAAGAGTCTACGAGTAGCCTATGCTATTCAGTGATGCACCAAGACGTCCACTTAAAAAACCCAGTGATTATTGTCCATGGTTGTTAACATAATAAATATTCCCAATATTCTGTCAGAGATTTTTAGTTCTCAAATGACTCAAAAAACAATTCTGCTTTTATCAGATCCAATTTATATCATCATGGAGTACATGTCCAAAGGTCAACTCAAGGAACTCTTGACGAGTAGTCGAGGCAAAGGCAAGTTGCAGGTGTATAGCAACCTGCACGGTAGAAGCAAATCTCTGACATCTAGGGACCTCATCAAGTTCGCTGCAGACGTTGCTGATGGAATGGCATTCCTGGCTTCACAGCAGGTTAGTGTTAATATTTCTGTAATAGATATACATCAGTTTGCGACTGCTGCTGGATTTACGTAGCCTTCAAGGCTGATCAATATGCAATGAATTCGAAATCAGAACTAACTCACGAGTAAAGTCACAAGTGACAGCGGATGGCCACTGACAAGTAACATCTTCGTCAAATCTCACTTGAGTAACTTGTGATTTGACACGGGATTGAACAACTTGCGGTGCCCGTTGCAATGTACATGTGATGACTTGTGACTTATTTGCCTCTCTATCAAATGCGATTAGTGAGAAAACAAAATCCAAATAGGTGATGATGGTCAACACTTATCCGTGCCAATTAGGCCACCGTTGTATGTAGGTTATTTTTAAAATGTATTTCGTTATATCTATAATGTCCAGTAAAGAAACCAAAAAATCGTCAAAGTGCCAAAAAAGTGACAGTACAATAAAGAACTGTTCTTTGCAGAAGTGAAAGGATAATTTAAGGGAAAGCCACAGAATCAGAGACTGAAAAGCCAATCCATAAGTGGGCATGGGCGGGATTCGAACCCGGGTAACATAGGGGAAGTAGAGGAAAGCACCACACCAACTTAACTCCCCAACGAACTGATGATATCCTGTCTTTTGATACACAGTGCATTCACAGAGATCTGGCTGCTCGTAATGTCCTTGTGGGTGAGAACATGATCTGTAAGGTGTCTGATTTCGGACTCGCCCGTGACGTCAAGAATATGAGAGTGTACCAACGGAAGTCTGAGGTATTGAACTTTGACAAGTTCATGCCAGACACTTTCCTTTGTTTTCTGTTTCATTTTTTTCTACTCATAAACTCTGTGTATTCCCACTTGTAACTGTATGTCAAGTAGAAATATTTTCAAGGTTCAAAGTACCAAACCCCTTTTTTCTTAAGTCTTTTTCGAATCAGTAAAAGAAAATGTTTCAAAGGGTTCTGATTTCCAACTGTGCAGGTGTTCAACAAAATGTTACGGTTTTGAGCCTGCAATTTAATGTATCAATAAAACATGACTTTGGATTAAATTTCCCAAAATATTGTTTGAAGCACTGTACATTCAAATCTGAAATCACCAAATCTTGAAATGCGCACGCGCAGATTAAACATAATCGAGTTACTGAACAGTGATTTCGGATCCAACATGATCTGATGTCGTAAGTGTGACAAAAAAGCTTAAAACTAAAAACATGTTGTCTTCTTTTCAAGGCTCGGTTACCTATTCGTTGGATGGCCCTGGAATCGG
This sequence comes from Patiria miniata, assembly GCF_015706575.1. Lineage (NCBI taxonomy): Eukaryota > Metazoa > Echinodermata > Asteroidea > Valvatida > Asterinidae > Patiria > Patiria miniata. The sequence continues at coordinate 26,669,172 of NW_024037068.1, forward strand.
TTGTTGATGACGTGTACACAGCAGAGAGTGACGTATGGTCCTATGGCATACTTCTATGGGAGATTGTTACTCTTGGTGAGTTTTAAAATGTATAAGTATTCATGGCATCCTATTAGCATTATTACCACAGAGATTTTCCTTTATTATGGATTAGCAGCGCAATAACACACTCTCCTACCTTCATTTGATTATCATGCCTTTAGATTGTTAGTCATGATTGAAACGACAATGAACACATTTGCAAGTAATATAAACAAAAATGGAAACAAAGTTCCCAAATGTCACATGAAGTTCCCTAAATATTGACAATCTTGACTTGTTTGCTTCAGGCCTCAAGCTCTTGTATTTTTTGACTGCAATGCCCCAAAGAACCCTCTCTCATATCTTGAAAAAAATGGGGAAACAAATTCAAAATTCGTCATATGTTATCTAAATATCGTCGTCACCCCTATTGCAAATGTTGATATGTTTGCTTTTGCCTTTAGTCTGTTTATCAGTGTTGACTGCAACGCCTCAACGAACCCTCTCCGCCACTTGAACTAAATTTCGAAATGTTAGCAATGAGCCACAGTTGCGAAGAACACGAAGTTGTTTAAAGTGTTTCAGCTGTACCATCGGAGCATATCAAACTGAATCAAATATCTCATATTATGTGATAATTTTTCGTTGCAGGTGCTCGTCCTTATCCCACCATGAGCTTCAAGACAATGATAAGCAAGCTGCAGGAAGGATACCGCATGCCAAGACCAGAACATTGTCAAGACGAATTGTAAGAGACAAACAATCACTTCATTAATTACGCATTATAAATTATTTACTGAAAACAGTTGGAACTTTAGATGGTCCTAAATGCATTAATGCAAACAAACTCCTTGATGACAGAGATTGACAAATTGAGGACCGGGGACCATAGCATTTAGTCGCTCAATCGGTAAAATAACCACCAATGTCAATGTACTTTTTTTGTTTCACGTCCGACCAAACAACTGGACAGTGATATTATTTTTTATATGGATTTCCAAAGCAATTATGGAAGATAAACGCAAACGTAAACAACATATTATATTTGGACTTCACACCTTAACATCCATACGTATATTTTTCAGCCCTTCAAAGGAAAAATGTTCAGAAATCACTTTGGAGTGTTTACACGTTCAAACATTCAACAGAGGCTAAAGCATTCATAACTGTAACAATGTGTGTGTGTTGTTTATAATAGGTACCGATATAATTAACGGCAAAAATAGTACACGTCTGATTATATTCACACAGGTACCAAATGATGCTGGCTTGTTGGGAGGAGGAGCCCACAGCACGACCGTCGTTCACTGAGATCGGTAGGAAACTTGAGAAATTGCTGGAGGGAGCGCATGTAAGTAAATCTGTATTCATCTCATCACATGTTGGACAAGTTACGACACTGGTTCCCAGTCTACTAAGCCATCTGAAGCGTTCAAGTTGTGCAAGGCAGGGTGCCAGTTCGGCAGTATCTCGAGCTGTTATTGTACCATGCAGTGCACATATAGCTTCATATGCCATTGTGTGCCCATTTACTCATAGGAAAGTCTCGAACGATTCGAGTGAAGTTCCTGTGTTCCGAATATCCGAATGAAAGATTCACGCACTGAGCCTCAGTACCTTTACTGTAAACGACTATTGGATGCTACTCTGTTGTTTGGTAATCTACCACGGGTTTCAATAGCAATACATATATTTACTGATATTCCCGATAAATACATTGAAATTCCACAAACTGTATTTAAACATTTTTGCTTATTCCAGGGTAACTAATCAAATACAGTTATCTGTTCCCATCCGACCCAGCACCTCCATCAAAACTATACAGGATCTCTTTAATACTATGACAACCAGATACATTTCAGTGCAAATTATTACGTTAAATTATATATTTTTTTCTCTTTCTTGCTAGGATTACATAGCTCTGTCAGACTACCAAGAATTTGACTACGAAGTGACGATTCCCGATTCACCTGATGAGAAGATCTGAAACATTGAAGATCATACTTTACAGGGGAAAACAGCGATAACAACTAGAATAGTATTATCAAACTTGCTACTATTACATAATAACGCAGAAACTATAATCCCAACGGCAGTTTTACTTGTACAAATGTATGCCATTAATGGCCCAACACAATCAAAATGCTCAATCATGGCGCGTTATTTTGCAGTGTATCACGAGGTGTCCGATTTTTCATACTATCGCACCATTGTTAGTCTATGATGTTGGTTTTTTAATCTTGTGAGGGCGCACTTTTATGAAACAGGATGAAAGAATAATACCGTTTTGATTAACAACCGATAGGTTTTTTTTGATGAAGACTAGTACCATCGTACCATTGTAGGTATAGAAGAGCCTATTACTTAGTTACTTTAATTATCCTATATTGAGAACAATTCCTTAAACTATTCTTTAATAACGATGATTGTTCCCGAAGTGTTTAAGAGTTGCTTGTATTACGGCCGCTATGGGTAATGTATTTATCCTTTTATGTACAGAAGGGGAAACCATATGTAACAACAATGCTTGCTCATCCAACGAATGTCGTAATAGCAACTGAGGCAGTCCATTTCTGTTACCAAGGAAGAATGCCCAACCGGATGACGCCTACTGGCACCGGGAGCCACGTTAAACGTGCCGGGGTTTACGCCGTTGTTGGGCCTGGTGGGAGGAAGTGGCGTAGCCAGGCTTTTTTTCGGGGAGGGGAGGGAGAGGGGGAGCGGGGAGGCCCTGGGGGAGCAGGCGGGGGAACCAGAGCAGACCCAACAACATTTTCCCGATATGTCCAGGCCACCGGTCACCACGAGTGCTGCAAATTAGAAAAGCGAGGGGGGGGGGGGGGGGTGGGGGGGGGCTGAACCTATTTTGGCGTTAGAGGGGGCTCTATTTGCGTGTCAATGTACACATGTATTCACATTTCACAAAGTCGTATGGCCTTAAAGGAAAACAACATAATCATCTTAAACAAATACTTCAAGAAGACACTTCCATGAAAAGCGGCAAATTCCTGATTTTTGGTATGGGACACCAACGGGGAATTTGAGAACGTGCCCCACCCTGACTACGCCACTAGTGGGAGGACGTGATCCAAAATAGCTGGGTCTTTCTCTCATCCGTGAGGCATTTCATTGGCCTTTCATGTCAAAAACCAAATGAAAAGACTTTTATGTTTTAAGAACATACAAGTCATGCATAAAAACATGCATATTTGCTGTTTTGTCAAAAAACACCTTTCAGTGTTTTCAATGTAAATCGTAGCAATTAATAAGGATGTAAATATATGTTTTTTTTATTAAGGAGGCAATAGATGTTTGATTTTTATCTAAAGATGTGCCGTGTTTTATAGCTGGTTATCAACTCATTTAAGCATTCAATCATTAATATACATGTATTTCTCATTTAGCAGTGACGATTGCAGTGATTTATTACTCGTTTTTATTATTTTTTTTTCTATTTGCAAACTGTGTTCTTGGATGACCCATTCACGTTCTTCAGTGACAAAATAAACAACGTGAAACCAATATCCCTGTCTTTTACGTTCTGTTTGACCCTCCACCACCAGAAACATGCATAATAATTATTCTCATCATTATTGGTCCATGCATAACTGCATGGTAAGCATTTATTAGATCTAATTTTCGGATATTTCAAGGGGGTCTGGATTTGCCTTATTCTGAATTGGGAATTGAAAATGTTGTATATTTTGAGCGCAAGTCCCCCCCCCCCCGATGGTCTCAACCAACTCTCCCATTGTAACCGTTGAGGGGGTATAGTCTTGTGCACGGAGCCCATTAGGCCCATACCCTCCTCCCAGCTGTTGAATTCAGAATCCAAGTTTCAGGATTTGTCCTCGTAGCCGTGAGGTCACCTCAAGGTCTACAGTTCATTGGTTGGAGAAAGCCGCACAGGCGTTTAGTTGAAGTTACGTTTAACGGCCGAAACCTGTCACAGGCCACACAGCTAGACTAGTAGGCCTATTTCTTACACATCAGGAAGAACAACAAATATTGAATGACGCATGGGCGTCGCGAGGGGGGGGGGGGGCAAGGGGGGGCACTTACCCCTGCACAATTCCTGGATCCGCCCCATGTTGATGTGGTGCTGTTTGGAAACCTGGAAGCCTTAATTTTCTCATAATGTCAGCTGCACACAAAGATAGCATTACTTTGAAAGATTGAAGGGTTTTTTTGTGTGTATTTTGATTTACACGGCAACTAATTACAAACAGACTGTATCCGTGCAAGAAAATTGTAGTTTATCTTTCTTTTTTTAGTTCTATTCTGACAATATTCTGAGCCGTTTTGAATATGTAATCCGGTCAACTCTACAACATTATTTACTGCTTCATAAGCATTGAAATAAAAGTGGTTTTGTTCCCCCAGTTGTCACGAGCTGGGGGGGGGGGGTGCCAGGGCGGATCCAGGATTTTTTGCAGGGGGGGGGGGGGGGGTTCATCAGCAAATCAATGCTGAAATGTAGACATTTTTTTTCTCCAGACAATCGGCGTCCATACAATCAATAGTGGTGGGGTGGGGGGGGGGGGGGTTTGAACCATACTTTCAATGGGGGCGCTGTTCAAATCCGACCATCATTAAAACTATATTACAGAATAGAAATACCCCCGTAACCCAGCTTGCTCTGTCCGAACTTTGTGCACAGGCTGACATTCTTACCAGTATCTTTTTTTTGTCAGAGTAGGGGTAGGGGGAGGGTTCACATTATTTTTTTATATGGAAAAAAGTTAAGTCAGAGCTGGGGAAGGGGGGTGTTTGCCCCCCTCCCCCTCTGGATCCGCGCCTGGCTGCTCAATATTAGGATTTTCCCGCCCCCCCCCCCCCTCCTTGCCAACACCGATTTATGCCACTGATGTTCATTCCATTTCACTCATTTCATTTCTGCATTACACCAACTGCCGAGTCACTCTTGTACAGATCTTCCCAACACTGGAATAATTTTTACCCGAATTATTCCAACAATAAGGTAATTTAATGTAAATGTTGGAAAAATAACATTGCCCATCAGTGCTGTGTCCAACTTTTTATTATTGCCTTTGACTTCGTAGAATAATTGTTTCAGATAATGAGACGTCTAACTTCGCCAGATTGTTAAAACAGTTAGGAAGTATGGATGTCCATGAAAGACCTGCTCGATATTCACCATCTGTCAAACGTATCTAACACTCATTCAGCCCCGACAAAAGCAGACTTCCGGGATCACATAGCATTGCCTTCCTACTATGTGTACATGTATGTACTTTCAACAAGCTTGAACAGTGGGTTCATCAAATACACGATATTGAGCATCCGGATCCAGATCAAGAGACATTCCGACGTTTCGGTCAACAGCCAAGGCTAGGAGCGGGAAATGGCGTCAGTAGAAAGTGTGTACCTTGTTGCATTTGTGTTGACCTGCTTTATACCTGGTAGGAATTTACTTTAATTGACTGATACACAAGGAAACCAAAAATCGCAGCTGCTCACAATATTTGTATTTCAAGGACTTCGATGTATTGGACTGGAATGGATGTTTCTTGAGAAAAGGTTCTTGACTTTCTAAGGAAGAATAGAAGACCATGACTTACCTGGAGATATTCAAACAACATATTACAGCAAATTGAATTATACACACTGCTTTGATAATTGGTTTATTTGAAAAATGAACTGTTTTTTATCCGTACGAGGAATATCTTTCCTTCCCCTGTCTTTGCAATTGTTTCTTTCGCAGTCGGCAGTTATAAAACAAGATTTTGGAAAAAGAGTGACAAGTAGCAGCAGCGTGTTAACCATCTCTTCACTGGAGTTTACAGTTGATAGTGGGAAGTACTGGTGCTCTGTTATGTATCAGAAATCTGGATTTTATGAAAATTTATGATGGGTCAACCTCGCTAGAATTGTTGTCGGTAAGTATGCTTTGATTATTTTCCAGTTTGACTGTTGTCTTCAATTTCATAATTGTTTCAGTTGATCATAACAACCGCGCGTGATTCGCTGATGTTTTGACTTGTTACCTTTTGGCCTTGCGAACAAGTGTATGCACCTGCAACATACAGACCGGACGAACAACCAATGTCAGGTTACCAACGAAACAGAAAAACAAATAATCAATCGTCTCCTGTTAAACTAATTTCCCGTTGCGTCATTTCACTGCCGTGACATCGACAAGGTCCCTCGATTGCGGAGGCTAGTTGCCAGTCTTAGCACGAGCTATGCATTAACTATTGAACTCAAACACACTAGAACCAGTCCATGGTATATTAATGGAGTTGAGACCACAGTGGCTGGTGTTGATTACCAATTCCCGGGCACACCATTTTGACACACATTGTAGACAAATTGAGCGAGGAGCGAGGAACCAGGAACGCGAACAGTGGCACAGCAAGATTTACCAAAGGAGTTGTTTAGGTTTTAAAGTCAATTTATTTATTGATTTTTGAGTGGGGGAATGAGGCTTGCAGTCAAGGTATTAGGGGACCTGTAGCAATGAATCAGGATTTGCAATACTGAGTAATGACGTTATTCCTGGAACTTAAAGGAAAATGTGCATTTGTTAGTGTGCATAATCAACATAGGTCAATGGTCAGTCGGAAGGAGGAGGTGGGAGTGACCCTTTCCAATACCCCCCCCCGGCCCCAATGGATCTGCCAGTGGAGAAGTATCGTTTCCAAGTTCCAGCATTCTTCGACCAGAGACGATCGCACTTTGTAATCAGCGCGCTGGCGCAGCACAGCCTGGAATCAACCGCTAGTCAACCACAAATCCCCAATCGAACTTGCCTGTTGATTAATTTCTTTGCGCCCTTGCTGCCCATTAACATGTTTACAGTATCCCTCACAAGATCACCGGATGCAGGTCATACGCATGCCGCCCTCCATAGCTTCCTGTAACACACGTTTGTCACGTGCGGTAACATAACACATACATTTATAACCCTGAGCCTAAACATTCTTTCTTCAAAACAGTTCAACACTGAAAGCGACATATTTCCGGGATGAAAACGAAGTAGTCCCTTCTTTTGACAGTTTTCATTTGACAGGACGAATTAATAGAATAACGCGAAGACAGATAAAACTATTGTTGTAAAGGACTAAAGGTTCAGTTTTGTTGAACAGCCACAACACATTGTAGGAAATGAAGCCAGTAGCCAACATTTGCCTCCTAGCGGTAGGACTGTCCTGTTTTCTTACAGGTGAGAACATTTTTTTTTTAAATACATCTACACGTATAATTGTTGAACTCATCTAAGTTGTACACGTTGCACGTATCTTGTTTAGGTTTTGACATGGGAATTATGATTATAATTTATGTTGTTCTGGAGTTAAATTGTCATCACGATGAACACGTGCTCAAAGGTAGACATGTTTTTTTTTTTCACCGCACACCAGCCTCCGTAAAATTAAAAAGTAGGGTTGGCAAGGGAGGGGGGGGGATGTGGGCGCCATCTTCCAATGGCGGCGCTGTTGAAAATAATAAATAATGTTGAAAATAATTGGTTTTCGCCTAAAAATATATTTTAAAATGTTGAAAAAGGGCACTTTATGTTAAGCCCGCTAATCATGGTTTCAGGATTTTGTTTCTGATTTGAAAATTTCCAGGGGGCACTGGGGGGGGGGGGGCGCACTGGGGGACGATTATTTTTCATTGGGGGCGTGCGCCACCCTCAACACCCCCCCCCCCCCCCTAGCTGCAATGATGGAAAATGCAAGTAGCATAAAATGGACTACGAATACAAGGCTAATGATTATTCATCTAATATTATACATTGACTTCTAAAGTATACCTTTCAACAGATTTATATTATATATATTACAAATAAAATTGGGTCTGAATAATTTTTTTGGGGGGGACACGAGATAATTCTGTCAAGAGTTTCAGGTTTTTGAGGAGATATACATTTGTTCATTACGAAGACAAAATAGACAATTAAATGGGTTTCTCTTTAAGTCATCTATTCTCTGTTTACTGGGTATTCACTTTGCTCTCTTTAATTTAAAGCTCGTTTAATATCAAGTGTCTTTCCGTCAGCTGCTGCGAAAACAATGTTTTCAGGAATCCATGTGTCCTTCCGGAGATAGGTTAAGGCCAAATGGGCCACGCATACTCATTTAAGTTCAATCACATGTTATCCTCGTTAGGTGTTATTTTGTTTTGTTTTTCGTTGATACTAAACTGTTCACACCATAGCTGTACTGAACTTCCGCTAGAAACCAAATACAAGTAGCAGTTGAAGGACAAACACAGATTCACACTGTGCAAGCCACTCAGCTTTCATATACATATAGATAACTAAAAATGCGAAGGAAATATTAAAAACAAAATTAAATTCATTTGCGCGTTTTACCCGTCTTTAAAGGATCACTGAAGCGATTTGTTTTTCTTTTCTGAGGAACATGTGCAATGTTTCCACACCAGTCCTCCTAAATGTATGAAAAATATGTGATATCCCTTTTTGGTAAATTTTGTTGAAAAGTGCACTTTATGATTTAAAATTGTCCATGCTTTCCAGGACAACTGTGGACGCGGTTGCTGTGACGTCATTTCGGGACACTGTCCAGTTTAGGGGTTTCTGATCAAATTGTGAACCCAAAAATGTGCTTATCAATTTTTATTTTTTGGGGGGTGGAAAAGATTGCTCATTGGCTTTCTGTTTTGTACTGACACCCCAACAAATCACACAAAAGTTACGATACTCACAATTTCGGCAACCTTTGGTGCTGAAAGAGCTGTAGTATTGAGGTCCAAAAGGTACCAAACACCATTGTAAATGGCAAAATGCAAATTGAAAATAGAAAGCACGTTATTCTTGTCAAAAGCGTGGTTTATGGTGACAAAGGCCATGTGTCCATCATGTGTCCAGAGTACATACATGTAACCTCAGTGGCTAATCAATCTTTTTAGCTCAGCACGTAGCTCAGGTTGACCGCCCACGGTTAGTTTTAAGCCTCGCGAGGCGAAAGAAATAGGGGAGATATTTGCCTCGTGGCCTCGTGAGTCAGAAACTCAGCGAACGGCCTCGGAAGACTTTTTGTTCAGCACGTAGCTCTCGTGTGCGGCGGGCTTTTAGAGATAGCCGTGTGACTGTGATTTTTATTTCATTTATTTTAAATCTTTTGACTTTAAACATATGATAAAATGAACAGGGGATGTCAAGGAAAAAAACTGTCATCAAAAAGATGTGTTCATCCAAATCCCTGTTCAAAAATTATATATATGCATATAAAGATAGAAAGATAATTGCACAATATATGCATACCTAAAGAAAATGTTGAAAGTATATCAATAACGCGATCTTTTAAAATACGGGGAAAATCTAACATGCAGTGAAACCCATTGACAGATTAACAGGGACTAAACGGAAGGCTTGTTCGAAACAGGATGTTTCTTGTGTCCGCACAGACGTAGTACGTAGTCCGCTGTACGTAGACAGGAACAGATTTGTTTATTTACCAAAACATCCGAAAACAGTAAACTGTAATATTATACAAACGTTTCAACAGAAAAACAACATGATGAGTAAATCATTGTCTTTACAGTGCGCTTTATTTCAAACTTTCATTTCAAAAATAGATTGAACTAAAGTTTGCTGAAATGCTCGACATAATAATTTTGTTTCTCAGTTCTTTAATCAATGTCGTCGTGATAGCGCCCCCATTCGATGCATTGGAAATACTTAAAAGTTGGCATCATGGAAAAACCAAATGATACGTACGCAGCTGTCATTAATACATAAAGTGAATACGGCCATATTTTTAAGCGATAATGGGTGTAATTTTGGGATATAAACATATTTGAATCCCATTTTATTAACATAAATTACATGTTGCTACACTTCCCAAATTACATAGGCCTATTGACAATATTCAATATTACTAGTTGGAGGTTTTCTACTGTTTGAAACCAAATAGTGGAGCCAATACAGCGTCCCCAACAACCAGAAGTGGCATATTGTTGAATGTTGCCTTTTCTGTTTTTTCTTTATCTTTGCAGTTTCGGGACAGTCACCTCTGGTCGAAGGTCCTAACTGGACAGACAGCGGTCAAGATGCGGAATTCACCTGTACGTCTGCTGGGTCTATCCGCATCGTGCAGTGGACTAAGAGTGACTTCGGAGGATCTATAGTAGACGCAGATCTTATTATAGACTTCAGAATTTCCACAGGGAATGTGATAAACATGAATAGCTCTCGTTACGAGTTTGACAAAGCTGCCCCTGGGTTTCCACTGACGATCAAGTCGGTCAACTTTCAAGACAGAGGGGTCTACTGGTGCAGTACCTTGAGTGATGGAGAATCAGGCTACGTCCATGCAAACAAGGAGATGAGAGTAAGGGGTGAGGAGAGGTTGTTACTGTCACAGAAGTGAAAGTATTTAGGTTAATTATTCATGTGGTAGAATTGACGCATTCATACATTATCTCGCACACATGGAGTTCACTGCCTCAGAAGGTTAGGAATGAATTCCTAATTTCATTTCTTTTAAATCGGGGGTTGGAACTAGTTTATGTAATATACCCTGGCTCTGGCGAAGGGTTAGACAGGAGGCTTGGCTCCGTGGATAACGGGTGATACTCAGACTAGAACCTGCAACCTCCGGATTGTCGTTCCGTACTTCCAAAACTGTAAGGTTTTTACAAACCTTACAGATGTCACCACTAACAAATTGTACTAATCATTTACAGTAATGACCCCAAGTTCTAGAAAACTTAATGAAGAACAGCCAAGAAAGAACCAGCATGACCAAGAGACGTGGAATGGATATTTACAACTTGTATTTACCTTGAATGTTTACCTTGAAGTGCCACACTTCTGTCCTCTTCTGGCAGGTTGTGTGACAGGGTTTAGGGGAGGGGGCATCTTTGCCTCATTATAAACCCATGTCTTACTAGTTGGATTTTGAAACTAAGGGGTACATAGGGTGCAAATACAACGCCCTTTGGCAGACTATATTCCAGTCGTCGACGACTCGCTGGCTGAAGTATTTTCTTCTGTAAGATTTGGTCTGGTTTTTGCGAATATCTAAAAGAGCGCCCTCTGGTTCCTTAACAGTTTGTAGTCGGCGTTCTCAGTTCAACACGGTGTCCGGGTTGATTTTGAATATTTGATTTATTATTCTGAATTTTTCGATGAGGTCACCCCGTTTCCTTCTGCCTTCCAGAGTTGTTAGATTAAGTCTGGCTATTCGTTCTTCATATGGCAAGTACGTGCTGCAGGTTTGGGATCAACTTGGTAGCTCGGGCTTGGACTAATTGTTGCAAAAACCCGACCCGAAACCGACTTCGGATCGGGTCGGTTTGTCCAACATTTCAGTCGGGTCAGGTCGGTTTCGTTTTTGCGTTTGCGATTTTCGGGTCGGGTCGGGTCGGTTAAGCCATTTTGGAAAAACCCGAAATAAACCGAAATGAACCGAAACAGAATGGAAATTCACATGGTGCACAATTTGTGCAGAGTCACTGCGCGCGGTGCGACTAAAATGGTTTGCGGTCTGTCTCGATCGGTCTATAACATGTAGGCCCACCAGAAAGGCACGTTGTGAGTGCCGCATGATTCAGTTACTGAAAGCCGATATTTGTACGCGAAGCAGGTCAGTTCAGGTGCGAAAAGCGGACACATTTGCAGAAGCCAGATACTCGGTTTTTTCGGGTCGCGTCGGTTTCGGGTCGGCTTTCTTAGAATTATTGTCGGGTCGGGTCGGTTTCGATTCGGATTCGGTTCATAAAATAAATGTCTCGGGTCGGTTTGGCCGGATAGATCTTCGGCTATTTTTACACAATTCCACCGTTTTTTTTTTTTAAGCCAAACGGTCTCTTTATTCAAAACAAGTTGTGGGGTCACTTTTCATGCTAATGACCTCGCGTAGAAATTCTCACTGTGCACAATCAAACGCGAATTAATTGCGTCCTCTGTCGTTCTAATCGCGCCGGTCGGATATCGCTGTTAATTATATAATCGCTGTTATAACGGCGTTATCGGCACTCTTTGTTGGTCGGGCCAAACGAGTTTATTCTTGTATATACACCACCCACAAAACTCATCAAAACCAATACAATTGGAACCCGTACCCTTCTAGTTAGTTTTCATATTGAAATTTGGCCGAAAGTTTTGGTTATTCGGGAACAAAAATACTTGCCCCCCCCCCCCCCCCGGCCAAACAAATAAATTGTGTTCTACCGGCGTTGTCCGGGAGTGAGTTACGGTTGAATTAATTTTTTCGTTTCTTTTATGAGTTCACGGTGGTTTCAGTGAGTAGAGGGTGTACTATACGCATAATATTTTTTTCTGTGTGTGAATACAGCGCGTATTCCAACGCTGTTCGTTTGCATGGAGGATGGCAGTTTACTTGTAAGTAACGATTCTCTCCGAAATCAATGAAATCACTTCAAAGTACACTTTGCTGTCTGTCATCGTTAGTTGTCGACTGATGAGGGCGCTGTTCGGAGCACAGCGCCCTCAGTTGACGGCTAATGACGACAGACATCAGGAACTTCACATTCTGTGAACTTGGTGAGCGAAATTCTGGTAAATGTCACGGTTTTGTTTGACTTTTCAGAGACTTGAACCCACGCTAGAGATACCTAACCATGTCAAAATAATACTTGTGAAATACTGAGACCAAACATTTTGGGACAGGACTCGGAGACAATTTTTTCTGCCCAAGGCAACTACCTTTTCGACATTCGCAATGCATCATGGGAGTGGATGACAAACATTGCCTGAAATTTACGTGCAAGTCTATGGCGCGGCACGTATATTCTAGACTTTTTCATGTTTTTTCTCATATTCCCGATGGAGTTCGGCAATGAAATTTTCACACAATGTCTCTGAAGGTACAAAGATAATAACTACCTTTTGGTTTGGTAAAAACTTGAGTAGTTCTGGAGAAATCAGTGGGGATTCCCTTCTGTCTTTCTGAATTGGATGACCGTAATATCCCTCCATCGGCTGTGTGTGGCATGCATGTGGCTTGCTGTGCACAGCTTGCCATGGCGCATGCAAAATCTACACACGGTGAACCTTCGTTGGAGATGTTTTGATACGAACACGACGAAGGGCAATGCCAATGAAGGGTGGAAAACGGGAAAAGTTCCGTACTCGGACGTCAATTTATCTGCTGCCAAACATATTAATTGTCACCTCACCTTGTCATTTGAACCAAGAGAAATTCATGAAGCTGTGTAAAGGTGAAAAAAATTTACTCAAAAGTGTTTTTAGAGCACATTTTGGATGCATACGTCATGCAGAACTAACTTGAAGCAGCCGGTCAAAACTGATTGTAGTGGCTGAAAGACAGCGGTACGTTATACACGTGACATCAACAACCATGACGTCGCATGAGCCTGCCAATGATAGTGCAATACGTCATTATGAATATTTATTTTCTCACGAATATTTAGTTTATTTCAATGGATACTTCAAATACATCCAAAGATTGATTATTGCAACAGCGATCGTGCGCGGCCTAGCGGTTAAGAGTCTCGTGTATCAAGCAAGCGTCAGAGGTTCGAATCCCGATGAAGTAACTGACTGATTAATAAATAGAAATTAAGGAAAGGAGAGGGTGAGAGTAGAGGAGGGAAAGTGGAGGAATAACCATAAAAGATGTAACTTTTGGCGCTAGAAAATTAATTGAAAAAAGTGACGTCCGAGTACGGAATTTTTTCCGTTGAATGAAGATGTCCATGGCTGATTTGTTCCTCTATCTGTATTACCAGATGTTCCTTACAGCTTCTTGAGGACTTTTTGTAAGTTTCTTTACGAAAAAGTTATAGAAAGCCCAGCTTCGGCTGTTTTTTTTTATCCAAGCTGTTTTTGTTAGTAGGTTTTATCCATTTCATTTTTTCATGATTTCGATGTGTTGTCGGGAATGTACATAGGCTAATTATGTCGTGCCCAGCGTTCCTTCGATAATCCCTGTATTCCGAGTGGGATTCAGTTACCGAGCGTGATGCATTGGTTATGATAATGAGTAGACTGGATCTCGTTTGTAAACACGAACTTATTTCAAACAATGTTAGGGAGTCGGGAACTAGCTTGAACGGGTTTCTGCACATGTATGAAAGCTGCCCTAGTTCCCGACTCCCTATCATCGTTCAAAATGCACGGATGCAAAGGAGATCCAGTCTACTATGATTATCACAATCGATGGATCACGCTCGGTAACGGAATTGCACTCGGGATACAAGTACCATCGAAGGAACGCTGGGCACGACAACATCGCATTGTTCAAACACGAGTTGGAAATTTAACGCGTTCACGATCGCGAGGGGAGCTCTCGGAAATAAACGAGAAATTTCACTTTTCATCCAGATCGTAACTAAACTGGTCTCAATCTTAATCATCGATCTCTACTTGCACCTCAGGTGGGGTATTTAGTTATTTGGAGGCTGTTTTTAGGGTGAAATCTGATGTTTTTGTTGGGCAATGTTGGGTTTTTGGGAAAAGAACAGAATTGTGTCCAGCGATGGCAGCGGTTTAGCTGGACCCTGCTATCGCCAGACCATGTCCGAATGTTAAAAAGGCGATTAAAGTTGGGTCCGAGTTGCTGAAACTCAGACTGAACATACCTCAAACGTCAGGCTCATAATAGACATACGATTCAGCAGTCATTCACGAAGCTACTGATCGACTCGAAACAGACCAAAAACAACTAACATACAATGTATGAAAATTGTTGCTGATTTTGGTGGCTTGTCCATAAAAAAACGTCCAGTTTCAACGGCTGTGTGGTTAATTATGCAAATGCATGCATCACGTGTTGACAATCGATCAGTCTGTGCATGCGATGTACAATGTATGTGGGTACCACACCGCTTTCAGGCGCCGCTAGTGGGTTCAATTTTTGTCTGGTGCGTTGTCGTGTAAAGCTGTCAACTTTCCACAACACAATAGCAAATTTTAGGTAAATATATTATTGCAGCTCAACAAAATGTTTTATTAACTTTTGTTATATTTTGTTGTCTGTTTAAGTATGTTAATTAGTGGACTAGTTTGTTATGATCAAAATGAGGGAATGTCTCCCAATTTACATCCCCTGTTCCATGTTTTCCTCCGGGCATTCGATATCTAAATTTGGGAAGATTTTGTTGTTTTTGTGGCAGTGTTTCCAAAAAGCATCACCCTATCCGACTCAACTGGAAGTTACCCATCTTCTGGCGGTACATCATATCTTATTGAAGGTGTGGACCGTCAGTTCACCTGTGAGGTACCAGACATCAACCCAGGAGCATCATTCACTTGGTCTCGTGTCGATGGGAGCCTCACAGAGGGTAACACCGTCAACAATACAAATGCTGATCGTTTGACTACTAGCACCAGTCTGGTAACCCTATCACCAAGATGGAGCCTTCATGGAGAGATGTTGCGGTGCCAGGCTTCCAACAAAGGCGGACATGCCGGTATCAGCATCAGCATACTGCTGGATGTGACAGGTAAGAAACAATTTCAAACAAATTGAACCTTATTGAGAATGTCCTTTTTTTATTCAGAAAGTTTTGGATTCTAAATGCTCTGTGGTGTGATCTGAGGCAATTTCTGACCACTGTAACCAATTTTTTTGTTTAGCGAAAGATTGTGGTGTGCGCAGTGGCTGCCTTTTTTTGCAGCGTCACTTAAAAAAAACCGGGGTCCCTTTTTTTGGAGGGGGGAGGACATGGCCCCAATTAGCCCCCCTGGATCTGCCGTTGGTTATGTCTACTGTCATCATGTCCCAATGTGATCGTAATAGTCAAAGACCGGAGATTGATTGAGATTGGAGATTGGGATGTGGCATGTCTTTCTGTTTGTTACCATATGGTTAGCCTGAGTCCCTACGACACGTGAAGCCCATGGACAAACAAGATTATGGTACATTTGTACATGTACTTGTTTTTAAACGTTGTTCTCGTTTGTGTTTATCATTTCAAAGTTCTCCCCAGTGTGTCTTCAATGTCACTGTCGGACGCCAGTGGAGCAGTAAGCGGTGCCGTGGTTCTTGACCAAGGAACACTACATTCGTTCCTTTGCACGGTACATGGTACCAGACCTGGTGCAAGGATCGAGTGGTACCTGAATGACGTCATGAAACGCGCTGTCAATCCGTCACCTACAGGAACAGATGAACTTGTTAATACAACAGATACTTGGTCCTTGAGACCAACTAGAGCTCATCACAGACAGGAACTGAAGTGTGTAGCGAGTACCACTGAGTCACAACAACCATACCCATCACTTAGGGTGACACTAATGGTCTATGGTAAGAACTCCAATAGAAAATGATCTGGTGCATCATAACTAGAAAAGGAGATTATAAATTATCCAATGAAACGTTATCATAGAAACAGGTCGTGTCATTTTGTACACCGATCCAATTTTGGAATGGGGGTTGACGATTCTGGTAGGCAATTCCCGGGATGCTTCCATGACTGAATGCTCAATTGCCCATACATTAATATCACTTCTCTACCACAGCCAAGGCGTGGTTGATGATGCACTACATGTATGTTGACTTGCTGTAATAAGAGGAGGATGTGTTTTTTCAATGAGATGTTAACTTGACTTTTTGGTCAGTTTCCAGTGCATGTCACTTATTATTTTCAACACAGTCATTACACTGCAAACTCGGAGTGCTTGTTATTTTTATTAATCGGTAAATTAAATTGGAATGTTCCACTCATGTTAAAAATGCAGGTCCCCCAGATGTCCCGGATGTAACTGCTGCAACGTCCATGATTGAGAACGAATCTGTCTTGCTGACGTGTACAGCAGACATGGGATACCCTGATGACTGGTCTCTGGATTGGACCACGGGAGGTAGGGTTATATCAATAGCTACGATGTCATCACAGTCAGGTGATCGCTACAGGTTCACCAGCGAGCTCCTCTTTACCCCGTCAAGAGAGGAGAATGGGAACACCGTCATCACGTGCACAACAAGCAGGGTTTCCTCAACCCAAGGACCAGTGGGATCTCTGGGTCCAATTGATGTCCAGTGTAAGTCATGACATTCCAGTTTAGAAAACTTTCAAAGAAGGGAGAATTCTCTTTGGTTATGAACAGTGGCACTGTGGTAAAAAGTTCGACCCAATGCTTGATATTGCTTCTTGAAAATGTCAGCAACATTCCAAGATTTGCGCTTAATCACATTCTAAATAACCATCTTCCCTATATGACTATATGAGTACTAGAAAAGCGTTTTTCACCAGATTATTTAAATTGATTGGGCAACTACGGTAAGGTCAAACTGTGTTAGTAAACTGTGTGAGTCAACGTTTGACCAGGAAATAGTTTTGTTCTTCTATTTTTCAGTTTGCACAAGGAATGTGAGTGTGACACAGAGTCCCTCAGAAGCAACAGAAGGCAACAGAGTGTCGCTGACCTGTACCTCCGAGAGCAGCAACCCAGCTGCTACTCTAACCTGGTCCAAGGGTAACGTGTCGCTGACCACGCCCACTGATCAACCCAATACCCCTGGAGATAATGGAGGCAGAGTGACTTCAGTCATCTACACAACTGGTGTCCTGAACAAAAATAACAACGGAGATGTGTACAAATGCTGTGCCACAAATCCAACCATCTCGTCATGTGCTGAAGATCTGTGTGATATGTACATATTAGGCGTTGGATGTAAGTAACTACTTACATTGTTGCCCATTTTTGGGGGGTTCACTTAGTTTTTTTTTCGTATTGCCATCATGCGTATTGCCCACATGTAAACGGTTAGAGACCCAAGGTCAGCCCCGTTGCCAGATCCGCAAGGGGGGGGGGGGCGCACTGGCTAGGGGTGCACTCCACACAAAAACAAAACACAAAGAAGGTTTTTGCCGAGGTGGAGGGGCGATCGCTTGCCAGGGGGTCCCCCTTTACAGACGGGCCTACCCATAGTGGTAATGGTCACGGTTTTTGTTTTTTAGATTTCAGGATTTTTTTTTTTCTGAAATGGAGAATTCCTGAGATTTACCAAAAAGTTGTCATTAATTATTATAAAGGTTGTGTAAAACAAAACAAAAACAGGTACTTTAATAGGGGAATAAATGTGTGCTCCGGAGGTTTTTATCACTCTGTTTAATACCACTTAGAGTATGGGTGCTGATAATTACCCGAGCCGGAGGCGAGGGTAATTATCTGCACCCAGACTCTAAGTGGTCTTAAACAGAGTGATAAATACCAACGGAGCACATATTTATTCCCATTCATAAATACCTTTTCGGTAAAAAAAAATCATATAATTCGTTCACAACATCCCGATTTTGTTCAACGAATTCACTTTATACTTTTTGAAACATCCCTCCTGCAAAATAATGGAGTGTTCAGCTGGCAAGTTAGATGTAAACAACCCTTTTATGGAGATTGACGCGCGCGTATCATGTTCTACGTGATGTCGCGCAGAACGCACCTGGCGCGTTGCGTTTTGAATTTAGAGCTATAAAATTCTAACTCACTGGTAGTGTTGCGCATGCCTACGTGAGGATTGTGAACGTTCAACCAATGAAACGATAAAAGGCACTGGATTTTTAGGAGTCCACATTTTATTGTGACACTGGAAAAGTGTTTTAAGACCAGCTAGCCATGTCTTTATCATCCGTTTAAGACTGGCCACGTGACGGGCTGTCGACCAATAGGAATGCGTAAACTGTCTTAGGTATTTATGAATAGTGTTTAAAGGCAAATACAAACATATACCATTAACCGTTTGCTGCTCTGAGGCTTTTGGTAGCCCAAACCCTCTGCCGATTATTTCGTGGATGCGTCATTTCCTCCAAATTGCAACCCTGATAAAAATTGAGCAGATCTAAACGGTGTCTTATAGAAAAATTAGAGCACGGTAACAATCTTATTACGAAGGTCGCCATTCAATGGCCAAAGCATTATGCTAACTTTGTTCAGATAATCCATCTTGGGGTAGTTGCCTTTCACAATAGCGTGCAGTTTCTCCGTTGATTGGGCCATGTGAGTGTCAGTGATCACATGCTCTGATTCGTCTATATTTCCCCTTACTTTTACAATCCCTCAGACGCTCCTGAATTCACATTGGTGACGCGATCCTCAGACACCCCCGTCACTGAAGGCGGGAATATAACCCTGACATGCACTGTAGATGCCAATCCTAGGCCTAGTGACATCACTTGGAAGAAGCGAGACTCAAGTGAAGCATTCAGCTCAGTGTACAATGACGTCACTAGTACACTGACTCTGAGTAACATCAGGAGGGAGGATGCTGGGTACTACATGTGCCAAGCTAACAACGGGGTGCCTACATCCAATCCTAGCGACGATGTGGTGTCAGATCCTATTACTGCTATTGTGCACTGTAAGTTTTCATATGATTCTCACACACAAAACAAATCTTCCCTTTTTTCATTTTGTTTACTAATTAATCTCTTTGATGTTGTCATGTAAACTTCTTCCAACTATAAAACCTACAATAACATCAACAATACTGGACGTATGCTTTGGTGTAAGCTTCAAAAACTTTAAGGTTGGTTCTATGCCCTTTGGCATTTGATTTGATAAACTTAACCCCCTAAAAATTCCTCAGGACTACCCTGCTAAATTCAAAAGGGTCCGACGGTTACTCATATGAGTTTCCTGCTCAATCCAACACAGTCCCACACAATCCAACATGCCAAGTTGTTGGGTACCTGAAAAGTTAAAACGACTGGCCTGCTCAATCCAACAGAACCAAACTGTGCCTTGTTTTTATGTTGCCTGCTGAATCCAACAGAATGTAGGACAGTCTGTCCATATTATTTATTGGTTACCTGCTGAATCCAACAGAGTCCAACTTGGCGATATTTACCAGCACTCAACAGAATTTGACCGTGAATGTTTTCAGTTGCCTGTTGAATCCAACATAGTTCCAGGGGAATATATACAAGGTGTTTACTGCCCAATCCAATAGGATCCAACAGAAATGTACAATTGTTGGATCCTGTTGGATTGAGCAGGCTAGGATTTTAATCACAATTAAACATTACGATGACGGTTCAAGAATTACATGGCGAAGTCAGCAGTAAGGGTAGGCCTACGTTTGTGGTTGTATCATGTGAAAGCACAAATCTGTTGTGAGTTTGTAGTTTTGGGAAGATCAAGTGGGAGACTTCATATTCCGGACAGTGTGATTTTAATGACCCTTGTGGATATCCATGGGTGTCGCAAGAGGGGGAGGGGCTTGCCCCCTCAACACCCATGAGGATATCTGCCTAAACAGAGAACATTGTCTGAAACGTGGTTAACATCTTGTTCTCAGATCCGCACAAACTCGCAAAAGATGTTTAATTCCACACAGGGCTAACACAAACACGCTCTTTACCGTAACGGCTTGAGTAACAACATCGGTTCAATACAGAGTGGTATTAAAAGTAGTACCAATGCTCACGTGTGGTCTAGCGGTGGAGCACAGGATTGGTGATCAAGAGGTTGTGGGTTCGAGTCCCACCGTGGCCATGCGTGTTGTGCCTTTGAGTAAGGTACTTTACCTCAATTACTCCTCTCAACCCAGGTGTTAAATGGGTACCGGCATTATTCAATGCTGGGAAGGTAACAGACTCGCTGTGGATTAGGTGTGGCGATCCCCCCACAGCAGCATTTCATGGACTCGAGTCTGGCCCAATCGCTAACGAAAGAGAGATGGGTACTCCGTTCCTGTGAATACAGGTTTGTCCCCTTTTTTATCAATGCTCAATATGGTTGGATTCAATACAGTGACCACTAAGGGCTGATGTAACACCGCAGGTTTACAGTGTAATAATTGCCTAATTGAACAACACTTATATTGAAGGCTTTTTGTTTCTTATTACAGACGAAGCCAACATCACCAATAAAGCAGACAGTGTGATCGGTGCCAAGCCCGGAGGAGTAGCAATGCTAACGTGTATCGTGAGAGCCAACCCCGCACCCGTAGTGTCATGGCATGACCCCGACGACACAAGGATTTCCCCTGACTCGGGCAGTAACAAGTACTCGATCCACACTGCAACCACGGCTGGAGATCAAGTCTACGGATTTACAGTCACCAGTACTTTGACCATTCGTAGAATCGATTCTCTGGTCGACTATGGCGTGTATACTGTCAATAGTTCGAACGGAATCGGAGACCAAGATTCCCTGCAGATCAACGTCACAGCACCAAGTAAGAGAGTACAATAATTCAACATGCTGAAAATTGAAGTTTATTTCCTCGGGGGGGGGGGGGGGGGGGGGGGGTCTGTTGTTGGAATCTGCAAGACTTTGAAAAGAAGCTTTAAAGAGTTCCTTTTGCACACAAATGAATATCTAGTCTGCAAATAGATTGGTTCACAATCCCTTTGTTATCGATTCTGATAAGGGTTGGAACCAATGTGATCTACGAGAACCAAATTATTTAAGCAAAACATGTTATTCCAAAACTAATATTGGGCCGATATGATCCTTCAATGTCTTTTATTAGAGGCCTAATAGTGGAATATTTGTCTAGTGTAAGACAAATATCATTTTAAAAAATGAAGTATATATGTTTTTGGCTGATAGCTCAAAAGGAGCTCAGATGATACCTTTTTTAATGTCACTGTGACGTCATCTCTCACACAGGGATACCAAATAAGCCAACCGGTTTAGGATTAACCGACCGGACGGCAGAGGCTCTGACTGTAAACTGGACAGCAGGTCATGATGGCGGTGAGGAGCAGTCATTCCTTGTCAGCTACTTCAACACGTCTGACTCTGAGAGTGTGGTGACATGGAGTGAGCCAGTTAGATCCAGTGATGGGCAGCGCAGATACACAAACACGGTGACATCCCTCCAACCGTACACTGAGTATGAGATCAGAGTCTATGCTGAGAATGTGATAGGTAGAAACCCGGACTTCGGCAGCGTGGTAGGATACACATTGCGTAAGTTGATTGCAATTTTACATCAAAACATCTCTGTTAAAGCTATAGTCCATCATTTGCAGCCATCCGAAAAGTAACTGGCGTATTATTGTTGAAAAACAAACTTGGTTGAAAGATAGTAAGGGAACTAAACTCCCTGTGAAATTATTCCTTCTGGGAAGCTGTCATTTTGAAGTAATCAACGAAAGAAGGCATTTCCAACGGTGATTCTTAAGAAGCACCGTAGGAAAATTTAAATTAGTAGTTCGTTTTGATATTCAGCGCAGCGCGCACAAGTATTGGAACGACGCACACGCGCGCGCGGTTGTTATAATTCGTCGGATCAGTGCGCTACGTCGCATATGGCTGCAATTCAAAACAGTTCAAAACATGATTCAGTAACTTTTGATTTGAAATTGAGATCTTAGAATGCTGTTTTTGTCGATATGTACAGCTGAAGCTTAGCTGAAACTTCATCAGGTTAGTTGTTCAGTATCCTTCATGAGATTTTGAACCCTTTTGTTGCTTCAAACGAACAAAATGCACAAATTACAAATGATAGACTATAGCTTTAATAGTTTGCTTGTGTGTGAAATTTCCTGAGCTCGTCAAAATAATTATTGCAGGGATTATCCCCATTCCATGGTATTGTTGCACTCATAACATCTTCGAAGACTTCGAAGGGCTTTTGTTCATTATCTAAATGACTGGTCGTATGAAACTATGACATTGGCAATTATTATTTTGGATTAAACCAGTTGGATTTGCAAGGGAACTATCAAAATGTAGAACTAGTTGTAAAATATTATCAGACAACTAGTGTTTTACTAACAGATGTGTTTTCTTTTTTTCTTCTTTTTACTGTTTCTTCGAAAAACAAACTGGCACTACTACGTGCGAATCAGCCAAACCTCCAACAAGTAAGTGTAATTGCTCTTCATTCTGTCTTACGTTTTTAATTCTATCTTAATAGTTTTAACATTTATTCCATTTTGTATTACTACTTTCTATCTTGATTTGAATTAAAACATTGGGCACCTTTTTTTTTCAAGATACCAATTGGACAATAAATGACGTGATGAAACAATTTTTTTTTTTCATCGCAAACTGTTTCCCAATATTTTCTATTTCTTTGTTTATATTTGACAATCTCCAAATCTCTACTAACATCTCACAAAGAAAACAGGACAGCAAATCACAATTTCAAATTAAAAAAAACAAACTAGGACATCTTTAAAAGAGTTGGCTTGCATATTGAAACGTAGGGGAACTTGAGGTAACTTTTGCCAGAGTTTAAAAGTTCAAATATACTTGCGTAACACTTTCTTTTGGTTTTACAAACGACAGATTATGTAGTCTTCAAAAAAGCTGGCACTGTTCAAGTCATTGGTTTAAGGAACGAGGGAGCGTGTATCCAGCTTGAAGTCAGATACGACCCGAGTAATCCATGGATTGACTGCGGGGAATGTATCACAACAGACATGATGGTGGTGTTATCGGTCCGGTGCCCACAACCGCGGTCGCGAAGGAAACGTAGCGCAGGAGCTGTTGAAGTAAGAGCCAGATTATGCTATGGAGACTTGTGCAGTGAACCAGTTGTTGTCGAACAAGGTAAATTTCAAATCTGACAATTTGTGCTGTATTGTTTTGGTGCTGTAACTTTTGCTCTTAAAACAAAAAATAGTGCAACAACTATAACAATTTGTATGGATTATGGCGTGTTCAAAGTGTCTGTGGGCGGGTGTTGCTGTGTGCAGCCAGAGAACAGAAAAATATATGAACAAATAATGAGTTTTGTTTTGTAGGAGCGATTGTCAGTTCCAAGGAGAATTCCTGCCTTGTATAAATTAAATATTATCGTACCAGATGTCTGTTGATACTAACACACTTGCTTTCTGGTTTACTCGGCCCCTACAACTTAAAGTCGGCAATAATTGTTTTTCCTTTATTTTCATGCACTGTTCCCATTGTATCATCTTGGACTGTCCATCTGTATTTACCCATCATGATGATTGATCATATTTGCATTTATCTTGTTTTCTTTCATATCGCGTGCTACTTCAAGTTGAAGTCGTATCTCCCCCTGAGTCCACTGACTCTAGCATCTTTGTCGGTCCCGTCATCGGCGCCGTGTCAGGCCTTGCCGTGCTGGTTCTCATTATTGCGCTTGTAGTTCGTGTTAGGAAAGTGCAAAGCTATGCTGCTGGTGAGTTGATAGAGTTAAGGCATTATTTATGAAATTATCCGTCTGTAAAAATTTAAGATTACATTTAATAGGAATACCAGTGACCGTCTAGTGTCTAGAAACTGGTCTGAGTGGTCCATCTCTGTCCAACACTATGCTCGACAGGGACAGTTGGGCCCAACTCATCAAGTCATCATGAAAATGAATGAATGAAGAAGAAGAAGTCTAGTGTCATATCCAAATTTAGTTACCCAAAAGTTGCTTCTCCCCTAAATATTTTAGTCAAAGGGGTTCATTATAGAACAATCCGATGGAGCTCCCTATCAATACACACAAACAGAAGCCCCCATTAGGCCTAAAAGCAAAAGCATAGTGCCAGTCATTGTTTAGATAGTCCGTCATGAGGTAGTTGATCTGTACACTCGCTGGTACAAAGCTTTCACCATTGAAGGAGGCCTATGTACACAGCGTGCGCGATTTGGTTTTAGTTTGAAGTTTGTCTTCAGGACAAGTGTCATACATTAAAATATACCGTTTGAATTTGGAGAAAAATGTCAGTTAACAACAACAAACCTGTTTAATTCAGTTTCAGAAAGGAACAGGTCAACTACCCGTGAAGGGTAAGTGCTTGATAATGGTGTTATTTTTGTTTGTGCTTTTTTGCCCCCGCCTTTGTCATTGTTTAATAATGAATTCAGAGGGTTTTGTTTGAAGGTAAGACCGACATTGTAAATAAAAATAAGAAGTATATTCTTGAAATTAAAAAAACCTGCTGCTTATTAATTCCCAATGCATTTGTGCAATGCAAGTGATTGATTTTCAAAGATTGTCTTTACTGTGTTCCTAAACAGAAGCTGGCGCTTCAAATCAAGCGAACACCCAGACACGGGGGCAACCAATCGGTATATGACAGGTCTGTTTGTTGGTTCATCTATTTATTCATTGCAAGCAAAGGACGTTAAACAAATAACTGTATCTTTGTAGTAACTTTCGTGTATTTTTTTTGTGATGTGATTTCAAGACCGTATTATTATTATTATTATTATTATCAAAGTAAATGTTGATATTCAGTACTTTTAAAAATTCCCATGCCAGATTAACCCAAAATTCGAGTTCTGTTTGGCCTGACACTTTCCCGGGTCAAAAGGATATTTCCCCAGGTCAAAATTTGACTTTGTCCGAGTCATTTCGACCCGAATAGGGTCAGGCCAAGTAGAACCCGAGTATTCCGGGTAAATTTGACCAGGAACTTTGAGAGAGTGCTGCAAAATATTGTTTCGCAGCACTCTCTAAAAGTCCCTGGTCAAATGCACTCTGATGATATCTGATGTATGACATGCACTCTGATGAACATTTATTATTTCACTTTGTATATGCAAAACAGCTGCTGTGTTTTTACTTTCTCCTAATTAATGCAACCACTATGACGTTTCAGAACTAGATACAGTACGTGGAGTTTCCCAGGAGCAAGGCGTGGCTACGTACACGAATGTACCGACCAGACACACTGCCTTCCCACGTGATCAGCTCCAGTTTGTGAAGGAGCTTGGGCATGGCGCCTTTGGTCTGGTGATGCTAGCTAAAGCGACTGGAATCAACAAGAAGTCAGAGGTCACAGAGGTTGCTGTCAAGACACTGAAGCGTGAGTAAAGCCATGTCTGAATACAGCCTCAACATTTCTCATGGATTTAGAGTCTTAGGACAGCTTATTGACCAGTGTCGGAGAGGTCAACTCATTCTAAATATCCCCGAAAAACATTCCATGTGGCATGTAAGCATGTTGTAGACTTGTTTCCAGCTCTTCCATCATCGATTCTGACTTAAAATGTAGGGACCGGTCCTTCTATTGAATCAACATACACCGTAATTAGCATAACGTTGCTCCACCAATTAATGCAATGTGAGCCTGAGGGACTCTCTCGGTATCTTGACTCGAGATCAATTTACATTTCCGAAAAAGTGTTCGTCTGGAAAGGATGTGCACTTCCAAACTCTAATGTCGTCGCTGGGGTTTTAGGCCAAAAAAAATGCTCCGGTCTCTGGTCAGCGCGCGCGTCGATTTTAACCATGCGTGTCAACCTTTTTTTTTTTTCAAATTAACACGGAAGCTACAACAGCGCCCTCTATTGCCGCACCTCAAATTTTTTTACCAAGGAGCACCAAGGAATGGGGAAATTGCACCAAGGCAAATGATAAAGGGCACTAACGCAAATTATGGAGAACACCAATGTACATGTATAATGAGGGCACAAAAAAGCAAAATAGTACCCACCTTGTCTGTACAATTCAAGCTTGAAAAAAAAAAAAAAAAAAAAAAAAAAAAAAACGCGTCGCCACATCAATTCCGGAATTTCGGTCTGACCAGAGACCGATTATTATTTTTTTTTGCCTTACTAATGTGGATATACATGTACCTGGTTCCTTAAATGAAAGTGGGACATTTCAAAAGTATTTGTTTTGTAATTTGTGCGTGTGCGCACATTTTCGTCTCTACAGAAGGAGCCGGTGCCCTGGAGAAGAAGGACATGCTGCGAGAGCTGGAGTTGATGAAGAAGTTACCAGACCATCCTAATGTGGTTCAGCTCCTTGGGTTCTGCATCGATAAAGGTACATGTAAAGCTGTTTTTTCTATCCTAGAATTCCACATAAGGCAAAAAAAAAGTCTCCGGTTTCTGGTATGGAGCTTGCCCAAAAAGTGGTGCGGCAACGCGGCTTTTTTTTTTTCCCTGATTTTTTTGGCCTCAAATGTCGGCTGATGACTGCAAATGATGCCCGACTAAACTTAGTGCAAATATATGGGAGTCCAGAGAGGCCACATAAAGCTTATTCTCGATCATAACCCCATCCAAAAACACGTTAAAATTGTGCAGCAGCAGGATTCCAGTCAAACCAGTGAGTTTGGCGGTTTTGAGACATCATCAATCATTGAAAAAAAAAAATTTCATTTTGCTGACGCGCATGGCTACGGCGACGCGCGCGCATTCCAGAAACCGGAGACTTTTTGGGGGGGCCTTAAAGCTTTGTCAGTCATAATTAGCCTATTTAAGATATGACAGACACAATAGGAGGGCACTATTTGATTTGGGTTAAACTCATATGTATTTACCCAAACCAAACCAAAGAGCGCCCTCTACTCTAAAAACAACTCAGTCAAAATGTTGACTGGTTTCCTAGTTATTGAAAATCGACTAGAAATGTATTCAAACACGCAAATTTTCATACTATGACTAGAAAAAGTAGTTGGATTTGACTCCAATGTTAGTTTGCATAACTATTTTTCCAAAGTCAATAATACTGACTGGAAAATTCTAGTCAGATTGACTGATTTTCAATTGCACCCAGCTGACCCTGAATGGCTAGTCAAATTTAACTGGTTTCTAGTCAAATCTGACCAATGCATTTTTGTTTAGAGTGTATTGTGTCCGCCATATAATAGGCTGATAGTAGATATAAAAAGTGCTGGGAAAATCCCTTTTTTTACAACTGATTTCATGACATTACACGCAATAGCATTACCAACAAGGGCCAAATTGGGTTGCATATTTGCCAACATTTCCAATTACACTTTTTGGGTAATACATTAACTCAGCTTAGCAATGCCATACATTACGACTTCATAACAACTCATGGCGTAACTTATCGTTAAGGTGAATTTGGTACAGAGTACAAATAAGTCGATCATTGCTCAAATCTATCCAGAATTGTGTATAAATATTTACAGCTTTAGGCAAATAAAATGCTTTTTAACTTTGACGATCTTGAAACTCTGCACCAGATTCCGACGACAGTGACAAACCCACCAGCAAAATGGTGGATGGAGCCAATTCAACAACTGTTTTGCTATCGATAGCCACAAATTGCAGTGATCGTTCTCTTGCAAAATATACCTTTTTGTTATATTGGTAGCGTGCAGTACTTCGCCAATTTTCATGAACTCGATCGTAAGATTAATGTGCAGTTTCGCACAAAATTAGTAACGCAAATACTCGAGACGTGAGTTACGAATCAGTGAAATCGACTGTTAATGTTTAGGCCTGCCCAGTTTCATCATTAAACCAAGCACTTGGATTGAATGTACTTTCAACTATTCTTTTCTGGGTTTTTTTTAGATCCTGTCTATATCATCGTAGAATATCTTTCCAGAGGCAATCTCAAAAGTTTTCTTGAAGACAGTCGCAGCAAGACTGGGCGTGTCTATACCAATCTGCATGGGGAGAGCAAGACACTGACCGCTACAGATCTCATGATGTTTGCAAAGGATGCAGCCGATGGAATGGAATTCATTTCTTTTCAAAAGGTGGTGTTCATCATTATAGTATTGATTATACAGTTGAGTCTCGTTAATACAAACTCGTTCGGACCTAGCCAAATTGTTTGTTATATCAGAATTTTGTATTAAGAGGAACATCAGTCTCATTCATTGTGCACATAAATGCACAGTCGGGACTAAGGCTTTATGTTTGTTATAACCAGAATTTTGTATTAACAGAGTTTGTACTAACGAGATTCGACTGTTATCAATTGTAGATAATTATTGTTCCTTGTGTGTGCCATGATGTTCAGGGTATCAATGGGTCTCAAATCTTTGATCAAAAGTTAAGAAATAACGAATGGCTATTGGAGTAATCCAATGTTATCTCAATACATTGAAGGCATACATTTGTATAGGATCATCCTTTCATGCATTTTGTTCGTG
This sequence comes from Patiria miniata, assembly GCF_015706575.1. Classification (NCBI taxonomy): domain Eukaryota; kingdom Metazoa; phylum Echinodermata; class Asteroidea; order Valvatida; family Asterinidae; genus Patiria; species Patiria miniata. Next base: position 26,697,891 of record NW_024037068.1, read on the forward strand.
TCCAATAATAAAAAAATCTCGAAATCCAAAGACAGCTTTTCCAAAACGAAAGCTATTGAACTTTGGCTCAGTGAATATTACACTTTTCGAGAACATTCTGAAAAAAAAATGTACAGCTTTTGAACACAAAAAAACAAATTCGTGTATACAACCGTTTACTTACAAAAAATCAGTCAAGTGACTGACTCTTGCAAATCAACTATAATTCTTGATTTCTTCTAATCTTTTTTTTCATGTGGTTTTTAGTACCAAAACCATTATCAATATAACTGTTTTATCAACATCAGTAAGTATATGACTTGAGGCTTTGCATGGTGGATGAGATAAAATAGAGGCAGTTTTCGGGTAACACCATGTGGAAAAAAATCTCCTCTTGGAAGAATTGTGGTTCTGGAAAGAACCGGTTGGTTGAGTGTAGAACTCGACGTTTCGGACAGTGCGCTCTGTCCATCCTCAGGAGGGTGAGTGATGAGACCACACCTCAGCGCATCCAGCATCCTACATCCGAACACACCCCAGTGCACAAGCATCCAGTCACACCCCACTGCACACGCACAGCCATAAAACCTCCAGCATCATCCACGTCTCATCACTCACTCAAAGCAAAGTATATCGGAGCTACACACTGACGTTAATTGTTATTATTATTATTATTATTAATCATTTCTGGTAATGAAACCAAGGATTCCTCAAGAGCGCCCTAGGCACTGTAGCTCGCAAGCCTGAAGAAACCTGTGGAGAGAAGACAATGAGAAGAAGTTACAGTTTTAGAGGTGGGAGGAAAAGCTCAGAAGAATATTCTGGGGAAAACCCACGGAATCAGGCAGGGACTGAAAACCCAATCCACATATTGGCACAGGTGGGATTCGAACCCGGGTCACAGCGGTGGAAGGCGAGGAAAGTACCGCTACGCCAACCTGACTCCCCAATGGTGCAAAGGGCACACGAGTGCTGCAGGCGCCAGTCTAACCTACATCAACAACAATGTCATCACTCTTATTCCTGAGGACGGACAGAGCACGCTGTCCGAAATGTTGAGTTATACACTCAACCAACCGGTTCTTTTCAGAACCACACTTCTCTTTCCACATGGTGTTACCCCAAAACTTCCTCTATTTTAACATCAGTAAGGTTAATTTTGGGGTAAATGCTAATACTCCTAATGTGCCTTCAAAGGAAGAATATTTGAGTAAGTCAATTTCAGATGCTTCGTCAAGTTCAAATTATGTTGATTTCAACACCATTGTTGGAAAACGTAGGCCCTCACATCCTGCAGTTATATTAAGGACTTTTTCTTGCTGTAATTACCTGGGGTTTTTTTTCCGAAATGTTTTCATGTTTGCCTCCATTTTGATTCTTTAGTGCATTCACAGGGACCTTGCTGCCCGTAACGTGCTTGTGGCTGAGGACATGACGTGTAAGGTGTCTGATTTCGGACTCGCTCGTGACGTCATGAACATCCGAGTATATGAACGAGAGTCAAAGGTCAGTGTCTTTGAGCTTAATGGAAAAGGAAAACATGTTGGTTTTATCATATCCAATTAAAATAAATGAAGCCCACACTTATGAAGATTTGTTGTGATTGTGCCCAATTTGAATTCTGCAGGGTCCATGCCCCATTCGCTGGATGGCTATTGAGTCCATTCTTGATGACGTGTACACAACAGAGAGTGACGTCTGGGCTTATGGTGTTCTTCTATGGGAGATAGTTACACTTGGTGAGTTGCCTTGTTAAGATGGGTCCGGAGCATATAAAATCATATTCAACTGATTTAGAATAGCAAGGAAGTCTTAGGCCAAAAAAAAAAAATAAGTCGGTCTCTGGTCAGCGCGCGCGTCGATTTAAATCATGCGCGTCAATCTTTTTTTTTTCCAAAATGTTCTGCGGTAGCTCCAACAGCGCCCTCTATTGCCGCACCTCCTCAATTTTTTTTTTACCAAAGAGCACCAAGGAATGGGAAATTGCACCAAGGCAAATGATCGAGAGCACCAGGGCAAATTATGGAGGACACCAATGTACATGAGGACACCAAATAGCAAAATAGTATCACCTTGTCTGTACAATCCAAGCTTGACGACATTTTGTTCTGGCTTCAAATTATTCAAGAATTGAGTGAACTTAGGTGAATGATGCTTTATATTTCAATGTCATGTGTAAATTATTTGTGTTAGCATTTCAGTAATGTCCTTGTTTTCTGTCCCTCTATATCCTCCCTCCTGTCAAACTGTCCCCCCTCCCTTCCCCATCCCCCGACCCCACCCCCACCCCCCACCCCCCCCCCCCCCCCCCCCATTCCTTCTCGCATCCTTCAGTCCCATCAGTCTTGTCTGGTCATACTTTTTAAATTTCCAGTTTTTGTTTACTTTATGACATATATTTGCTTTGTCATTGTACTTTTGTTCGTTTGTTGGCTGAATAAATAATAACAATAATAATAATAAAAAAAACTATAAAAATAACCGTATAACAAAATGAAATTACAAAAACTTGTCTTTTTTCCCAATTTGTGCAGGAGCTCGCCCATACCCCGGCATGTCAGCTAAGATTTTGTTTAAGGAATTGCAGAAAGGATTTCGGATGCCCAAACCAAAACATTGCCAGGATGAACTGTAAGACATTTTCCTTTATAATTTTGAAACTCAAAATCATATTTCTGAACTAAACTTCATTTGTTGAAAATGTAATTGTTTTGTTGTTTTTTTTTTCAATCTGATAGCATTGTTAACAAACTGTAGCATATTACGGACTCGGTGTAGGAACTTAAAGGGCGCTATTTAATATCGTAACAGTGTAAGTGGATGCAGTACCCTGCGCTGCTTGAAGTATCATACGTTTCTGAAATTCGTTTGTAGCTCTTTTGTAATACGTAGTACAATTATTGATTTGTTTTAACAAGGTATGAGCTGATGTTGGGATGTTGGGATGAGGACCCAGAGAGTCGACCGACATTTAAGATGATCAGTAAGGAGCTGGACAACCTTATAAGTGAAGGCAAAGTAAGGATGTCAAAAGTGGCACTTTCATAAAACCACATCACAATAAATTGAGTGATGTAAAATTTCTAATTGTGCTTATTTGTATACTTTGGATGAACAAATGCAGTGTGTTATCTCCCATATTTCAGTCCAGTTCTTGTCTGAATCTGTGCTTATAAAATGTGTGTGGCTTCACAAAATACAAGATAAGCTTTGGTATATACCAAAGAAACGTACAGAGAGAGTTGCGACAACTTCAGACTGTTGAACCATAATGGCCGTTCATTATGTGAACAGTGCAGCGTGTGACGATTGTGTACGAATTATGTATGTGCACTGATTTTGGTTCCAAACAGTTGCAAACAGTTGCAACTCTGTTATGTTGCAACTCTCTTATGTTGCAACACTCTTATGTTGCAACTCTCTCTATATATGGCTCTGTCACCGTGTTGTCATGGGCTGATCACAATTTATTTTTTGGTTCCAAAAAAGTTGGTCAAAAAAATTGCGGCGTGTGATTCGGGGCCCACTTAAGGGCCCCGAAAAATGTTTGCATTCTAAATGCTCCGTGGTGCGATCTGAGGCAATTTCTGACCACTTTAATTAATGGGGTTTTTTTTGAGGAAAAGATGGTGGTGTACTCATTGCCTGCCTTTATAGCGAGGTCACTGGAAAAAAAAAACTTTTTTGGGGGGGGGGACATGGCCCCCTTCCCCCCCCCCCCCCCCCCCTTTACCCGTCTACAGGTGCTCCCATTTTTTACCTGATTAACTGAACTGATTATATTTACATGATTCATATCTTGTTGACAGGATTACATTGCGATCGATGACATCCAAGACACGATTTATGAAGTCACGATGTCAGGAGGCACCATCGAGAGGCTCTAATTGGTTCGCCTGCTACAGCAGCCTGGACATGTATTTGATCATTCCATTGAGTATTATAGATGTTCAATGATTTTTATGAAATAAAATAAGTATTAATATATGTAACGGTATTAAAATTTGCCTAAATGGACTACTTAAGCATCGTTTTTATCTAGAAAAACCTTAAACTTAAAGGTTTTACTTATATAAAAAAAGAGTACTTGTTCGGAGAGTTGTCTGGAATGTATATTTACACGTTTGAGTAATTGATTTGAATAATAGATTATCGATTTGACTCAAATTTGATTTGGAGACTGTTGATTTTTAAGTCAACAACATTTTGTTTAACGTCGCGCATATCCAGGCATGCCAGCAGCAAAATGGGAAAGTATTTACTGATGTTTGTTCTGAGCTTTTACCTGTGGAATAATTGTGTCATCAGCAACGTTGTTTGAATAATGAAGGTTTTTTTTTTTAAAACAAAGATATTTTATTAACAAGGGGGAAACTGCACTTTCAATTACAAAAAAACTCATAATAATCTCCCCAAATCTGTATTTCTCAAAAAGGTGTGACTTAATTTCCATAGACTATTAAAATGTCAGCTCCAAAAAAAAAAAAAAAAGTGCTTGCTTGTCTTATACTTTTATATTCATATTTATAGCTGTGCGGAGCAATTCAAACATTCCAGCGTAAACGACTGGAATACATGTTCCAGAATTCAAGTATAGAAAGCTTCAGTTGAGATTAAATACTGTTATGCCCCTATAACACTCTGGGATTCATTTGAAAGATGCAGAATTGAGCATGGTAAAAAAGAATAACCTTGGTTGTGCACAGCCATAGTCTGTGCGTAAACTGCATATTTCAAAGAGCGCCCTCATTAAAAAAAGGTTGTTCAACCCACTCAATCGTCCTTAATACAAAAATGCATTATCGGTTGTGAGCATTGATCTCCATATACACAGACTGGATAGGACATCGCGTACGAACGTGCGTCCGCGCGCGCGTTTTTTGAAAAGGGTAAAGAACACAATTTCGCATTCGAGTTGTGTACACTTTCGAACGGAGGATTAAAAAATGAAGTTGGGTTTTCTTCGGTTTCTTTGTCATTTTTTGAAAGAAAAAAGAAACAGAGATCTAAATTGATCAAAATCGACGAGGAGTATAGTGAGGTGTGCGCAGCATTATATTGCTGGAGCCGGGAAGTAAGTAGCTTTGAAGAATAGGACAATTATTCGCAAGTAAGTTGTTTTTTTAACGAGGCCTATACAACATGGCATGGAGGAATATGAACGTGGGAATGACAAAGCAAATTATGATGTCGAAATGTTGCCGCTCTGAGTTTGGGGGGATGGAGGCCTGTGTGGTAGCTAGCGAGATATTCTGTTCAAATTCCATGCGATCTATAAGCCTGTCATGCTGGTCGGCATCATCATGTTTTAAAGACCTAGGCCTATGTCTTTAAAAGAAAAAAAAAATAAACTGCCTAAACGTGCATGACTGACCCGGCAATGGCAATGAACAAAAGTTGACTTGTTTAAAATAGTTTATTGAAGTAACTTTTATAATTTTTATATACAAAATCTGATTGAATTATGTCTGCCTTGGCTTAACGGCTACCGAAATGTTTCTATTCTTTTTCTTTATAAAGAGAAACCGAGGAGATGTCTTATGCTAAATTACTGCACACCCGGCCGATTGACCTTCATATCAAACAAACAACTTCAGCAAAGCCATAGCAAAAACCACCATGCAGCTGCAGGACGATATCCGAGACGGACGAAAATGGAGACTTCACGGAGGGATGGAATCGACTGTATCATCCACTGAATGGAACATGCGATGTGAATCAATTCTTAATCAATTCTTAGGATGTGGAACTGTTAACATTGATTGATTTTGTTTTTGGAAAGAAGCTGCTCCCCAGATGACTGTTACTTTTGACAGTTTGTATGGTGAAGAAAGCAATGAGTACTTTTACGGTTTGAACTTATGTTGTGTACGCCGTTATATAAGATTACTAGCTATAGACATTAATACACCGTCATATTCGCTCACAAAAAAGACTCCCATTACACTTACAAGTAATTATATTTCTTTTCAGAAGTATAGCTAAACATTTAATTATAAACAAGACCGTGCATAGCTTGATATTCCTTGACAAAATTAGAATTTGGGTTTGTGATTCATCTCCTTTCACACAATATCACAAGAGGTGAACGATGTCATTCCTTGATCAATCTAGGGACGGGAAGAAGTTTTTATGATTACTTTGTAAAATTAAGGTTTTTCTTACCTTATACATTCTAATTGGTTTATGTTCGGGTTTTTTAATAAATATATCAATCATTTGAATGAATCTCCATACAATTTCTCGTGTGAGTGTTCAGCTCAGTTAAAAATATGATGTCATTTCAGCATATTATTGATACAATTATTCATTTCATTGATGGAGTAGTTCAGTGTGCTCTAATGACCGATGTGCCCAAAATAAAATGGCAATTTACTTACAATCATTTTTGGGAAGAGGAGGGGAAAAAAAAACAAGGGGAAAGTAAAGGGGGGGGTTCTTGAATTTCGAAAATGCATAATAAGAAAGTGTTATATCAAGAAAGTGTGGAAAAGCTGTTTGGAGGGATTGAGGGTAACTCTTCATCATTCAGTTATTTTTTTTAAAGATTGTTTTGGAGGAACGCTTGAACTCCCTTCTGTAAGAAAAATTCCACACAATAGTCCATTTTCCATAGTAAACAAAGTGAAAGCACAATGCGCGTTTACCCGTCTGACAGTAAACGCGCCGCCATTGTTCGGCCGCGCATTCGTGCACAAACACGGCGCGATGTCCTATCCAGTCTGTGTATATGGAGATCACTGGTTGTGAGCTACAAAGCAGCCCCAGAGTATGGAAGTGTAGATAGGACATGGTTAAAAATAAATATAATTAGTACGTACGAATTACTAAACCGTACGTACGAATTACTAAATCGTACGTACGGATTAACCGTACGTACGAGAATTACTAAATAGAGAGGTTTCGCATGCGACAGATACGCGTACGCGTACGTTTTAGCTATCCGTACGCGTAAACGTTCACAGCTTATTTCGCAATCCGAACATCGACCGTCATTGGTGGCGCTATGACAGTCGAGTAAAATCCAAAATGGCAGCCTCCATCGACGATGTCATGTTCATGGCTTTAGAGGAAAATGACGAAGAAACTGTGTTTTTATTACTCGAATCCGGTGCTAGCACTACGACAGGAAGAGTAACATATGAACCTACCTTACCTAAGTTTTCTTTGGAAGCTTTGACAGATGACCAGTGTCTGGATATGTTTCGTTTTGACCGTGAAAATCTTCATCGGCTCTGTGCAGCATTTGGGATTCCTGATAAAATTATATGCCAGAACCGGACTGTGGCATCAGGTAGGCAGACTCATCCTTTCGGAAATAATTCCAAATATGGACATCACTCATTTTCCCCTACAGTGACTTATCAGCCTTCAGAAAGCGATAACGGGTTCTAAAAATCAAATTTAGCAGGAACAATTTTGAAGCATTTTGGCCTACTGTACTGAGAAAACAATTATAATTTTTTTCAGACCAGCAAATAAGCAGCATGACCAGTTTCAATCATAGGGTTGTGCACAGGATGTCAGGGTTAAGAACATTTTAGGTCCATTTGGGATTCTCTCAGATTGTGCAACTGAGAAACATCCTAAACATAAAACAGCGTTTTGATGGAGCTATTTTTTGTCCCTGAAATCAGTAAATAGTTTACTAGGACTCACATGTTTCATGCAGTGTAAAGTGTGAGTAAATTGTTCTTCACAAAACTGCAGTGCAGATTATGATTTTGATGAAAAGTCATATTTTACAATTTGTGGTCTTTATATCCAGACAAAAATTAACATTTTAAATAATTAGCGATTTCTTAGTAACAAAAAATGAACCGGAAAATGTAAAAATTTAATCACAATTTGCAATTCAGAAAAAAGGCACGTTTGAAAGTAAACCTCATCTTTTTTATTTTTCCTCCTGTCTTATAGGTATGGATGCGCTGTGCATCTCACTTCGACGATTTGCATATCCTAACAGATTATCTGACCTTGAGAGAGTTTTTGGACGCCCCAAGTCTACCCTTTCATTCATTGTGAAGGAAACAGTCAATTTGCTCCATGCTCGCTTTAAAAACTTACTCCAGGACATCAACCAGCCTTGGATGCAAGGTGTAATGCTGCAGAGATATGCAGATGCCATTCAACAACATGGAGCTCCCCTCGATAATTGCATAGGATTCATTGATGGGACAGTAAGACCGATGTGCAGACCAACCCACAATCAACGTGTGTGCTACAATGGACACAAAAGAGTCCATTCTCTGAAATATCAGTCCGTCATGCTGCCCAGTGGAATCATCGCAAACATGTATGGGCCTGTGGAAGGCCGCAGACATGATTGCGCCCTCCTGCGAATGAGTGGCCTACTGGATCAGCTTCAAGCCAGGCCCCTGTACAACGTCAATGGCAATCCATTCAGCCTATATGGAGACCCGGCATATCCAATACACAATAATCTCCAGGGTCCATTTAAAGGGGCTCACATCACCGCAATGCAACAGCTGTACAATCAGCGGATGTCTAGTGTGAGAGAGTGTGTAGAGTGGGGATTTGGAAAGATGCTGTCCCTATGGGCTTTTCTTGACTTCAAGAAGAACTTAAAACTACTGTTGCAGCCAATCGCAAAGTACTACATAATAGGAGCTCTGTTCACCAACTGCCATACCTGTTTATACGGCAGTGAGACATCTAATTATTTTGGATTGCAGCCCCCAAGCTTAGAAGAATACTTGATCTAAAGCGTCTCCTCACAGTGGCTGGGTATTGCAATACAATGTACAATTCAATGTGAATTCAGCAAATTCATTGTAAAAAAATTGTGGTTGTACTTATGTATAATTTCATCAACTGATTTAAAGGGTTAAGTTATAAGGCCTAAAAAAAATAGTTGGTCTCTGGTCAGACCAAATGTCCGAAATTGATGCGGCGACGCGTTTTTTTTTGTTTTGTTGGTTTTTTTTTCATTTTTTCAAACTTGGATTGTATAGACAAGGTGGGTACTATTTTTTGCTCTTTTGTGTCCTCATATACATAGGTGTCCTCCATAATTTGCCTTTGTGCCCTCCATCATTTGCCTTGGTGCAGTTTCCCCATTCCCTAGTACAAAAATGTGAGGAGGTGCGGCAATAGAGGGTGCTGTTGTAGCTACCACGGACAACTTTAAGAGAAAAAAAAGGTTGACGTGCATGATTAAAATCGATGCGCGCGGTGACCAGAGAACGACTATTTTTTTTTTTGGCCTTTGATCTGTTTATTAAAACCACTGACAAATTGCTTCAGAATAGAAAGGTGCTTAAAGTTGCCCCCCCCCCCTGTTTCCCCATCTCCCCATCTCCCCTCCCCCGAGGTTCTCAACATTTTTTTTCCCCATGAATTGACCTTGGTGATATGTGGCCTTTTTTTTAGTAGTATAAAATGGGTGCAAGTGCCACTGTTACCTGCCAATGCTACCCCCTCCCATTTTGTTTTAGTGATTAACACAGATACTGTCAAAGTGGAACTTATCCTCAATTTTGTCTGAAATTTCCCCTTGTCCCTCACTTTAATAACAAAAAGTTACCTGATCAGTACGATTATGTTAACACTTGGCAAACTCATACAATTGACTCGTCAATAAAAATGCTAAATGCCAGAAATACATTGTAACAGCCATTATTTATTTAATGGATTTTACTTTTATTTGTTCTGAATTATACTTCACACTAAAGAAAATTAAAGTCAGAGCAATTTCCATAAGTCAACCACTGCCCTTTCATTGAACATTACTATGCATTGAGCATTTACTATGAACCATCCTTTAGATTACAATTTAGATTGCAAAACTGTTTCAACAACAAAACTGTTTCAACAACAAAACTGTTTCAACATTTTTTAGGTCTCAACTCTCAATGTGATGTGATAAAACTGGACGAACTGTCGTGTTGAGGTAACAACCAAGAGAAAGAAGGAAGTCATTTGATTTAATCTTCCTTCTTTGTTAGTTTCAGCAAAAGGTGCAACACTTGTGAATCATATGCCAACTTGGCTTGTCGCTCTTTCTTCTCCAGTACAAAACGTTCTTTGTCTAGCTCAAGCTGCTGCTGTTTGAAAGCAAATTCCTTCTCTGTCTTCTCCTTTAAGTACTGGATGTAGTCGGAGCTTTCAACTTTCTTGCGTTTCTTGAGTGGAGAGGGGGTCTGCATCCTGGCTTCATCTGAAGAAGGAGAGTGGAAGTCACTTTTTAAAATATGCAGAATATGATGCAAAAGTAGTCATCACTGGGAGGGGATGGATTGGGGTTGGGGGAGGGGAGAGTCTTGTGCCTTTTCACTAAGGAAGGGATGGATCCACTAGTGATGGTACATGTAGATGACACAGAAATACATGCAGAGTTGGGGGGGGGGGGGGGCAATTCAGCGGTGGCATAGCAAAAGAGAGTACATGTATTTCCTGAAATTGGTCCTATGCTTACCATTCAATCCTTCAGCCTGCTCAGTGAGACTTTGAAGGGCTTTTTGCCGGACAGTCTCTCCCTGCTCCAGCTTTTTCTTCTCTACCTTCGCTGCATCTTCTTTCATCTTATCCATCTCAGATTCCAGCTCCACAATTTCGCCCAGTAGCCGCTCTCGTTCTCCATACTCCTCATCAGTTCCTGAGCTAAAATGTCCAGGAGGGAGATATGTATATAAAGAATCCTTTATTTGCATTTTGGGCATGGCTGAACAAAAAATGTGCCCCGTGAACAAGATCGTGCATATTTTGGATAAAGGTACTCATCGTCAAATTAGATTGAGATTCATTGTCCAGCAAAATTTGGGAAATTTTGGCAGCAGTAGTTCTACAGTATAATGTATGATGCTGTGATATGTATAACAAATTAGCACTGGATCCAGATTTTTAGCCATTCACTACTGCTGGTTACCTCCCCCCCCCCCCCCCCCCCCCCAGCCAACCGCATTTTTTTTTTTACTTTATGCCACTGTTTTTTTTTCTTCAGGAGAAAACAGACAGTTGAACAAGACACAAGTTGACCAGCTTCCGCATCCATTAGCCTAGGAATAAACTTGGGAGTCAATAGAAAAAGATGTTTCTTATAGCTGCATTTTACTGAAGATTCATTTGATAAAAGGTAATAACTTCAACTACCTGAATAAGAAAGTTAAAAGCTGGTACTCACGCTCTTAGTGATGCCAGTTCATCTGCTTTGAAGGCAGACAGAAGCTTTCTGAAGCGGTCTTTGCAACCCCTCATGGTGACTTGGCCATCCGGTCTCATCAGTCTTACAGCCTCATTCAGTTTTTGGGTCAACGTTTCCCATTTTTTGGTGTCACCAATTGGCCAATCAGCTAGCACTTGCTTTAAGACGAGTATGTCCAAAGCAGGGTAAAACCTTGTAGAGGATTTGTTTGCGCTTGAAGTTGAAGCCATCCTGAAAGATAATTATAACAACACTATATGAAAAACTTTGACCGGATAACTGACAGAAAAGCATATACATGTATAAGCTGGTTTAAAAAAACGCACATGCTCTAGTCTGCCACTTGCCGACATGCTAGACCTGTGAACTGGGCTATATTTATATACATACATGACTAGTCACGGTTTGTTTATATGAACTGGACATTCAAAGTGTTTGAAATCCTGGTTGCAGACCCTCCACTTCAATTTCAAAATTATACGAGCACTCTATTTTCAGCATATTCCGTAGGCCTAGCCTAGGCTAAGTTTATCCAAGAACTTCTACTTATAACTTAGTGGCAGTGGCATAGGATCTGTCATTTGTAAGGAAAATCGACAGACGTACGTCTACTGCAGAACTAGAAGGTTTTTGAAAGTCCAGCCTATGAACAGAACGTGGCTAACCACATTCACAGGTCTATACAGCTAAAACGACAGCTAGCACACTTGGGTCAGGTTTGTACTTTTGTAGCTAAGTGAAGTCTATTTCCGACAGCGGAGAACCACTCTGCACCCACTTTTGGTACCTGATTTTGTGGCTAATCTTGTCGTATTCCAAAGTTTTGAAATACAAAGAAATGACATGTACATGTTCAGCAATTAATCTGTTTTAAAATCTAATCATCATATGGCAATAAACTAACAGGGAATTATTAGAAATGTGAAATTTCAATACGCGTTTAATACTTACGTGTAGAGAGCGAGATATCCGTGCCTTGTATACGGATAGCGGATAGCAAGACACTGTGACGTCATCAAAACCACAAAACTGGTGACGTATCCGGCGCGCTAACCGTATCCGTTCGCATGCGAAACCTCCCTAATATTTCGTACGTACGACTTAGTAATTCGTACGTACGGTTAAGTAATTCGTACGTACGATTTAGTAATTCGTACGTACGGTTTAGTAATTCGTACGTACGAATTAGATTTATTCTGAACCATGTCCTATCTACACTTCCATATTAGGGGGATTTTTTTTAAAGAAAAATGGGGAAGACTTACCAGCATGGTTAGGGGGATATTTTTTTTTAAAGAAAAATGGGGAGGATTAGCCGGCATGGCTACGACGATATTTTCTTAAAGGAAATCGGGGAAGACTAACCAGCATGGCTAGGAGGATATTTGTTGGAAGGAAAATTGGGGAAGACTAGCCGGTATGGCTAGGAGGATATTTCTTGGAAAGAAAAAGGGGAAGACTAGCCGGCATGGCTAGGAGGATAGTTTTTAAAAAGAAAAAGGAAAAAAATTGGGGAAGACTAACCAGCATGGTTAGGGGGATATTTCTTGGAAAGAAAATTGGGGAAGACTAACCAGCATGGTTAGGGGGATATTTCTTGGAAAGAAAATTGGGAAGACTAACCAGCATGGCTAGGAGGATATTTCTTGGAAAGAAAAATGGGGAAGACTAACCAGCATGGTTAGGGGGATATTTTTTTTTAAAGAAAAATGGGGACGACTAGCCGGCATGGCTAGGGGAAGATATATGAAGAGGAGTAGATTGAGAAGACCAATTATTATCTGATCAAGGCGAACAAGGATGACTATCATTAGAAATTACCGGAGGAAGCAAGCTGATGAAATTTAAGAATAGAAAGAAGCGACTGTGGTGTGTAAAGCCCGGCTGGTACAGAAATGTTCCTTCAACTTTGGGTTGTCACAACTGCGATGTTCATCAGAAAACCTGGTTTGTGTAGAGATCTATATTTTCTGAAAATTTTCTTGGCCATTGGAATGCAGTTATTGGCTTTGTTGAAGTGCAATCTTGGTCTAGTTGCGCCATCGAATCGCAAGAAATGTTCCTTTATGAAATGTAACGGGTATCTGCATTTCAAAAGTCTCAGTTCAAAGAGTTTAAGCATGAGTGTAATCGCGGATATTGGAAGAGTGAGATTTGTAGCGGTGGCACTCGCCTCTGATTACACTTTTGAAGGCTTGATTTGTAGTTGACGTAGGTGAATTTCTGGAACGGCTTTTGGAAGATGCGGTAGTGTACCTGGTTATAGCTTATAGTATGGTGGTCAATGGATAGTGTAAGATCCAAAAACTTAACAGTTTTGCTGTTAATCACGAAGCTGACGGGGATCGACTTCGGATACAGAGTCGCAAGAACATTGACGACATCCCGGCTAGTGGAGAAAGGTTCATTGCGAAGGATAATAAGTCCGTCATCGATATAATGCACGAACAGGAGTATGTTTCTTTTTCAAAAAGAAGACCAGAACTTGAACTCTTTGTAAGCAAGTACAACGTTTGCAGTTTGTGCTGAATGACAGCTACCCATCTATACTCCTTTCTCTTGTTTGAAAAGGCGTTTGTCGTTTATTTGTTGCCATCTTTGTGTCTGTAAATATTTGTATTTTTTTTTTAAGAAAAAGGAAAAATTTTGGAAGACTAACCAGCATGATAAGGGGGATATTTTTTTTAAAAGGAAAAATGGGGAAGACCAGTCGGCATGGCTAGGAGGATATTATACCAACTGTCGACACTCTTGTACAGATTCTTCCCAACACTTGAAAAAAAAATTATCCGAATTATTCCAACAATAAGGTAATTTAATGTCAATGTTGGAAATATAACATTGCCCATCAGTGTTTTATCCAACTTTTTATTATTGCCTTTGACTTCGTAGAATAATTGTTTTAGATAACGAGACGTCTAATTACTTCGCCAGATTGTTAAAACAGTTAGGAAATATGGATGTCCATGGAAGACCTGCTCGATATTCTCAATCTGTCAAACGTATTTAACACTCATTCAGCCCCGACAAAAGCAGACTTCCGGGATCATATAGCATTGCCTTCCTACTATGTGTACGTGTATGTACTTTCAACAAGCTTGAACAGTGCGTTCATCAAATACACGATATTGAGTATCCGGATCCAGATCAAGAGACATTCCGACGCATTTGTCAACAGCCAAGGCTAGGAGCGGGAAATGGCGTCAGTAGAAAGTGTGTACCTTGTTGCATTTGTGTTGACCTTCTTTATGCCCGGTAGGTATTGACTTTAATTGATTGATACACAAGGAAACCAAAAATCGCAGCTGCTCACAATATTTGTAGTTCAAGGACTTCGATGTATTCATGGGCGTCGCCAGGATTTTTTCTAGAGGGGGGCAAAACATTTTTTTTGCCAAAAAATGCTTGTATTTCTCAACACATTCTCGATTTATCAATTTTAGAAGGGGGCAGGGACATTTTGCCCCCCCCCCCAACTCATTAAATTTACACCACTTTGTCCTCGCGCCTCTTTTTTTTTTTTTTTTTTTTTTTTTTGCTTTTCCAGGGGGGGGGGGGCAAGTGCCCCCCCCCCTTGCCCCCCCCTCGCAACGCCCATGGATGTATTGGACTTGAATGGATGTTTATTGAGAAAAGGTTCTAGGTTTTCTATTAAAGGTAGAAGAAAAGAAGATCATGACTTACCTGAAGACATTCAAACTACATATTACAGCAAAATGAATTATACACACTGCTTTGATAATTGGTTTATTTCAAAATAAACTGTTTTTTTTATCCGTACGAGGAATAGCTTTCCTTCCCTTGTCCTTGCAATTGTTTCTTTCGCAGTCGGCAGTTATAAAACAAGATTTTGGAAAAAAGGGTGACAAGTAGCAGCGTGTTAACGTGTTTGCTGTAATATGTAGTTTGAATATCTTCAGGTAAGTCATGATCTTCTATTCTTCTATTCTTCTTGACCTCCTAGTCAAGATCCCTAGAGGATGTTTCAGGAGGAAACCAACCAAGTAAGTACCAAGTTAACCATCTCTTCACTGGAGTTTATAGTTGATAGTGGGAAGTACTGGTGCTCTGTTATGTATCAGAAATCTGGATTTATGAACCAAATTAATGATGGGTCAACCTCGCTATAATTGTTGTCGGTAAGTATGCTTTGATTATTTTCCAGTTTTACTGTTGTCTTCAATTTCATAATTGTTTCAGTTGATCATGACAACCGCGCGTGATTCGCTGAGGTTTCGACTTTTTACCTTTTGGCCTTGCGAACAAGTGTATGCTGCAACATACAGACCGGACGAACAACTAATGTAAGGTTACCAACGAAACAGAAAAACACATTATCAATAATTGTCTCCTGTTAAACTAAAATCCCGTTGCGTCATTTCGCTGCCTCGGACATTGACAAGGTCCCTCGATTGCGGAGGCTATTTGCCAGTCTTAGCACGAGCTATGCATTAACTATTGCACTCAAACACACTAGAACCAGTCCATGGTATATTAATGGAGTTGAGACCAAAGTGGCTGGGGTTGATTACCAATTCCCGGGCACACCATTTTGACACACATTGTAGACAAATTGAGCGAGGGACCAGGAACGCGAACAGCGGCGTACCAAGATTTACCAAAGGAGTTGTTTAGGTTTTAAAGTCAATTTATTTATTGATTTTTTGAGTGGGGGAATGAGGCTTGCAGTCAAGGTATTAGGGGACCTGTAGCAATGAATCAGGATTTGCAATACTGAGTAATGACGTTATTCCTGGAACTTAAAGGAACATGCGCATTTGTTAGTGTGCATAATCAACATAGGTCAATGGTCAGTCGGAAGGAGGAGGTGGGAGTGACCTTCCCAATACCCCCCCCGCCCCTAATGGATCTGCCAATGGAGAAGTATCGTTTCCAAGTTCCAGCATTGTTCGACCAGAGACGATCGCACTTTGTAATCAGCGCGCAGGCGCAGCACAGCCTGGAATCAACCGCTAGTCATCCACTAATCCCCGATCGAACTTGCCTGTTGATTCATTTCTTTGCGCCCTTGCTGCCCGTTGATAGGTTTTCAGTATCCCTCACAAGATCACCGGATGCAGGTCATACGCATGCCGCCCTCCATAGCTTCCTGTAAAACACTTTTGTCACGTGCGGTAACATAACACATACATTTATAAATCCCTAAGCCTAAACAATCTTTCTTCAAAACAGTTCAACACTGAAAGCGGCATATTTCCGGGATAAAATCGAAGTAATCCCTTCTTTTTACAGTTTTCATTTGACAGGACGGATTAATAGAATAACGCGAACTTCAAGACGGAACAAATATTGTTGTGAAGGACTAAAGGTTCAGTTTTGTTGAGCAGCCACAACACATTGTAGGAAATGAAGCCAGCAGCCAACATTTGCCTCCTAGCGGTAGGACTGTCCTGTTTTCTTACAGGTGAGAACATTTTTTTAAATACATCTACATGTATAATTGTTGAACTCATCTAAGTTGTACACGTTGCACGTATCTTGTTTAGGTTTTGACATGGGAATTATGATTAATTTATGTTGTTCTGGAGTTAAATTGTCATCACGATGAACACGTGCTCAAAGGTAGACATGGGTTGTTTTTTTTCACCGCACACCGGCCTCCGTAAAATTAAATAGTGGGGTTGGCAAGGGGGGGGGGGGCTGAGGACACCATCTTCCAATGGCGGCGCTGTTGAAAACAATTATACGCGTTACACGGGACGTTAAAATAAACAGCGGTTTTCGCCTAAAAATATATTTTTAAATGTTGAAATGGACACTTTTATTAAACCCGCTTATCATGGTTTCGGAATTGTTTCTGTTTGGCAAATTTCCAGGGAGGGGGAGGGCGGCACGGGGGGGGGGGGGGGGAGGGGGACCAATTGATTTTTATTCCCTTCCCGAATAATGTAGCCTTTCCCTACCCACCATATGTCCTTTCCCCTACCACTCACCCAAATTCTTACTGCATCTTAATGTGTTTATCATGTAATTGTTGATTTGCTATTTTATCAATTTTGGGGTTATCAATTTTGGGTTATTACTGCATCTTAATGGTTAAACATGTAATTGTTGATTTGCTATTTTATCAATTTTGGGGTACTTGAATTTTGCTTTATCATTTCTTAATAGTATAATTGTAATGATTACTTTTTAGTATTTTTAAATTAATGCATTCTTAATATATATTGTTACAGCTTCACACAATTCCGCTACAGGTGGCGAGAAAGCTGATTTAATAAACCATTTATCTCTCTATCTATTGGGGGTGTGCGCCACCCTCAACTCCCCCCCCCCCCCCGAGCTACGCCGCTGCAATGATGGAAAATGCAAGTAGAATAAAATGGACTACGAATATAAGGCTAATGATTGTTCATCTGATATTATACATTGACTTCTATAGTATATCTTTCAACCGTTTTATATGATATATATTACAAATAAACTTGGGTCTGATTTTTTTTTTGGGGGGGGCACGAGATAATTCTGTCAAGAGTTTCAGGTTTTTGATGAGATACACGTTTGTTCATTACGAAGACAAAATAGACAATTAAATGGGTTTCTCTTTAAGTCATCTATTCTCTGTTTACTGGGTATTCACGTTGCTCTCTTTAATTTAAAGCTGGTTTAATATCAAGTGTCTTTGCATCAGCTGCTGCGACAACAATGTTTCCAGGAATGCATGTGTCCTTCCGGAGTTAAGGCCAAATGGGCCACGCATACTCATTTAAGTTCAATCACATGTTATCCTCGTTAGGTGTTATTTTGTTTGGTTTTTCGTTGATACTAAACTTTTCACACCATAGCTGTACTAAACTTCCGCTAGAAACCAAATACAAGTAGCAGTTGAAGGACAAACACCGATTCACACTGTGCAAGCCACTCAGCTTTCATATACATATACAATGTAGATAACTAAAAATGCGAAGGAAATATTAAAAACAAAATTAAATTCATTTGCGCGTTTTACCCGTCTTTAAAGGATCACTGAAGCGATTTTTTTTTTCTTTTCGGAGGAACATGTGCAATTTTTCCACACCAGTCCTCCTAAATGTATGAAAATATGTGATATCCCTTTTTGGTAAATTTTATTGAAAAGTGCACTTTATGATTTAAAATTGTCCATGCTTTCCAGGACAACTGTCGACGCGGTTGCTGTGACGTCATTTCGGGACACTGTCCAGTTTAGGGGTTTCTGATCAAATTGTGAACCCAAAAATGTGCTTATCAATTGAATGTTTTTTTTGGTGGAAAAGATTGCTCATTGGCTTTCTGTTTTGTACAGACGCACCAACGAATCACAAACAAGTTACGATATTCACAATTTCGGCAACCTTTGGTGCTGAAAGAGCTGTAGCATTGAGGTCCAAAAGGTACCAAACACCATTGCAAATGGCAAAATGCAAATTGAAAATAGAAAGCACGTTATTCTTGTCAAAAGCGTGGTTCATGGTGACATAAATTACAAAAACTCTCATAATAATCTCCCCAAATCTGTATTTATCAAAAAGGTATGACTTCATTTCCATAGACCATTAAAATGTCAGCTCCAAAAAAAGGAAAAGAAATTGCTTGCTTGTCTTATACTTTTATATTCATATTTATACCGTATCTGTGCGAAGCAATTCAAATATTCCAGCGTAAACGACTGGAACACATGATCCAAAATTCAAGTATAGAAAACTTCAGTTGAGATTAAATACTGGTATGCCCCTACAACACTCTGGGATTCATTTGAATGATGCAGAATTGAGCATGGTTTAACAAAAATAACCTTAATAATGAAAGGTTTGCGGAAACACCATGTGCAAATAATTTCTCAACTAAGAGAATGGTTCTGAAAAGAACCAGTGGTATAAACTCGACGTTCCGGCCAGTATGCTCTGACCGTCTTCAGGAGAGGAAGACGGTCAGAGCATACTGACCGGAACGTCGAGTTTATACCTCTGGTTCTTTTCAGAACCATTCTCTTAGTTGAGAAATTATTCGCACATGGTGTTTCCGCAAACCTTTCATTATTTAGTATCTCCACCATGCAAAGCCTCAAATCTTACTTAAAAATAACCTTGGTTGTGCACAGCCATAGTCTGTGCGTAAACTGCATATTTCAAAGAGCGCCCTCATTAAAAAGGTTGTTCAACCCACTCAATCGTCCTTAATACTAAAATGCATTATCGGTTGTAAGCTACAAGCAGTCACAGAGTACATGTATAGAGTACACTGATTGAATTTCAATAATCATCAAACAAAACATTTTAATTTGATGTCATCGGACTGTAGGAGTGAAAATGAATTACTGTCGCCGTGAATACATGCATATAGTGTCTTCGTTTATTCGTTATTGTTTGCACAGGTGTTTGTTTTTTTATGTGGACCTGCGATACAAATGTAGGCTGTCCAAAAGTACAAACACACCTTGTCCACTGTTACAACTTGCAAGCATTTTTAACTTGGATTTAAAGGTCTGCCAAGGTCGCTAGCAAAACCACGTCGTGACAAATTACACGTAAGCCCATAGACCTTCTCTGTACCTTGTGTGAATGACTAAGCACCATGCACTCTATTGTGTGGGTTTTGCGCAAATATCTGACCCGTGCCGTTTCAATGCAAGTATTTATCCTTTCATTTGGCTTTATAATTTGTTCAGTAGGCTCGCAAAAAAGGGAATACCTGGTTCAGATTGGGTGGAAAATGATTCAGTAAGTTTAATGCACTATACCCCGTAGGCCTGGCATTCGTCTCGTCTCGTTCAGTGAAGTTGCCTACGTGCGTAATTCGGTGCGATGGCGTCGGCACTCATTTTTCACATTTTTGCAATTGGGTTATTAAGTTTTCAAGGAGGTAAGAACAACTTCATTGATTTTTTTTTTTTTTTTAATTGTAAGTCTAAAATATCTGATATTCTATATGAGTTGTAAGGTTTTTGAACGGATTATGATTGAAACATCCCAGATCATCGGTGTTCATACCGTCAGCCGCTAATCTTCACATACAAGACAATTTTGAGGGAAACTGAAAGCCCTCTTTACAAGATTCCAACATTTAAAATAGTACTGAATTCCACGTATAACTCATAACATTATAACGCCTCGGCTTAAAAAAAAGTAATGTAGTTATGGAGTTATATCAAACTATGTTTTTTTGTATTTTCTGTTACAGAGGCGTTCGTGGAGCTTGTTTTAACTGGACCCGAATGGGTAGATCCTGGGCAGGACGCAGTATTCACATGCACACTGAACGATACTACTCCGATATTTGCCCTAAATTGGCACATAAGTCCCGTTGCGGAACCACTCGGTAATTATAACGCAGTGCCATTCTTAGAGTGGTTGGTGCTTACGGGTCAGTTTATTAACCACAACAGCGTCCACTATTCCTTGGACAGGGACTCCCCAGGATACCCAATGACCATTAAGTCGGTGACAGTTGATGACGAAGCAATGTACTGGTGTGAAATTTACACTCGGAGTCCATTCCAAAACCACATAGCCACCAAGGACATGCGCGTAAGAGGTCAGTATTCGTTATAACTTTCCTACCGTTTTCAGGTTGTCTTATATTACAGCCAGAGTAAAAGTTCGTTGATCGTGGAAAGTTGTGTTGTTGCCTCCAATTACAAATGTCAATATCTAATTTTGCAAAAATTGTTTAGCCATTTCAGAATCATGGTGTTGGCTCTTAATTCTTAGGCGGAAGGAGTGGGGGAATTTTGATCTTAAACTATTTTAAGCATAATCATTTAATTTGTATTTTCAATAGAATGTTTTCATTTGAAATCGACACAATTGAAACTGTCAATGAAAAGAATGTGTTTTTAAGTATTAATTTCCCTTGTTATGTAAGCATTATTTGAATGTAAAATAACATGGTCTTATCGTTCGCTACCCATTGTAAACATGAGAAACATGGTTTATGTTAGTCCAAAGTGTAGAAAAGGTCGGGCAACACAATTAGGGAAAGAGATTTTTTGGACAAATTAAGTACAAATAATCTTAGTGCGACTGGATTTGTTCCATGTTAGGTTTGATTTTATTCCAATCTTACATCTTATCACTATGTCTGAAATCCTCAAAAAAGACAAAAAGTAATCACCTTAATACGAGCAGACTGGCTCCAGGTCCATAGATAATAGATACTGATTGTGGGCGGGAACCAGCCTACCTCTACACCTTGAATAAAATGGATTTATTGTTTGGCCGCAAGTAATTCAAAAAACAAAGCAATTAAGGACAAAATGTGTTCGTGTTAAAATACGAAATACAACGGGAAATACATCTATAAAATAAAGTCCCGTTTGATGGTGATTTCAGTAATGCAAAATGTTCACCTCAGTACTTGATTGGCAGAACTGACGAAAGCCCTTCTTATTGCTTGTCCAGGTCCCCCTGCAACCCCTGTGATCATTGGAGGCGCAGCAATGATTGAAGATGCTCCAACTATACTGACGTGTACAGCAGACATGGGATATCCTGATGACTGGATTTTAGTTTGGTCCAATGGAGGCTCACCTATAACTGGTACCAATACGAGCTCGTCTGCAGCAGGTAGCCGCTTCAATTTTACCAGCATTTTGAACTTGACTCCGAGAAAGGAAGATAGTGGAAACAACATAACGTGTGCTGCACAGAGAGCTTCGTGGACGGTTAGCCCTCAAGGAACGCTGGGACCTATCGACGTACGATGTGAGTTTATGAAAAGTAAACGGCATACTCTATAAATTCCAAAGATTGAAAAGGGAGCAAACAATTTTTCAATATTTTTTTTATTGAAATACACTGGAAAAAAAGAACCCATGAAAACTCAATCAATCCGGGTTAGCTACAGCGGTACTTTCCTCGCCTTCTAACGCCCTGACCCGGGTTCGATCCCTATGGGCATGTGGATTGAGTTTTCCTACCTGATTCCGTGGGTTTTCCCCAGACTATTCTTCTAATCTATGGTGTTCCTTCCACAATCTGAAACTGTAATTTCTTCTCATTGTCTTCTATTTACTGGGCCCCATGGGAGACCAGTTGATCCCACTGAATGGGCTACCCAGTTGAAAATCAGAATTAAATAAATTCCACTGAATACATTTCACTGTAGATTCAGTTGATGGGAGTAAATCGTGACTCGAAATTAGTTAATGTCCACTGTTATACGTAGCGGCCATCTTCGAAGACATATTTTGTTATTTTGATTCGGTGAGAGTGAATGCACAAATCATTTATGCATATCCCGGCAAAACAGCCATTGCCCTGTTAAGATTTACTACGCATAATAGCACGTTACCCACGACCTCAATGATGACGGTTTTAATGTATCCTCATTTCAGCATAGGCGTAGCAAGCGGGGGGGGGGGGGGGTATTTCTACCCCCTCCCCCAATATTTTGTAAAGACTGCCCTTTTCCACTCAATGCCTGTTTTTACCAACGCTTACCCCCAATAATTTGTAAAGAGTGCCCTTTTTTAAGAAGTGCCCTTTTTTCTGAACAAGTGCCCTTTTTAAAAAGATGTGCAGCCCTTTTTGTGCCATCGGCCGTTCCTGGTACCTTTTTTTAAATATCACGCATGTATCGCCCTGAAGAGCACCATATATTGTCCGTTCGTGTGCATAATCGTCGGTTTTGAACAGCGACCCCATCGACAGATTGCCCACCCATTCCGCTTGTTGATTTTACGGAGGCCAGGTGTCCGGAGAAAAAAAACCTGTTTAAATTTTTCAAGAAATGCCCTCCCCCCCAATAAATATGATGTACTACGCCACTGTTCAGTGTATCTAAGGGCCTTCAATACACACGTTTCAGGTCGTTTTTGTGTCCAAGTAATTAAGCTGTAAATTAAAGAATATAACAAATGAATGCCTGACTGACTCTTATAGCTGTCACTTTAGTGCTAAAAAAGATGATAACGCAAATGAATCGGCCATATCCTGCCCATCGTGGTCACACGTGCAAGAAAGGAGTTCCAGTGGATAGCCATTCTGTCTTAAGTAGTCGAATTTTACTGGGCTTTTGGTCAAAATTCACCAAACATTGCTTTGTTTATTTTATGTTTGTCTCCCTTGAATTTGATCACATACAGTAGTTTTCACTGTGTTCGAATTATAGCATTTTTTCTTTTTTTTACACCATCAGATGTTCCTGTATTTTTAGCAGTGTCATCACCCGCAAACCCTGTTTTTGAAGGACGCTATGTGTCAATGTCCTGTTTGGTAGATGCCAACCCAAGACCCGATGACATCATTTGGGAGAAGCAAGGTCCTGGTATTGCACCAAGTTCTGATATGTCCGTGTACAATGACATTAGTATGGCCAGTGTACTGACTCTTGGTAGAATAACAAGAGAGCAGTCTGGGTACTACTCCTGTAGAACCAACAACGGTGTACCTACCGACGATCCCAGTAGTGATGTGGTCTCAACTAAAGTCCCTGTTATTGTGCAGTGTAAGTTATGATGTAACGATATTACCATAACACTTTTACATGTTACCTGTCTTTTTTTTCATTGTGAGGATAAACAAAAGCTGTGCACGTGATCGCCGTAGAATCAAGAGGACCCCTGCGGTGAAGAAACCATTGCCGTAAATTATATTGTACAATTCAACATACCCCATGATGGATTATCTAAATGATAGCTATAGTTCAATGTTTTCGCCAGTGGAGGGGGGCCTTCGTGATGCAATCAGCGGCGTTTCTGCACCCCTCCCCATACAAAATAATGCCCCGGTCCCCCCCCCCCCCCCACCACTGAAAATGTGCTACTCCTTTTCACGAACGGGTGTATTTTTTACGGTTGTGCCCCCCCCCCCCCCAAGCGTTTTGATTGTACGGAGGCCGGGACCGATGTCCAAACAAACTATCTACCTTTCAACATGGATACTTCAAAACTGCCCCCCCCCCTATTGTTACCTCCAGCCCCCTCCCCCCGCCCTCCAATGCTGAGAACACTAGCTGCGCCGATGGAATTGATAGCGTGTCTGGATTAAAACAGGTTTCGATTTATTACATTTATCGTCTTACTTGTTCAAGTTATCTTCTTACTTGTTTGATGGCCGTCTTGAAGGTATAACACGCTCGCTTTCTAAGCTTGGACAGACAAATGAAAAACGACTTTAGTTACTTCCATTATTTTATGGACATAGACATCATACTTAGATTGACACTGCATCTGTGTCTTCAGATTTGGTATATTTAATAAAAAGCACTTTTTTTCAAATTAATGGGACTGCATAAACTAGACACGGTGCAGTTAAATTAATTACCTGTATCATTTTCCCACACAGACGAGGTCAACATCACCAATAAAGTAATGATCGAAGTAGGAGTCAACGATGGCGATGATGCTGTCTTGACCTGCGTCGCTGTGGGCAATCCTCGGCCAGTCATGGAGTGGTATGGTCTAAACAACACGGATATAACTACTGATTCTCAGGACGGAAAATTCCTTGTTACAAATGAGATATCTGGTGGAGACGGAACGTTTGCACTCGAAGTCACCAGCACGTTAACCATCAACGCCGTAGATTCCGGAGTTGATTACGGGGTGTACACCTGCAACAGTTCGAATGGCATCGGAAGAATAAACTCACTGACCATCACACTTACTGGAATAAGTAAGATAATTTCAAAAATTTGGGATTACAAAATAACGTAGATAATGAAGTATTCCGCTATAAGATGTCTTGTCATGTTATATCGATCACTGAACAATCTGACATGTATTTAAATTGGGGCGTAGATGATACAATTAAATGATGAAGTCAATTATTAAATGATTGGAATATCATTTAATAATTTAAATAAGAATAAAGACCGACAATATACTGCCTGTGTTTTCTATAAAGATTACTGTTGTCCTCCTATAATAATCCACAGACAACATGTATATTAAAGCCGATCATTTACAACATTCTCTTGTTCTGTTATTGATGTGCGTTTTACTCATTTATCTGAAGTTGTCTTTACACATTCCTGTTTCCTGCAGAACGACCAGACAAGCCTACTAGTGTTGAGATAACCGAGAGGACGGCAGAGTTTCTGACTGTGACATGGACCGCGGGCTATGATGGCGGTGAGACTCCGTCGTTCCGTGTCAGCTGCATCAAGACATCAGACTCCACAGAGGTATTCACTGAAGAGACAGGTGGGAAGACAACATCCACAGCGACGGGTCTGGATGACTACACAGAGTATGAGATCAGGGTGTATGCCAAGAATTCCATTGGTGAAAGCATTGGATATGGCAACACAATGGGATATACACTGCGTAAGTATACGGTCTAGAGTTCCGCTTTTATTTTGTTTTCAGATGTTCTTATAGAAACTTTTGAAATCAACAGGTTGTTTATCGTTATGTTATATGAGCGAAGAGTAATATACTAATAATGTCTCTTGAATTGTGTGGTTCTGAGAAGAACCAGTTGTTTTAAGTCGACGTTTCGAATAGTGTGCTCTGTTCATCATCAATGCACACTCTTTAGGATATTATCTGAGCAGATGTAAGCATGTTTTCATTGCATTAAATTTTATATCTTCAAAAGTGCATTTCTTATGAAAACGATCAATGTAATTCATTTTTCTCAGATATGTCAGCTCTTTTTTCTTCTTATTTTCATGATTTGCTAAACATATCTGCATCCTTTCAGCAAGCCCGCCCTCACCGGAAACAGGTAAGCGAACCAATCGGTATATCAACTGGCTGAATTGGTTTTCTGTTTTTTTTACTAACTCCGACCTGGACTCTACTCGATGACAAAATTGAACAGTTAACGTAGCGGCTCAGTTGGGTTTGTGTACTTGCTCCCCATTCTGAAAGAAGTGATAGGGATGTAGTCGAGTCCGTCACAGATTCAGCCACAAGTCAAGTCACAATTAGCAGTGGATGAACAATAACAAAGGAAACAATCTTTGTAAACATGCATTGGAATATCTTGCGAGTTGAACTGGGACCGGATGACTTGTAATGGACTGGACTAAAGGCTTGGAACTTATGGCTCTAAATTGTGGCACATCTTTCCAGGGATCGTCATCGAGTTTAATACGGATTCTGGTTACATGAAAGTCGAGTGGTTGAAGGAGGAGAATGGATGCATCCAGCTGGAAGTCCAATACCAAGGCAACGACACTTGGCAGGAGTGTGGAGATTGCATTGAGTCTGATCAGACAGTAACCCTCTCTGAATGGTGTGCGTCATCACAGAGGCGAAGAAGACGAGCTGTAGGGGACATTGAAGCCGTCCGCGCCAGACTTTGCATTGGTGGCTTGTGTAGTCAACCAACGGATGTTAGGAAAGGTAATCAAATCTTAAGTCTCTCACTTTACAGATAAACGTTGGTAAGGATGTCATATTAAATTGATTGGCATTTAAGTAAGGTAATGCGTTCAAATCGAATCAAAAAAAAATATTTTAGTAGCAATACAAATTTCAAATGCTGTAGAAGTGTTTGAAGTAGCAAAACTTTGATTAGTTTGTTTGTTGGGTTGGTTGTTTGTTTGTTTCATATTTAAGTGAAAGATCCGCCTGCACCCGACATGCCTGGTGACAATCCTGGGATCAGTGTCGGTGTCATTGTCGGTGTCATTGTCGGTGTCATCATCGGACTTTTCGTGTTAATTGCCATCGTCGTGCTCGGAGTCTTCGCAAAGAGGAACTTTGGAAATCACGGCAAAGGTAAGATTGAGAAGTGTGAGATGCTTTCGTAACGGAACACTCTCTATTGTCTTAGATTTTTGTTGACTACAACTGTATTGTTTTTTAAAATATGCTTCTACACACAAACATGAAATTTAAATTGAATTGAAACAGAAACAATCAATTGTAATGAACTCACAGTCCACAATATAGAAGACGCCCTGGCCTGCCTTTCACGTTCACCTTAAATATAATTTAACCTATATTGACTTTTAATTGAGATAATTGCTTTTAATTGCAGAGGACAGAGAGACCGTGGATTTGTCAATGTAAGTTCAATGACCCATAAGCCAAGTCATCGTTAATTTAAAATGCCCGCGACTGAATAACAAATTGCCCTCCGTTTTGTAATGTGAGTGTTTGAGTATCATTCCGACACAATACAAACTTATATAAAATCATAGCGATTATGGTTTCTGGTTGAGTATCAATGCTGTTGCAGTGCGAGAAAACAGGAAAGAAATGCAGCCTTCATTACTACACGACCTGATGCTCGGTCGTGCTTGATTATCCATTTTGTTGCAGTGCAAGTCCGCTTATTCTTGTTTTTTTTTTTTTTTACAGGACAGACGTGCAACGTCATTCCACAATTCCACAATCCGACGCACAGTCACCCTACCAAGAAATAACGGGTATGATAGCACCCAATAATTTAAAAAGAAGTAAATTGCTTAATGGATACCTCGGCCAGTAATGACGAGAATATAATCAAGCAAAACAAAGCCGCGTTCGAACAATGAAAAACATAATTGCAGGTATTAAAACCTGAACAATTCAAAATTTACTGAGGCAATCTCACATTAATTCAATCAAAATGGCACCATAACCGAGATAGAGAACTTTCGTATGTTACCTGATAGCTCATTATAAGATGTGTGAATTATGAATTAAAGTACGAATCATACATTCGCAACTATTTGAGGTGCTACGATATTTTGAATTAATTTATTTTAGAATTAGCCATCATTAGTCGGCCAACCAATCAGGAACCAGAAAGGGTGGATTATGCAAATGTCCCAACTGCACATAAGGCCTTCCCACGTGATCAGCTGAAGATTATCAAAGAGCTCGGACATGGCAACTTCGGTCTTGTGCTTCTCGCTGAAGCCTCGGGGATGACGCTGGGGTCAAAGGTCACACTGGTTGCTGTCAAGACACTTAAAGGTTAGATGTAATGTTATGAGGAAGATGTTGTAGTCTTCCTGGTAATTTGCTATATTTTGTCACTTTTGCCAGTTTGTAGATTGGAGCATCAAATTAAGTCAGAGTTTTAGGAGAAAGTGAGAAAAATCGTGAATTTATGACTAGTCAAACGATAACTACTATTTTTTTCATGGACTCACTTCCGCAGAGGGAGCCGGCCAGAGCGATAAAGCTGACATGATGAGGGAGCTAGACCTGATGAAGAAGTTACCAGACCATTGTAATGTAGTCAGGCTCCTTGGGTTCTGTGTAGAGGAAGGTAAAAAGCAAAACAGTCCACTAACGTGATTTTGCAAAGAATTGGAAGTTATTTCAAAGTTTTTGTGGGACTTTGTCAGGAAAAAGTTAATGGTGCTATTTAATACTTTTGTATTATTATAAAGCAAAAGAGTGAGTTTTGAACGCATCTATATACTTTCAATTCTAATCAATACAATAAGCCTGATGTACTGATGGCGTCACACTTTGTTTACGTGTGTGCTTTCCTATGGTGCTCAGTGGATCGTGGGCCCCCACTGGCTCCATGGGAAAGTGCACATGTGAACAAAGTGTGATGTCATCAGAACAGAGGCTTATTTAGTGCAAAGTGAAAGGGCGTGTTAGATTGAACAGATAGTGCGCGGAGCCTTTTGATTTCATTTGTACTTAGGTTACTTGTTTCGAATACAGTAGTTGGACGAGTTGTAAGATGTGAGAGTTTTGTAACATGGTGTTTCTGAACATCAGTCATATTGTCTTTAGAAGGCTAAACTGATTGATTGTTGCAAAGTAGACCTAAGCTTCCTAACTTCTTGTTATTTCACAGACCCGCCATATATCATCGTGGAATATCTGTCTAGAGGCAACCTGAAAGACCTTCTTAAAGACAGTCGTAGTAAGGGAAGGCGTGTCTATGGCAACCTGCATGGTATCAGTAAGTCACTTACCTCCAAGGATCTGATGAAGTTTGCTAAGGATGTTGCTGATGGAATGGCTTTCATCTCATCTCAACAGGTACACTCTAACTAGATAAAACTAGATAATTTTATGATTAGGAGTTTTGTTGACAAAAAAAATCAAGACAGCTTCCGTAAATAAAGTGAAATAATATTTGTTGACACACAGTGCATTCACAGGGACCTTGCTGCCCGTAACGTGCTTGTAGCTGAGGACATGACGTGTAAGGTGTCTGATTTCGGACTCGCTCGTGACGTCATGAACATCCGAGTATATGAACGAAGGTCAGAGGTGAGTGTGGCGAAGACAAAACAAGAGAACAAAAAGTCAGGATTTTTTTGGGGTTCCACACAATTCCAAAATCGTTAGTTGTAATAATTGTGGACACATTAATTTTGCAGGGTCCCCTACCCATGCGCTGGATGGCTCTAGAGTCTATTTTGGATGACGTGTACACAGCGGAGAGTGACGTATGGTCTTATGGCGTACTTCTGTGGGAGATAGTTACTCTAGGTAATATTTTCGGCAATTACGTCTGAAAAATAAAACAACAAGCAAAAGAAGTTTCCATTTTTGACAAACGTTCAGGCAAAATACTGCATGAGTGGGTGTGAGCTAGGCCATACAATGTTCGTAAGTTCATTCCAAAAGATCGCCATTCCATGTTGAATACATTTTACATCTGCATCAAAACAATCCTGTGGTTCATGGTTTGAGTTTCTCGGGAAGACTGCAGAAAAATGTGCTCGTTCTCTTAGTTTTTATACAAATATATCTTAATATCGCTTTCAATTTGAAAAAAAAATCTGCAATTTTTTTTTTTTTGAAAATGTTATTTGCATTGTGTATATAAAGGTGCTCGTCCATACCCCGCTATGACAGCGAATGTGATGATTGGTAAGCTTCAGTCTGGCTACCGTATGCCCAAACCACAACACTGCCAACAGGAACTGTGAGTACTATCTCTCTAAATTATTCTTGTTTCCCTGTAATAGTTGGACTCTTTTTCCTGAATCTGTTTAAATATTGTCAAAAACGGCTTATTATAGCATACCATTTTTTCCTGCAGGTATGCAATGATGCTTAGATGTTGGGATGATGATCCAGACAACAGACCGACCTTTACGATGATCAGTGCCGAGCTGGAAAAATACATCAACAAGGGAAAGGTACGCGATTTCTATCATCAGGACTACTAGAGAACCGCCATTGGTACTCCTTTTGAAACAAAAGGAATTCAAGTAACAAAGCAACTACATTTCTGTTAAGGCCATTGAGAAAAAACTTTACTTTGCAGGCAAATCCTTCCTATTTGTTATTCATTATTGATTAAAATATTGCCTAGATAAACTGTCGGTACCGCTGGCATCTTAGTGTAATTATATGTCAATGCAAACAACAGATTGATGAGTAAAAACAGTGATTTTCCCTATCTTCCGAGTGAGGGCGCTACGCAAATATAATGGTTGGTTCCCGTTTAATTTGGTCGACAGGAATTCATATCAATCAAGGATTTCCAAAGGACCGTTTATGAAGTGGTGCTGGAACAAGGAGCAGGCGAGAAGGTGTAAGATGGACTGGGTCGCATTAAGATGGAAGACATCGGAGAATTCTTTGATTTATTCAATTGTATACTTATGTTAATCATGTTATGTTACTGTAAAAAAAATGTATCCGGGAAAGGAAGAGACAACTGTCAACGTAAACAATTAATATGAAAGTTGGTATCGGGAAGTATGTAACAGGTTGTGTGATAGCACAGTAGTGACCGTACTTATTAAGTTACAGTGGTGAAGGGCAAACAAAACCACATTAAAGTTTTACGGTTTTAATATATATAAACTTACATCTTACAAACAAACTTACATTTCGAATTTGATTACTTTTTGTGATGACACTTTTATCATATTTAAATAATATGTTTTTAGTTTCACTAAGCATAACATTTGTAAAATAGAAGACAAAAGCTGAATAGACAAAAAGTACAAGTGTTTGAATAATCTTGCATTGTACATAGAAGCAGTGGCAAAACAGTACTTCTTACTATCAATCCTACGTATTAGATGAAAGAACCTTTGATTTCAATTAGTATTAAGTTGTACTTTTCGTTTTCTTCTAGCATTCAGTTTTACTTTTTGATTTCAATTAGCGTAAACTTTTACTTTTGATTTCAACTAGCATTAATTCTACTTTTTGATTTCAATAAGTATTAAGTTTTACGTTTTTGTAGTTAAGATCCAATGTTAGTCTGACAGAACACACTGGCAGCAATTTTCAATAAGGTTCAGTCCCTGCTCAGAGGAAACAGAGGGTGAGATAACGCGATGATAAATAAAATGTACAGTTAACATTGCCATTAAATTACACTTTAAAAAGTGCCGTAAGAAATGCATGTGGTATATATTTCGATGCACCACGTATAGCGAGAATATTTGTAAAAGACAGCACAGTCTTTTTTTCAATGACATATTTGAAGAATACTTTCAAGTTCTCGGTTGTACATTTTTCGCACGATTTCGTGAAGTTTAGAGTAATTACACTGCCACAGTATGCGGGCAGGAGCGATTTTTTTCGTCAGCGGGTGAAGCGATTTTCCTGAATATTCAGTAGTTTTGATGGGAAAATTGTGTTTATTCATAAAAACAAAACACTGACGTAAGCAATATTGTTATATAATCAAGACATAGCATTTCAAAAAATGGATGTCGTTGAGAAAAACAATCAAAAGGAACGAAAAATTTCATTTTTGCCCGTATTATTCTACTTTTTTTCTTCAAATTTCAAATTTTCATTGAGGGGAAATAATTCGAGAAACTAATAGGTGTCTTGCAATGGTCCCATCGAAGCTGCTTAATGTTCATGATATAGCTCCGCTCTCCTAGAGAAACAAAACGCGGGCGGGTACTGGAGGACAATCCATTGGTCAATGAATACGATCTGGATAAATGAACTTTACATTTATGGCTTAGGCTGCAACTTTTAATGCACACAGACTAATTGTTTATAATTTACGCAAGTTAAAGGAGTAATTTAAAGCACGAACATTAATTTGAAGAAAAAAAGTTTGACAGAATGGCTTGACAGAATAGCTGGTCACTGCCACTCGCCGAAAATAACTTTTATGAACACGCATTAAAAACAAGATATTAAGTATGATATAGTAACTTACAGATTATTTTATCAGAATTTTTGTTTTGTTTTATCAAATATTCAAACTAGAGTTATTGCTTCACATAATCTTTTTTCTTAACCTGAACATAATATAGGAACATCGGAACGAAAACTACGGTAAAATTCGGGCATTTTTTGGAATTTGGTTAGTCACGTGACATTGGCGCTTTCCTAATAAAAATAGGCAGAATGTTCAGGGTCCAGGAACCCGGTCATTTCGAAGTCACATTATGTGAAGTCATAAACTCTTCATTACAATTGTAATGGCATGTCTGCACTTTGGCTCAAAACTTTATGCCCATGGGCGTCGCGAGGATTTTTTTCGGGGGGGGGGGCAAAGCAAAGTTTTCCCCAAAATTCTTTAACTTTTTCAATGTACTCTCAATTTATCATTTTTCCGAGCGTCAGCAGGAGAGCCTTTGCCCTACCTCCCCCCCCGCCCCGCCCATCAAATTTGCAGTATGGCTTCGCTGCAGCACCTCTCCCCCCCCCACCCCGTTTTTTTCCTTTTTCTCTTTCCCCCTTTTTTCGTTGGGGGGGGGGGGGGAGTGCCCACTTGCCCCTCCCTCGCGACGCCCATGTCGATGCCCTGACAGCTGCAAGACTCCGGTGTACAGAATGTATTCATTTGGTTTTTTGTGAAGAGTTCTGATTAACAATGCGTCAACTGACTAATAACAGTAACGTGTAATAAAAGTTCGATCCACGGTTCTCAATTTCCACATCTATTTGAAAACAAAAACAATTTCAAAATATCTGGGTTGCAAGTAAACATTCCATTGTAAACTTTCGTATTGTTATAAAAACACACAAGCAATGTATATAATGTATAGCCATCTTTCGTTCATGTGATGTTTAGTTATGACACTCTATCAAATGGGCCAGGCGAGTTTGGTTGGCCTTGATTCTTCCTTACAAAAGCAACAATTCAAAAACAAGCAAAACGAAACTTCTGAAACTTTGTTGATTTTGAACTTTATCAAAAGAAACTTCCGGGTTCATTAAAAATGGTAAGCGTATTCCAAAAAAAAAAAAAAAAAAAGAAATATATACGTCAGACTGTGCGAGTACAGCAGATATCATTGTAGTGTGTCGTCGGTTAAGGATATAACCAACGAGAAGGTCTGTGTGGTACCGCAATATGGAGCCAATATTTCCTATATTCATCATTGTAGTTGGATTGGCATGTTTTCCCAGAGGTATGTAGATCAAAACGTTGGTTTTATATTTTCCATAATTACAACCTTGTTTTCATAGAAATGAAATTAAACTCACAATCGAGTATAATACAGTGTGTTCACATCGTAGATGTGTTCTGTTAATTAAGTTATATTTACATTGAATTCGTTTTACCGATTTCGTAATTCTGATTGCTAAAAACCTGTTCTGTAGCGTATATCATGGAATGGTCATGTTTCTTTCTGTAAATTGGAGCGCATGCCCTCGTTTCAGTTAATCCCGTGATATGGTAAATGCGGTAATACATGTAGGCTTTTACCATTTTATATTTTATATTTCCAGCTTTACATGATTGTATCATAATATCTCTTTATGCTCATTTGGGTGTATATTATATTGCTGTGCATCAAGCGTGAATAACAGTAAAGAACTTTAGATATTCGACGTTCGATCTAAACAATGTCGCCATAATTAAGGGATATGCCATATTGTTAATTTGTAAAACGAATATGCATCCCTTCCTGCCTTCATAGACCTTATACGCCAAATAATAAAAATAGTTTTTCATGATACCGTACACTTTGTACGTGAAACGGAATATTCTCATTGTCTCATATTTTGTTTTATCCTTCAATAAATCTTTATCCGATGAATATGATTTGTGATGTAGTTTGAAATTCCATATAGGCGTACGTTTTGAACAATGAGTACAGCATGTTCATTTTCCCGTAACATCTGTACACGACTGTGAAAGGTTTTCAACTTCCGATAGATTTTGGTACACGTAGGCCTATGCAATGATTATAATATTCAGACTCGGTTCCTGGCTATAATGTTGCAAGTGTTAGTGCAGGGGAGGGTATATGATCGCCCACTCAACCCGACCTTTTCAAATTCAACGCTTTTTCACATCTGACAACTTTTTCGAACTAGGAAGAATAATAATGCTAGACAAGTTCGCGTTTTCGGCTGGACTTAAATGTGAAATTAATTTGTGTAAACTCGACGTGGACGAAATTACCAGTGGAGCTTAAATATAAAGGAGCCGGATTAAATTGATCATCTCAGAACGGGGGGGGGGGGGGGGGGGATTCCCCCCCTCCCCCTCAGAACTCGGTCATGGAGTGACGAACAATTATGAAACTCGGTGAATGCATGTTACAAATATGAACATACCCAAGGTATTTAATGACTATAGGTTAAAGGGTTTTGGAATTATCGGCTTATTTATTAGTCATACGCACCTATGGTAATTCTGTTTTGTGTACACTACATAGGGGGAAAATCACTTTTCACGGCTCATAGCACCGAAAATTGTTTGCTGCGTGGAAACCCTTGGTCGGAATTTTAAGTTTTTGGCATCAAAAGATGCGCAAGACGCGAGGCTTAAAATTCGGGAAAGCTCGGGTCGGAAATAAAGTGGCAAGGGTATCGCGGAAGAAAGGTTGAGGGGCGGATCTTACCCCGGCCCTTTTAGGGTTGATGACTTTTCTGGACAAAATCAAAGAATCTGTCCATGGAAATTGAATGCAACAAGTGTAAGGAAATCGTATATCTTATTGACGTGCATTTATTCAAACCTGTTTTGAAAAAGAATTAAGAGACAATTACACAAATTGACGAACGACTGACAACATGCTGATAGTAGACGCTAGGCTTGCGATAATTTCTTCTGATTTAGAGGTTATAGTCTCATTTACTCTTTTCCTCACCCATTCTTTACAGTTTCATTCAGCCAAGACTCAGTGTCAACAGCTCCTGCCATGACAGTGTATGAGGGCAGTCAAGCTACTCTCATCTGCAATTACACTGGATCCTCAATACAAAGTCTGGAATGGATGAAAGATGATGACGGCGCCATTCAGTCGCCTACACAGATTGCTGAAATCATTTACCATATTGGCAATGAACCTATTTATCACAATGGTTACAACTCGTCGACTTACACCGCCTCAATAGATTGGCACACAAACACATTCAACTTGCTTATCCACTCTGTTGACGTGGCTGCTGATGGAGGGACGTTCTGGTGTTTTGCTAGATATTGGGTGGGAACTCTCATTATATCGTCTATTGATTTGACTGTAATCGGTAAGAATTGTACGTATGTTTATACGTATTTGATTTTGAATTTTTATTCACATACAAAACTAGTCTTAGCTTTCGCTTTCATCATGTACTTTTGACAATGCATGCTGCCAATCACCTTCCACGTGTTTGGTTTATAATAACATCGTTTTCCCTTCTCGCACACGGTTATCGGGAAATTGACTCCCAATATGTCGCCTGTTTGTTAAGGAATCCAATTGGATTGTGTCTTAGACTAATTAATAAGATGGAATTTTGCGTTGAGGTAATGCATCAAATTAGGTTTTGCCCTTCACCGACGTATAAACACGGTATACTCTTAGATTAAGTTAATGTTCGACATGTTCGACAGCTACTATTTTGATAGCGCACTGCGTTTCTTTCTCACGACGTACACTTCCGCTGCATATATAAGTTATTCATTTAAGATAATAAAGTACCAGTGCATTGACTAATCATTTGTTAATCTAATTTGTTTGGATTCAGTGCTACCTAAAACCATCGCCTTATCGGACTCATCAACAAGCTATCCTTCCGCTGGTGGTACAGCGTATTTGCTAAAAGGCATGGATCACCGATTCACTTGTGAGGTACCAGACATAAACCCAGGAGCCTCATTCACGTGGTCTCTAGGTGATGCGACCATCACACCATATAACACCGTGAATGTCACAGGTGCTGATAAGCTGACTACCAGCACTAGTATGGCTACCTTCTCGCCAACATGGAGCCATCATGGAAAGACGTTACGGTGCCAGGCTTCCAACGATGAAGAATATGAAGGGATAAGCGTAAACATCAGGCTTTATGTTATCGGTATGTAATCGTGTTTCTTAATGAGCAAACAAAAGTGTCTAGTGATGGAAATCATGTCTCATATTTTTTTTGTGGAGGGGGTTGTATTACTATAAAAGGAGCACATGAATGTTTGCGAACATTAGGATTTTCATTAATAATGCAATTAATGAAAACATTGAAATTTAAATTTTGGCGTTATCTGTTATCTTTTAGGACCCACTGAGACTCCTGTCATAACCGGTAGTACATCCATGACTGAGAATGAAGCGACTCTGCTGACGTGTACAGCAGACATGGGATATCCCGATGACTGGACTCTGGTTTGGTCCAATGGAGGCTCACCAGGTCCAACTACGAGCTCGTCAGAATCAGGTGATCGGTACAGCTTCACCAGCACGCTGGACTACACACCAAGGAGACAGGATAATGGAAACATCATCACATGCACAGCAAATAGGGCCCCGTGGATCCCTGGACCAGTGGGATCTCTGGGTCCGATTGATGTCAAATGTAAGTTTGCAAAACACTTTGAATAAAATGACTAATGATGAAATAGATCAAGGAAGAGGAAGTATGTCATTCCGTTTCTTTTGGGGGGGGGGGGGCGGCATGCACCTCCCTGCATTATGCGGTGGTGTAAGTGCAACGCAGTGTACATTTGTTTTAGAGACTGGAGAGGTGGCAGTTCTAGACCAAAGAAATTACAGTATCTAGACACGATTATTATTATTATTATTATTATTATTATTTCCATAAATGCGAAATGAACAGTGGATTGTGTAGCGCGTCTCTATTCCATAAGCCAAGAGGCAGAGGCCTGTATTGTTTCGCTGTTTTTTGTTTCACTCATAGACGAAGTCAACATCACCAATAAAGCAATGAATGAAGTAAGAGTCAAAGATGGTGAAAATGCTGTCTTAATCTGCATTGCGGTGGGTAATCCTCAGCCACTCATGGAGTGGTATTGTACCAACAACACCATGATTACCAGTGACGTGGATGAAGGAAAGTTCCCTGTAACACATGAGACATCTGGTGGAGATGGAATTTTTGAATTCAAAGTCACCAGCAAGTTGACCGTCAAGGCAGTAGATTCCCGGGTTGATTATGGAGTGTACACCTGCATCAGTTCAAATGGCATCGGAAGAGAGGACTCACTGAACATCACCCTCACTGAAATAAGTAAGAAAATTTGAAGAATAGAGATGATGTATAGAACAGATCAAAAATGGTTTTACTCTGTTTTAAAGGGAAAATACAACATTTGCAAACATCAAAAAATACAACTACCAAATCATTTTGAAATACCTTGCTGGACTGTTAGTGAATGACAGTGTAAAGCATCCTGTAAAATCATGGCACCTGGTTTACTGTCATTTTCAAGAAAAGTGGTATTTTTGTATCAATTTCCAACGCTGATCGGCCGATCAGCGTTGGAAAAAACTGGCTTTTTTTCAAATACTGGCCCCAATTGACCATCGCACTTGTTTGCAATCGATTACACACCTATGAACGGGTACGAGCCAGCTAGACTGGTTCCCTGACCTTACAATTCCCCAATGTATGTAAACTGCTCTGTTTCTTCTTATATGGAGTCAGGGAACCAGACTACAGGAAAATGATCGTTTTTCTTGGTTTTTATAGCATTTTCGAACCCAAAACCTCAAAAAAGTCAGTGTAACTATATTTGCTATATATTTCCAACCCCCCAATTCCATCCATTTCTGAAAATTACAGCAAAAGCAAATGATGTATATTCCCTTTAAAGTAAAATCGCAGAGATTCTTACCATAACTGAAATTTTACTGACGCTCTCCTTTTGTTCGTTCCACGATGTTGTTAAATTAACCTTTGGATTACAATATTTCTTAATTGAACGACCTGTCATTAATACATGTTTGTGTGTGATTGTTTACAAGTGACCAATGTACCTCCAACGACAACTGTGCCTGATGACAAGACAGTGGTCATTATTGGTATCATCATCGGGTTTGTCGTCTTAACTGTCATCGCGCTTGGAGTCTATGTCACAAGAAGATCGAGGAAAGCTAGTGGCGGTAAAGCGTGATAGTAACAATATTTTGTTTCAGGACTTATTACTGCATGTCAAAATGCAAGAAAAAAGTGAATAATTTATGATAATATTCGGCAGATTTAAAAATAGTTTCCAACACCTCCCTTGTTCTTCTGCTAAAACAAGCCATTTGCCGTTCTGGACCCGGGCCGCCCTCTTGCTCTAATAATAAAGCGATTGACCTTTTACAGAAATTACCGTTTTTTTTCTTTATTGCTTTCAGAGGCTGCATCAACCATAGACATTAGAATGTAAGTCCATTGCCTTTTTTTCTGAAAATCATGGCTATTTACATTGTGCATTAGAGATTAACTCAGAATAAGTAATATCTTGATATATTTTTTATTAACGTTTGATGATGTTCTTTGCAATACAAGTAAGCATATACTACTGTCCCTTATATTCAAAGGCGCCCTCAATCCACACCTCCGCCACCAGGAACACAGTCAGCTTCACAGGAACTAAACGGTAGGCCATCAAATGTATTTCTTTCTTTCTTTCTTTCTTTCTTTATTTTCATTATTTTCCCCATTACTATATTTATCCTTGGTAAACCCAAACAGCACAAAGCTGATAATTACACCTCACCAAGCAAGGTCATGTCATGAGGATAGTCATGTTTCTCATTGAGGAGCGCAGTGCAATTGTGTTCCCAGCTTAAATATTTGAGATTGTAAAGACACCTGACATAGTCATATAATACTCATAATATGCCAAGATTTGGATTCTCATTAAACTCACTGTACCGATCGAGCAGAACCTTGACTTCCAAGGGATTGCACCGAGAGTGCACATCCTAAGACGAGCGGTTAAGCTCTGAACGATATACAGCGCGGGTGTGAGTCACCAACGATCTACCTCTCGCTTCAAATACTTTGCTAAATAATAGGTAATTAGACGTTCACAAATTGTTTCAAAATGCTCGAGTATTCTGCTATTTATATTGCAGAATTGGACTGCATAAGTCAGCCAGCCAATAAGAAACCAGGGACAGTGGATTATGCAAATGTCCCAACGGCGCACAAGGCCTTCCCACGTGATCAGCTGAAGATCATCAAAGAGCTCGGACATGGCGCCTTTGGTCAGGTGCTTCTAGCGGAAGCCTCGGGGATGACACAGGGGTCAAAGGTCACACTGGTTGCTGTTAAGACTCTAAAAGGTTAGTTGAAATATCAGGAGATAATAATGTAGCCATGGTAGTTTTAAAAGCATTGCCAGTTTGAAAATTGCAATCAGGTAAGTTTAACTTAGGGCAACAAATCAGCACTATATGCTTTTTAGGTTGTATAATGTCTTTAATTAATATGCGATCATCATCTCTCGATGTAAATTATGCAGACGGAGCAGGCAATAGTGAAAAAGCCGACTTGATGAGGGAGCTAGACCTGATGAAGAAGTTACCTGACCATTGTAATGTAGTCAGGCTCCTTGGATTCTGTGTAGAGGAAGGTAATTCAAGCAACTATTGTTTTTATTGGTTTGTTTTGTTGCCTTTTGTTTTGTTGCCTAGAAAGTGTTAACATACTGCCTTCGTTTTCTCACAGATCCGCCATACATCATTGTGGAGTATCTGTCTAGAGGCAATCTGAAAGACCTTCTTAAAGACAGTCGTAGTAAGGGAAGGCGTGTCTATGGCAACCTGCATGGTATCAGTAAGTCACTAACCTCCAAGGATCTGATGAAGTTTGCTAAAGATGTTGCTGATGGAATGGCCTTTATCTCATCTCAACGGGTAAGCCCAGTTCAGTTTGTGATCATTCGGTCAAGGAATTCGTTATGTCTTTAGGAGCAGCATTAGTCAGTGAGTTAGCAGCGAATTTGTTTTATTACAAAAGTGTGACTCCGGTACTGCCAGAGTTACTGAAGTGACGTTATCTCGAATGTATTCTAGTGCATTCACAGGGACCTTGCTGCCCGTAACGTGCTTGTTGCTGAGGACATGACGTGTAAGGTGGCTGATTTCGGACTCGCTCGTGACGTCATGAATATCAGAGTGTATGAACGAAGATCACAGGTCAGTATTGTGTAGAATCGGCGGGGATAAGAAATCTCTCTTTTTATTGATTAAAACAGGTGAAAATTATATAGATAGGTGGTAATTATGTGGATACTTTCATTTTGCAGGGTCCACTGCCCATGCGCTGGATGGCTTTTGAGTCCATTTTGGATGACGTGTACACAACAGAGAGTGACGTATGGTCTTATGGCGTACTTCTGTGGGAAATAGTTACACTTGGTAAGTAATTGCATTAATGCAATCGACCTGTGTGTGAATTGATTACTGAACTGGCACAGTGATTAAACAAATTCAATGGAGTGTCACGTGGAATGTACTTGGTAGCACACACACAAAAAAACAATCTCTTACAGATTTTAAATCCCTCACATATTTAAAGCGGTACGTAACAAATGGTGATGATGCATACGACATGTGCAATTGGGGTCTTTACTCTGAAGCAGGGTTTCAATAGCTCCAAGAGATTATTGCTAGTGTAGGGGAGTTGCTGTAGTATTTAAAGCGAATCCCCTCGATCTACATAATTACTTCCGTTGCCCACCAGGTTGTGCTTGTTTTAAAAAAAATGGTGTCAAGACAAAACCAAATTCTGTTCTTTTTTTGGTCTTCATTTATTTGCTCAAGGTGCTCGTCCGTACCCCGCTATGACAGCAAAGATAATGGTTAACGAGCTTCAGTCTGGCTACCGTATGCCCAAACCACTACACTGTCAGGAGGAATTGTAAGTTTATTACATGCACTGCAAATATTACTTCACGTTTCTGTTAAAGATTTTAAAACCATCCAAATTGTACTGTAATGAATGGGCTCTATTCACGAGTCGGACATATGAAATTGAAAGCGAGGTACAAACTTCATTTGTTTTGCATTTGCGAAGAGAAATGAAACTATAAAAGAAAGTTAATTACAAATTAACACCAATCTGCTCTGATGAATAATTAAACATTTATAGATAAACATACCATATTGTTTAAGACAATTGAAAGTAAGATAGTCTGTCACCATCCCTTTCAACAGTTCTCAATTTAAACAATATATTCAGAAAACACGACCAAAAATGGATTCCTCGTGGATAAAGTCCATTCTTGAATGTTTCTAAAGATACAAGGTCGAAAAAGGAAATCTTAATTTTCAAAGTGAACCCGTTATGTTCGAGTAAATCAGGTGCTGTGAAGACGCCAGTGTTGGTCACAATAGGATTGCAAAGTTATTGATACACTTTTCATGTTGTTTTGATCTAAAACTGCATGTTGCAAATATTTTTTTATGTATATGTAACTTACATTTAACAGAGAATTTGCTTAAATGACCGCATTTCTACTGTGTCTACTTCAAAGATTGAGACATTACAGCGCCCTCAGTTTGTTCACAAAATATGACCTTGAACTGTTCTCTGCACAATCCAAAGACTTGATCAATTGTTTAAAATTCATTGTATCTTCGATGTCAGGTATGTGATGATGTTGAGATGTTGGTATGAGGACCCAGACAGTCGACCGACATTTAAGATGATCAGTAAGGAGCTGGACAAACTCATCACCAAAGAAAAGGTGAGAGTCGGAAAAATTACGTTGTGATTAGATTGGTCAGGTTAACCATAAAAAGGCCTGGGGCGGACCTCCCCCCGTACTTTCTCTGATATCGCTCTAACGCATTTTCGTTATCGTGCCGAGCATTTAGCATGTTTTCTAGCTATTGTCGTGCAGTCATTGTAACTCCAATTCTATGAAAATCGGATAAACCGTTTTCGCGAAATGTCCATTTTCCAGGTCGAGTAGGCCAAAATGTTAATCTTCCCATCGACCGTGCTTGAATCACACGCCTGAGAGTGTGAACTACATATATGCATGGTAAATGACCATGGTAAAACATTTTGTCGGTTTGAATAGAAAGTTATGTGATGTACTAATAATGGATGTGTGTGCATGCATGCCAACTTTCAAAAATATTTGTAATGAGACAACCGATATCTTGGGGAGGGTGTGTGTGTGTGTGTGTGGGGGGGGGGGTCGCTCCTCCCCCGCTTCTGAGAACTGTAAAAAAAAAAAAAAAAAGCCGGGCCCATTTAGGGTTAACAACGGAGTAGTGGCGATTTATGTTTCACTTTGTCTGCCGTACCTAACCTTTAGAACAAGGATGTCATTTTGAATTGGTACTAAAAATCAATTCCCCCCCCCTAGAAAAAATGAGTTTGAAACTACTGTTAAATAGAGTTTGCGTTTCTAAATGAATAGGCTCTTTCAAAAACCATCCATGAGTATTGAAGTAAAAACCTGCCAGATAATATGGTAAATTTCAGATATTTTGAGTTAAAAACAAAGTTTTCTTGAAATTTGCTCTTGCTCAATAAACATTGGTCCATTTGAACTAAACCAAAGAAGGCCTTTTTATCATAATAGCAAACATGAGATAGGATGTTGCACTTAAGTCTTTAATTCCAAACAAATCAGATACATTGGATATCATCATTTGATTTACAGGAGTACATATCACTCGATGATTTCGAGGAGAGCATCTATGAAGTCGCGCTGAAAGATGATGCCGGCGAAAAGGTGTAATTATGGTGGGTCATGTGCCAATCTTCATGGCGACATTTGATAGAGCCGCTTAACATAAGATGTTGCATAGGAAAGTATTTTGCTTAGCCAAACCAGCGGAGCGATAGTTATTAATAATTTACATGACATAACATTTGGCGGATGAGCCTATACTGTTACAAACAAAACCGCTTTTTTTCTTTACATTTGGGATGCCAGGACCATTTTGTAAAACGCAATGACATATTAGACCTAATGACACGTCAAAACACAAACTCAATTGAGAAAAGCGTCATGTAAAGTATTAATAAAACAGTAATTTTAGGTTCGAAAACTGTGAAAAGAATGATAAAGGTTTATTTTTTCAGAAAAGAAAACCGGGTGTTTTTTTTTTTTTTTACATTTTAGTGTTAATTATACTGAACACAATTTGCTTGAGGCAGTTTCCCAAAATGTATTTATGTTTGCAAATAGTCGGAGATTGTTAATTTTAAAGTTTCGTTTTAAAATGAATGTAATGTCAATCTATCAAAAAGCAAATGTATCGTAAACGTATTCGGGGATAAAGTATGCATAGTATGCATAAAAGTCCCATTCAATGAACGATAATTATAATTTTATTACTCGGATGGCTCGGATTTGGTTGCTTTAGGTCAAACATATATTCAATTTATTCGATCAATCAACCAAATTTGTCTTAATATACAACTGATGATGTTGACAGAAGCCAATGCTTGTACGTGGTAATGGAGCCAATAATTGCACGATTCATAAAGCCTCTTGCGAGATACTGCCTCATGTCAATATAGAGTAGTCGTTTGAAGACAGGATGAGATTATTGGAATGAATTCCTATTGAAAGCAGGAGTGAGTACTTGAAAATATATAGTTCCCCTCAGATTTTATTTAATGACCATTTTTTTTAAATGTAAATTATAGACATCGAGATATTTTAACAATGCATCATTACAAAGCACGTATTAATGCATATTTGATGGGGATTCGTAACAGTCTTTTAGAGTAGTCTTTTTAGCTATTTAGAATGAACCTGAACCATTTTTTTTTTATATGGCGAAAGAAAACCTACATTTACTTTGGGGGGAATGTAGTCTAGATTAAACAAAACTCGCATAATAAACACGTTAGATATGATTTGAAGGTTTACACTGTAAAGTAAGCAGTAAGAGTCAGTTTACGGATGCACCAAGTGATACGAAGCGCTTTCGTGAGTTTGTGAGGTTCTGAAAAGAACTAGGAGTCTGAGAACTCCATTCATTCAGCTATAAAGGACTGCAATGCATTGCATATTTTGAAGAGCGCCCTCATTAATAAGTGATTCAGCCATAGTTTAAGAAATAACGATAGTGAGTGCAAGAAAAAAAAACAGAGAAGCGTGAACTGATGAAATATGAAAAAAAAAAATGATATGCTAACCATCGGATTACGGATTAAAAAAAAACCAAGAATCTTAGTCTGTTAAGATAATGTCCCAGTGGGTAAACTGTAGCAAATCCTTATTGTTCCCAACTTCGCCTGACACAT
Organism: Patiria miniata; assembly: GCF_015706575.1. Lineage (NCBI taxonomy): Eukaryota > Metazoa > Echinodermata > Asteroidea > Valvatida > Asterinidae > Patiria > Patiria miniata. The sequence goes on from NW_024037068.1 coordinate 26,742,251, forward strand.
CCAGTTCAAATTAAACAAAGTACTACCCAAACTTGCCTCAGAGTCATTCATTTTAGCGAGAATTTGAATGCAGTAAAGAACGTCAAATGTAGGAACCGCCCCGGAGGGGTAGATTTAACTCCTGTAAAAGTGGATGGAAATACAGATGCACAATTTATATATGTAGCAGAGCTTTGAGAAATAAGTTTATTAAGTTGTGCTGCTCATTCAAGAATGACATGCATAATCAATGAACAAGCATTAATCAAAATTATACAACCATGCAATCAACGAACGCTGGCTTTATCATTATTATAATCTGAAAGAGACAGTTCAGTCGTAATTTGTACCTAACACTGAAATTTTTGTAAACACAGTAAACAATTTAAAGAACATCGTTAAATGAACTAACAACTTTGAGCTCATTTTTTAAGGGATCCATTTAGTCGTGCCAGCATTTACTTTCGATTCCAATGAAATACGATAACTTCCTGCGAAACTTTGTGTCTTAGGTTGCGTCATCGGAGCGCCTGGCCTTGGAATATTTTAAAAACCAGGCATTTTGTGTGGACAAGAAATAGCAAACAATGCAGCAGTTGACTTTTGAAGTTATACACTATACATGACTTGAAGCTTTGCTTGGGGATTAGTTAAATTATAAAATTTGCGGGTAACACCATGTGGAAAGAAATCTCCTCTTGGAAGAAGTGTGGTTCTGGAAAGAACCGGTTGATGGAGTGTAAATCTCGACGTTTCAGACAGTGCGCTCTGTCCGTCCTCAGGAGGGTGAGTGATGAGATGTGGATGATGCTGGAGGTTTAGGGCTGTGCGTGTGCAGTTGGGCGTGACCAGATGCCTGTGTGCTGGGGTATGTTGGAGGAAGGATGCAATGGTTGCTTGTGCGCTGAAGTGAGTCGGATGTAGGATGCTGCAGGTGCGCTTGGGTGTGTTGTCCTTGTGTGTCTGTAGTTGGGCTTGTATAATTATTGTGTGGATCAGTGTGGTTGACCTTGATGTTGGCCTGGCTGAAGACGCGTTGTAGCTTGTGGGAGATGTGGCCGATGTAGGGTAGGGTGTCAGTTGCGTTGAATTGAGGGGGCGCTGTTCCTGTGCGGTTGCTGGTTTGGGATTGTGGGTGTTGGTGTTCTTGTAGCCTTTGAACTTGAGGGATGTCCTGATGTGATGGAGCTCTTTTTTTGAGACGGACTTGGTTGCAGGTGTTACAGGCTCGGCGTAGTAGGGTGTTGCTGACCGCGGACTTGAAGCGTGGGTGGTGGAAGGATGTCCTGTGTAGGTGGCGGTCGGTGTGCTTGGGCTTGCGGTGTACTGTATGGGAGATGGAGCCATCCAGATGCCGGGTAACTTTAGACATCGAGGAAGGCTAGGGTGTTGTTCTGTTCTTGTTCCATGGTGAGCTTGATGAAGGGGTGCTGCTAAATTACGAAGGTGTCGTCCGCGTAGCGTAGCCACATATCTGGTTTGAAGTCTGCAGCCTCGATGGTGATGATGCTCTCGAACTCTTCCATGAACAAATCCGCCAGGACCGGGGATAGAGGAGATCCCATGGCGGCCCCAGTGGATTGGTCATAGAACTGGTTCCTCCACTGCAAACAAGTGGAGGAGATCAGGTGTGGATGAAGTTGTTGACTTGTTCCTGTGATAGGTTGGCTCTGTCTTGTAGTGCGGGGTCCAGTAGCGTATCTAGCTTTCGATGTCATGGTTGGGGGGGGGGGGGGGGGGGCAACCGCACATTCGCGCCGAGATGTAGACATGATGAGCGGACCAGTCTTCCAAATGGGGGGGGGGGGGGGCTCTTCAAAACTTACCATTATTATGCATACTGCAAATTATATTCCCATTTTCACGGCGCATTGTAATGGTTTTTGAGCGGGTTTTCTTTTTTGGGGGATTGGTGTCAGAACTCTCGAACCATTTATTGGAATAATTGCTGGAAACAAAATATTTCTCAAAAAGTCCCCCCCCCCCTCCATCTGGATACGCCACTTGTGGGGTCATGCTGGAGACGGTGGTGACGTTATTCAGTGTCAATTGGAGTTGTTAGCAAGTGCCATAGCTGTGTTTGTTCATAATTATTTCGGTTTTGGTTATCAATATTGATGTTGCAGCTTTGTGCCTGACTTTCGAAATGTAATTTGCCAAGCATCTCATTTTTGAGTGAATGTAGCACAGCTCAAAATGTACGGATGTGTGTGTGCTCTATACAGACACAGACCAAGCGAACCCCAGATTTGGGCCAAGTCTAAACTTTCATTTAAACGATTGAACTTCCGTAATTTGATCATAGGAAACTTTATAACGCTTATGTTGTGCGCATGAGCAAGAGTGATTGCTTTATTAGTTTAGCACTACATGTACTTAGATAAACAAAGTGGGGTTCTTCTTTCGTGAATACTAAATTAAACGCCCCACTCAAGTTAGCAGGGTGGTTGGATTTCAGTGTGATTAAGTATTGTGAATACGACCCCGGGTCTGTAGTCTCTCTTGTTAAAGGTGTAATACTTTTATTCATATTTGGTTCCGAATAAAACCATCTCCGGGTTCACCGAACTTCAGTCGATGTGTTCATTGTAAAAATGTACGAGTAAATACCACCGTGTATTTAAGCTGACGTCGTTAGCCGGAGTTTATAGTTGTGCCGTTCAGTCAGCGTACAAATGGCGTCGGTAGTCAGCGTATACACCATAGCAGCCAGCTTGCTATGTTTTCTTGGAGGTAAGACATTCTAGTCACAAATTCTTGGAGATGAGAGGCGGGCTTTGTTTCTTTAACAGATCACATACACCATTTTTGTATGTGGGGTAACGTTGTCTTCGTGTGGCATATGGAAATTGTGGGCAGACACAGCAGGAAACTGAATACATTATGTTTGTATTATTCCGTGGGGATTATGCCTGTCATTTAGTTTAAACGGTGAATTTAATAATCTCGGTATCATTAGCGCTTTACAAAAGTCATGTGCAGCGCGTCCTGTACAACAATGTGGGACGTTAAAGGCAAGCACTTGTAAAACGTAACGGTGGTGGTTATTCTCGCATAAATAATGTTGTTTTACCTCATGTAGTGATTGCAGTATATCAACGGTATTCTTTTAAAGATATTACATGTTGAAAGTGTCTATCGGCACCTAGACGGTTTACGCTCAAGTATACGCTGCATTTTATATTTTTTGCCTACATGTTCACTGTATACTCATCGTTTTGCCAGAAATTGTGGTTGCCACTGCAATGTAAAATTGGGACTCTATGCAATATTGATTTGTTGTCATGCAATAGTAAACATAATTTGGACAGGGACAGGTCATATGAGCGTTAGAGTCTATAAAAGGTCAAATATAGTCACTATTTTTTGTCTATGACACCGTATCCAGCTACGTAAGGGGGGGGGGGAATTTGGCAATTATTTCGGAACGAAAGTGCTACCTCACAACATTTTGTAGATAAAATACCCTCTAGCATTTCACCATTTTTATTGGGGTGGGGTTGTTCAAATTGGGCCGTATCATAAGTCCGACGCCTCATAAGTCCGACACCTCACATGTCCGACGCCTAATAGCTCCGACGCCTCGTAAGTCCGACAAATTAAACGCATTGTTTTTCCGACGTCGGACTTATGAGGCATCGGACTTATGATGCTTCGGACCTATGAGGCGGAACAAATAAAGTTTTCTGCCTCACAAGTTGGACGCTTCATAAGTCTGACATTTTGGACTTGTGAGGCGTCGGACCTATGAGGCGTCGGACTTATGATACGGCCCAATTTGAACAACCCCACCCCAATTTAGGCCCAGGTACACTGCCATTGAACACGGTGAAAAAGGTTATGGTCAGAATTTAAAAAATGATTCCCATAAAGTTGTACAAATCTGTTTATGAAATAGCCTAAATCTTTTTAGAGAGAAATCTTTCAGGTTTATGCCATTAATATTTCAATCCATACAGACATGACTATTGAAACAGTTGAATGTTAGGAAAATAAAGTTACATTATTTTACGTTGAAATGTGAGAAATAAACAAAATGTGCTGTGTGATTTGTTAATAATAATTGATCATTTAAATTCATTTGGAATTTTTATTTTGTAAACCATTTCGCCCATTAGCTGTTTCATTATGTGTTTTTAATTGTTGGTTTGTTTTTGTCTACACTGTTTCTAATTAATACGACTTAAAAGTCGTGTATGTATCCTTTCTTAAAGATTTTCCACCAACTGTCCACACCCAAACACTCACCGTCACCCTGTTACCAGTATCTACTATACAAGGCCAATCAGCAACACTCACCTGTACCTTCTCACTGGATGTGTCTGGTGCCTTAGACTACGTGGCATGGAGACAGAGAGGCACTGTTATTGCTGACTTTTTCGGAGGAGCCCAGACACCATACTACCAGAATGGATTTTCTGCTCCTGGATATGTTGTTTCCAGGGATGATTCAATGAGTACTCTGACGATAGCAAGTACTCAATTCTCTGCTGATGATGGAGAATATAGCTGCAGGGCGGAGTATACAGTAGGTGTGAATGTTTATGGTAGCACAGCAACCAGCAATCTAATAGTTTATGGTGAGTACATTGATGGTGTCATTTCCCTGGTTGATAAAAAATAAAGAAAAAAACATACAATGTTTTGTCCCTGTTGAAAATACGTTTTTACTTTTGTTCTCCATTGTATTTCGCCACCCACACAAATATCAAAAAAGTGACAGTAAAAAAATAGCTTCTTAAAAAATAGTGGTAAAATAGTGTGGTAAAATAGGTTGTCACAAAATAGAAAGCATCTTTTAGAAAATGGATGCCCAAACAATGATTGCAACTAAAGTATAATCTCTCCATGTTGGAAATGCACATGCATATGGCGGTAATGCAAAATAATGTGCTTATTCTAAGCACACTCAGCAGTCCTACACTCTCAAAAAAAACCCATGTGTTATATTGTCTGTACGAACTCGTTTATGAAAAAAGTTACCTAACGCGTGTTTGGTGAAAGTTATCTTGACAGTTGTGTAAAAGTTTACTTGATGTCTCATCATGTCATGTAACTATATTTACATAGGTATTATGAAAAACACAATTAAATAAACTTTACACAATTTTCAGGTAAACAAACTACTTCATTCCCATTTTAAAATTATCTCAACGCGAAAAGAACCTCAAAACACAACCTGTCTCATTTCATTTTATGTATTCCTTTCCCGACTGCTTCAAGTGCTTCTCAGAATACAACTGACAACATTCAAATTTGCCACTCACTCAAGATATTTATCTCTGGTATGTAAGGTCACTTAAAGACAGGCTATCAAAGCGCTTGTCAATGGGAGTGTGTTGTACGGAGCCTGGGTACAGTCCAAAATATAGGAAAAGAGTAGTCCATGGATTTTACAAATATTCTAAGTCCCACAAAATATCAAACAAAGAGCCCGTGGATCTCATGAACATTTCCTAGTGGGGCGCTGTGGTCCAATGGTTACGGTGCTCGACTCGTGTGCCGTGGTACATGGGTTCGAATCCTGACCGTGGGAACATGGTGCTTGTGCTCCTGAGCAAGGCACTTTACCATTATTGCTTCGTTTGACCATACAACAAAATCTGATAACTACCGGTGTTAAAAAAAGTGTGTTGTCGTTGCTGCTCGCAAGCGTGAAGTGATCTAGCTTCAATCCAAACACGTACACGTGCCTGTACCACTCCTTATTCAAATTACCCGCCCTTAGTAACCACCTTACCATGTCTCATTTTCATTTACATATCAATGCTAAAGTAGATTTATTCTAATTCACCCGGTACTCAACCGAATAAATCAATAGTTTGTACCTATATACACAACGACGTATTATATATTTAGACCACAATTTTCTGTATGCAAAACTGTAAGTGATGTGGAGGCTTTGCCTTGGCGGCTTTGTGGGGATGCAGATTCGCTGCCTGTCTGCTGTCGCCTGTTTTCTTAATTTATACCGATCAATTGATACGTTGAAAATAAATGTTGAAGGGTTGCTCAATACATGTATATATATCTCAGAGAGTATAATACGTCTCCCACTTGGAGAACTGCAGGAAATTAGGGGATGTCACTGTGGCATATTATTGAGTGGCAGCAGTGGCATAGCCACGGGGGGGGGGGGGGGGGGGGGGGGGCGACAGCCCCCCCCCCCTTTTGAAACCTTGTCGCCCCCCAGTCGCCCCCACTGAGATTTTGAGTTTCAAAAAAAATTATCATTGATCTACATGACACCCCCCCTCATGAAATGTTCCCGCCCCCCCCCCTTCCCATCGCCCCCCCCCCCCCCCCCCCCCCCCACCTGAGAAATTCCTGGCTACGCCACTCAGTGGCAGGTCTTCATTGGACCCGGTTAATGCTATTGAAAAAAATTATTACTACATGTACATATGTACCCAGGTACAGGTAGACTAATACATTTTGAAGTTCCTGGATGTGCAAAAAAAATTGAAAAACAATGTCAAATTTATATACCGGTACGTGTGTACAATGGAAGCGCTTACACCGCAAATTATCATGTATACACCATCAGCCATGTCAGTCATCCATTCCCCTTAGGGGCCAGGAATTTTGGGTTTTTTTATGATGTTCAATGCACTTGTAGGCATTTACATTAATTGCAGGCCAAGTTCTCCAGTAAGAGAGTACTCTTTGTATGTGTATGAATTTAGTGCTTCCATCAATAATCACCCTATCCGACTCAACTGGAAGTTACCCTTCTACTGGCGGTACATCATATCTTGTTGACGGTGTGAACCGTCAGTTCACCTGTGAGGTACCAGACATCAACCCAGGAGCATTATTCACTTGGTCTCTGGATGGTGGGGCCATCACAACCGATAACACCGTGAATGTTACAGGTGCTGATGACTTAACTACCAGCACTAGTCTGGCAACCGTATCACCAGCATGGAGCAGCCACGGAAAGATGTTACAGTGCCAGGCTTCCAATAAAGATGGACATGCTGGGATGAGCATCAGCATCACACTTGACATTAAAGGTATTTGTATTTTCCATAATATTAAATTCTGGAATGATTTCTATTGGAACAAGCATGTTTCTCCTCTATTAGAATGCATGATTGTTCACTGGAAGGAATTTCACTGGAAGGAATCGAAATACGTGTAAAGCACTTTCTTTGCACTCAATTGGGCCATTTGTGTCAAAGTCTTTTTAAAGAATTAAAATTGTACCCTGCATTGTTTATGTCCAGCCATACATGATAGAGGAAAACTGGATGTAACGCCATCCGCCTTGCTTAAAGTATTGCACTGCCTAAACGTGTTACGTGTACAGTGCTAGTGATAATTGGAGGATTTTGACAGTTTGAAGCAGTGGTCACCCCTCCATTGAACAATTAAGTCAAGAAAAACGGATGCGTTACGTTTTGGAGGATTGGGGCAGAATGCAATTACTACATGATGGCAATTGGAGGATTTTGCAGGATAGGGGATTTTTCCAAGGAAAAAAGGCCTAGGGGGTTAGGGTTAATTTGTCATTTACCACAGTCTTTCATTGACATTTTTAAAAAGCAGATGAACTTACATCTACAATGTATTTTGTACGTTTTGAGTCGAATTTAAATGTATGCACTTGTGGGTGATGTGCTATGGCATACCAGTAATTCTCTGTGAACTTTCCTATTTTATATTTGCAACCAGTGCCACCCAAGACCTCATTCATGTCAATGTATGATTCCAATGGAGCGTTCACACCAGGAGGTTCAGTCAGCGTAGACCAAGATGCATCACACACCTTCACTTGTCAGGCTCAGTCTCGACCTGCAGCTACCATCCAGTGGGATGTCGGTTCTCCTAGTTACCAGGACAGTACCTTTGGACAAACCACTCCAGGCACAGGCGATGGTTTGGTTGATACTACAAGAACCTGGACATTCACTCCGAGACGAGACAATCACAGACAGGATGTGAGGTGTGTGGCCAACACTGCAGAGTCACAGCAACCTTACCCATATGTCATGGTTACACTCAATATCAGTGGTATGCGTTGTTTTTGTTTGTTTACAATATTAAAATAATTTATCTAATGCAAAATGTTTTCCTTGTCTTATTTGAAAACTGTCATCTTGAGTCTTTCAAAACTATTGAAAGCTACCGGTACATTCATACATATGTAATGAAGCCTTGAATTCAATGAAAAACAAATGTCAATTATGCATGTATAAAGTGAATAGAATGTCGTTGTGAAATTTGTTTTATTGATTATTTATTTCTTGTCAGAATAAAGTTTAAAAAAATGGAATTGTTAAAAAAAAAATGTATACATGTACATGAAGATTTTTTTTCTGGTTTCTGATACAACAATTGGAAGACCGTTGCATTTTCATTTCCAAAATGATGTAACGCTCATAAACAGACAGTGACAGAATTTTATATCATTTGTTTATTTGTTCTGGATTTCTTTAACAAACAGTGCATTGTGCATCAAATAATAACTACAGCTAAAACTGTACATCAGTGACTGAGAATGTTGTGACTGTAATGAAATGTACTGAATACATGGGATATCGTGAGCTGCTTAGGACACCAGCAAAGTTAGAAAATACAACAAAGACGATTTCTCCTCATCTACTCACAACCATTGCATATTGTATTCACTCAGGTCCCCCTGACTTGCCTGTGATCTCAGGCAATGCTGGTAGCACATCAATGACAGAGAATGACCCCATCGTGTTAACATGTACAGCAGACATGGGATATCCTGACGACTGGACCTTGGTTTGGTCCAATGGAGGCTCACCTGTAACTGGACCAACTACGAGCTCGTCAGCATCAGGTGATCGCTACAGCTTCAACAGCACGCTGGACTACACACCAAGGAGACAGGATAATGGAAACAACATCACATGTACGGCAAACAGAGCCCCATGGATCCCTGGACCAGTGGGATCTCTGGGGCCGATTGATGTCAAGTGTAAGTCAACTGAAACTAACATTGATGATGAAATATCTTGAACTAATTCTGAATTTTCCTCTAAAATACAGAGAATTCTGTGAGAATGTTGTTCTGTTACTCGGAAGGTGAAATTGTTCTTTAAAAATCAGTTATGTAATACCGACCCATGTGGCTCATTATTATATATTCAATGTTCATACAAGTGTAGTCATATCACAATGGAGCAAAATAAAATAGACATGCAACTCCGCATGGGTCAGTGCAGAACCACTCTCAGTGAATGTCTATGCGTCATGTATACAACCAATAATTGAGCATGTACCATACATGTACATTATTGTATGTAAACTAAATTGTATTGGAAATGTATACATGTACAACTTTCCCACTCTTTGTACATGGAGCCAGTGGTATAGCTAGGTTTCTCACCATAGAGAGCAAGTAGGTGGGGGAAGGGGACTGGGGCGACAGTTTGTGCCACATGGAGCTAATTACAATGTTGTCGTACAGTGTGAATGCATACATGTGTTTTTAGGAATGTATGTGGTTTTTTGTGATCCATGTTTTGGAATATTGGTTCTCATTGGGAAATCTACTAATAATGATAAAACTCCAGAGATAACAGAATTTGAGATTGTACCGGTCATGCCAGTAGTCGTCGTTTCGACATTTTTTTGACGGTATTCACACAATAATAAGTTTGCTGTGATAAATGTCTACTATTTATTTTAAGTCCATAAAGAAACGTGAAGTTGTGCAGGGGCAGCTGCTTGTGCTCCTCCATTTTGTGAGATCAGCTTTTTATGTCTAATTTTCAGTTTGTGCCAGTTCACTTACTGTGACAGGGTCAAACGCAACAGCAGGCAGTACAGTCACCTTAAGATGCAATATATCAGAGAGCAGCAACCCAGCTACCACTCTCACCTGGTCTAAGGGTAGCGTACAGCTAACCACGCCCACTGATCAACCCAACGCTCCTGGAGATAATGGAGGCAGAGTGACTACAGTCATCTACACAACTGATGTCCTGGACAAGACTAACAACGGAGACGTGTACATATGCTGTGCCACGAATCCAACCATCTCATCATGTGTTACGCCGTTGTGTGACATGCATACTTTGAATGTCAGATGTAAGTCTCATTGTTCTATTTAGTGTTTCTTGTGGAAGACATCCTGTAATGTAGGGCCAATAGACCATGATCACGTTGCAGCCATTTGGATAGTGTCCATTAAAATCAACGTGACCAAAGCGAGGCTGGAAGGAAAAATAGTCTGGTTGCCTTTTGCTCGAAAAATATTATTCAGTACTGTTATTGGATACAGGGAACATGACTGAAATGGTGGCAGCATGAAAAAAGGTCTATCAGACTCCAATCTAATTCAATAAAATTGATACATGCTGATTTGGCCATTGTCGCCATCTTGTGACTGCCTTTAACCTTCCCTGCAGTCATGAAGGTAAAAAGATTGGTTTTCTGCCTTTCTTTCCTCATCCCGGCGGCGATTTTTTTTTTCAAACGAGATCGGACAATATAAAAAAGGGCGCTCTTTCTGCGTTATGCATATTCATGATGTCCAGGGCTTTAGAGAATAAGTGATATAACGAGGAATAATGATGTTCAAATCACCGACGATTGGCAGCTGATTCGTGGACTGGTAAGAGGTAGTCCTGACTTCTAATCAGGTGATCCGAGCTTGAATCTAAGTAAGCGTTTTTCACTTCTTCTCATTCCACCTTTTAAATAACTAAACTGAGGAAGGAACATTTCTCAAAAGACGTAAAGTCCACTCGTATTTTGAAATTGTCCATACTGTTTCATTTTTTCTGTAAATGTATTTCACAATCTTGAGTCTCGCCGAAGTTAACATATTGTCACTGAAACTGAATTTGCATCATACGAACAATAATGTGGATGTCTCAGTTACATGTAATATGATATTTTCTTCCCTGTAGATCCTCCAGACTTCACCTCATTGACTCAAACTCCGCAAACCCCTGTCACTGAAGGCAGTGATGTAACTCTGACGTGCACTGTAGATGCTAATCCTTCTACTGTTGATATAACTTGGAAAAAAGAAGGTTCAGGTGATGCATTTAACCCAACGAATGGCCTCACCAGTACACTGACTCTGAGTGACATCAACAGGGAGCAGGCTGGCTACTACACATGTACAGCGAATAACGGTGTGCCTACGGATAATCCTGCTGACGTGGTTTCAACTCCAATCACTGTCATTGTACAGTGTAAGTTCACTTTTTGAGAGATTGTGCATCTACAGTAATGATGTCAATCACATTTTTAATTACTGTTTGTTTACTGTAACTGTTAGTTGATGTTAGTGAAGTTCTTGAAATACACGTACTGAACATTATTTCAGTCAGGTTGGCGTAGCAAATCTTCCCTCGCTTTCCACCACTGTGACCCGGGTTAGATTCCTGTCCTGGCCACGTGTGGATTGGGTTTTCAGTCCCTACCTGATTTCGTGTGTTTCCCCCAGATTATTCTTCTTGGGTTTTCCTCCCAACCTCTAAAACTGTAATTTCTTCTCATCACCTTCTTTACAGGTTTCTTCATGCCTGTGAGCTACAGTGCCTTGGGCACTTTTGATGAATCCTTGGTTTCATTACGAGAAATATATCATAATGACATGCATAATGTGTGTTTATTGTCTTGTTCTCCCCACAGATGAGGTGAACATCACCAATAAGGCAATGAAAGAAGTAGGAGTCAGTAATGGTGATACTGCCGTCTTAACCTGCATTGCTGTGGGCAATCCTCAGCCAGTCATGGAGTGGTATAGTCCAAATAACACCATGATCACCAGTGACACGGACGAAGGCAAGTTCTTTGTAACCAATGAGACATCTGGTGGAGACAGAGTTTTTGGGTTTGAAGTCACAAGCAAGTTGACCATCAAGGCAGTAGATTCCCAGGTTGATTACGGGGTGTACACCTGCATCAGTTCAAATGGCATCGGGAGAGAGGACTCACTGAATATCACCCTCTTTGGAACAAGTAAGAAAGTAAATGGGTTATATGTATAATGCTTCGTTAATATTATTCCAGTTTGTTTTCCTTGGCATAAAAATACATGTACCTGTATGTATAGAGGCTACATCTCTTGCAAGTGACTCTTACCCATGAGGGCGGGTCTTTCTACTTTCAATGTCACAAAATTTAAATAATAGATACTGTCCATAGTAAGGGCCTGTTGCTAAGGGAGGATATGTCCCTGCTGCTATATGTCCAAAGGTGCTTGAAACAGTCACCCGCTACATTTCCATATTGTATTAAAGCAAAACATTTACTTGAAATATCAGTGTAATAGTTTTGAGAACGTTAGGGTACATATACTGAATGGATAAAAAACTTTAGTCCCTCGTGGTAGAAACTTGTTAATTTTCTTTACAATCCTGCTTTATATTTATGTTGTTTATGACTTTTGTATCTCAGGACGACCAGACAAGCCTACTAGAGTTGAGATAACTGAGCGCACGGCAGAGATTCTTACTGTGACGTGGACACCTGGCTATGACGGTGGTGAGACTCAGTCATTCCGTGTCAGCTACATCAAGACATCAGACTCCACAGAGGTCTTCACTGAAGAGACAGGTGGGAAGACAACATCCACAGCAACAGGTCTGGATGACTACACAGAGTATGAGATCAGGGTGTATGCCAAGAATGCCATCGGTGAAAGCATTGGCTATGGCAGCACAACGGGATATACACTGCGTGAGTATTGTCTATTTTGCTTCTTTTTATATTTGTTGTATTGCTTAAGTGTTTATTGTGTATTGTGTGAGTCGTTTGTGATTTATTTTCTTAGCACTTTTTGTTTCGTTTTGTGGGGGAGGGACATGTAATAGTTCAAATAGAAGCAAGACTTTATCTCCGCGCTTTGATTTTCAAGATGGCGTACCCCGATAATGGTATATATTGGGAGACAGTATAAAGATCAATGAAAACAGGTGTGACATGACAGTACGTGTACATATTGTACACAACAAGTCTGACACATGCGTTTTGAACGCACTGAAGTAGGTATAATAAATGCACATGTCGTATCCCATACATACCAATATACATGTACATAGACACATCACATATTGTCATCACATTGCTCTTTTCAGTTTTTAGTTTTTTGGGATTTCTCCGAAAATCCTACCTAACAACTGGTGGTCCCCAGATCAACATTTTCAAGCAAAAACGCGGAAATTTTGAGCAAAATAAGTGATGATCAATTATGAACACTTATTGTCTAGTAGACCTGGATAATGCCGTAGGAATCCCCCTTATATTTGCCTAATTGCCATGCACATTGCCTGATAACCGACAATTACTCTCGTTAAGGGTCATGCAGACTAGGTTTCTTTTGTGAATCATGACCTCCCATCCCTCAGAAAAATGTTTCTCAAAAAAAACCATTTGATGTAAAAGGGCCTTACAATTTAAATTTAAACAGTGTATTCTGCTTTGGGATTTTTTTTTATCTGCATGCACCATGTACATACAGTATACATTTTCTTATTCCATAACAACATTGCCTTCACTTGGTATATTATACATGTATGGGTATATATGCAAAATGTCTCCCTCACAGCCAGTCGTATTCTATTCTAGGGATTTCTTTTTATGGACCAGGGTGAAAATATTTTTCTCTTCCTTGTTCCTCTTTGACGGGGTTTTGTTTTAATAATCAAGGAAGCTTCAGGCAGTAAATATAAGCAGGGCTATTGCACAGCACATGTACTTTGCAACGTCATTTGGTTCACACTTTGGTCATATCCATTGGCGTAGTATACATGCAGTCTTTTGTTGATCACTTTACAACTGTGCAGCTCCACCGTGGGAACTATTATGTTGTTCCTCGTTGCTTGCACTTGTGCACTTTTGTATAGGCCACTTCATTTAAAATGTTTGTACAATTTAATGTTCATCAGTTTCTTTGTAAATGGTTTTTGTGTTTGTTTTTGTTTTGTTGTTTTATCTTTTGAGATTTTTAAAAATGTATTTGTGGTCCTTTTTCAAGAGGGGCGATACTACTACATCCATGTTTTTTTTATTCTTTTTTATATCAACATTAGTTATTTCCTTACACCGTCTTATATGGTTCTTCCGCTATGGTTCTTCCGTTTTTAATTACAATTGTTTCGCCAATTCATTACAAAAAAATGGGGAATCTGTCTAAACTGGACAAATATACGTAGAAAACAGATGAACACTATACTCCAAAACTCATTATCTACGCAGTCTGCTCAGGAAACATATTTTATTTTTGTCATGGCCCCATAGTCAAGTGCAACTCCAGGTTCAAAGTACGAATACAATCAACTTGGCTTCAATCCACTGAATTTCAAAAGAAACTGACAAAAGCCGGTATTTTGTTGGGAATTCCTCGCATTTTGACACTTGAGAAGAATATTGTTCACCGTATGATAAATGACTGAGCAAAAAAAATATTAATCGGTTAAGATTTGTGTCGCTGACTGTGTGTGATGATGATGATGGGGGGGGGGGGGGCTGGGGGGGGGGCTGGGGGGTGCTGGGGGGGGGGGCTGGAACATTTCATGGGGGGCGTCATGTAGATCAATGAATTTTTTTTTAGAAACTCAAAATCTCAGTGGGGGCGACTGGGGGGGGGCGACAAGGTTTCAGGGGGGGGGGGGGCTGTCGCCCCCCACGGCCCCCCCCCCGCCACTGCATATTGTATCTAGGTGGCGCTGTTTATACAAAAAAAGATTCTGTATCCATAAACATTGTGTGGGTGAGTTTGTTTCTGTATTCAATAGGGGACGTTGAACAATAGAGGACAATAAGGTTCGCAATTCCCGAGAGGTCCCCAATTTGGATTCGTGTACAAAACATAATAGCTGGGTCTTCCTAAACAGATTAGAGGGACAAAAAAAAGGGGTCCCTGATTGCAGGTAAGGAATAAAATCGGGGACGACCTCGATTAGAAAACGTGTACAAAACCAATGTTAGCTGTTGCAAAAAAAAAGTATAGGTACAAACAAAGGAATGAGGAAGAGGAACAATGGGGAATCCTCGAATTACACCGTAAAGAAACGTGCAGGTGTATGTACGCAGATGTGCTACTGTCTTATCACGCTACTG
Source organism: Patiria miniata (assembly GCF_015706575.1). Lineage (NCBI taxonomy): Eukaryota > Metazoa > Echinodermata > Asteroidea > Valvatida > Asterinidae > Patiria > Patiria miniata. Next base: position 26,757,284 of record NW_024037068.1, read on the forward strand.
TCATACAATATGTACAATTTGTATATGTAGAGTACTTGCTTCCTTGCAATGTAATGCTGACAAGACAAAATTATTACCTTCAAGAAAAAGATACCAGAGGAAGGGGGTTTGATTCTGTCCATTTCGTCAACAGTGTAGATGTACATGTATCACCCTTCCCCCTACAGATCATCACGTGTCCATGGTGAACAATATAATGTAATGGTGCAGTGTAGAAAAGTTCATTTTAAACATTTGTGTTGTATATTTCTTTTTTATTTCCCTCATGCCCCTTGCCAACATGCCTGTGTCTGTTTCCACCTGTTGCCTTACTGAATCCGCACCATAAATCCCCAAGTTATACCGATAACGGGGCAGTTGAATTGCACTATTATATACACGAAAGTTAAAGCACAAACATGAATAGTTAACATAATTATAGAGAACCATAACTGAATTTCAAATCTGTTCTCGGAAAGGCAGCACACAGTTCCGACTGTGTCGTACTTTGCACCCAGGTCTATGCCAGGCGCGGTTTAAGATTTTTTAATAAAAATCTTAAACTTAAAGAAATGCTAATGTGCCCCCCCCCCCTTCTGACTCATTTTTTTGTTTACAATTAAAGTATTAATAATGTGGTATAATGTCAACCTGTCCGCAACACAGATGCATGGCCAACGGTGGTGGGGGGGGGGGGGGGGGGGGAGGTAGTTGATCGTCATATTTGAACATTGCGCCCCTATTACAAAAAGGTACCAGAACCCCCCACCACCACCCCCACCCGCCACCCCCCCCCCCACCCCCGTTCCTTTTGATTTGACGGAGGCTATTAAAGTGTCCAGGAAAAAAGAAAGAAACTTGTCTACATTTCAGTACTAGGGATATACAAAAAAATCTGACGGGCCTGGAAACACCCCCCCCCCCCGCAAATATTCCTGTGTCCGCCCCAGTATGTGAAAAAAAATTCTTAAAATCTTTATTTTTTTTCTTATAGCGAGAGCACCAGGCCCAGACTCAGGTACGTTCAATTCGAATATCTACGTGGGTTTGTTGAATATCACTTTGTCTTTTCACAAACAAATACATCTCAAAGCTGTGACACGTATACAGTTGTATACGTGTTTAATGGACAGTATAAAAAGTGCATTCAAGCAAACTTGGATCTTCAATTCTTATCGGTCGATCTATGGCAAGCTATGTTACAACTGATAATGTAGTAACCAACGGATAACGTATCACCAACCGATAATGTATCACAAATTGACCGATATTGTATCACTAACCGATAATGTAGCAAAAATTGACCGATAGTGTAGTAAAATTTGTATCCGATAATGTATCACGTGTCGACGGATAATGTAACTACAAAATAACTGTATCCGATAATGTATCACCTCGGAACGGATACTGTATCAACCGATAATGTATCAAAAATCAACCGATAATGTATCAGTATATTTGGAAAAGGTGAAAATATTGCAAATTAATTAAAGTCTAATAGTCAGGTTGCATACGGTTGGAATCGTGGCCGACTAGTCCAAAGCACCAAACTTGGCAGATAGATTCTTATAGCCCCAGAGAAGATATTTAGAAGAGGTGACACCTGAAATTCTTTTGGGAAGAGTGCCTAACTTGCATAAAGCGTTAATCCCTGTCGTGTAATATATCTATTCCCATATTTGGGTAGATTTTTTTTTTTTTGAAAAGTATATTTTGGGAATTTACTTACATATCCTTACTTAAATAACATTTTCTAAAGGATATCGGAGACTTGAAGATTATGAGGACATAATAAAGATCCATTTCCTTTTCCCTCAGATATTATCAAGTAGTTTGCCAAACCTCAGTATTGATGAACTTCAAATTCACAAAGTTACTTAATGACCCAGTTATCCTAACAAAAATAAATGGGAAATCATGTGAAAATTATATCATCTTGATATTTAGCCCACAAAAACAAAAAGGGGAGAAATGAGGTGTCCGTAAATTGGGCTAAAATTACTTGAAGCCTGACGTGGAGGACTTGATCAAGCTCCCCGTTTTTGTGTTCTGAGCTAAATAGCACAATGTTGTTGTCCACTTGATTTGAGGGGAGGCATGAAGTCTAAATCGAGTAACTGTGCCAGTTAGCAACTTGGTGAATTTGAAGCTCATCAATACTATTTGGCAAGACTACTTGATTATATCTGGAGACAAGGTTAATGAGCGCAACTTTAGAATGTAATAGTAGCCATTTTGAATCGTTACTATGTCCTCATAATTATCTTAAATGTTTTAGAACATGTTATTGAAGTAAGGATGTGTAAGTAGAATCCCCAAAATATACTTTAAAAAAAAAAAAGTACTCAAATGTGGGAATAAATGTAATACACGGTAGGGATTAAGCAAATTAGGCACTCTTCCCAAAAGAATCTCAGGGTCACCCCTTCAAAATATCTTCTCTAAGGCTATAACAACATATTTGCAAAGTTTGGTGCTTTGGACCAGTTGGTCACGATCTTATCAAAAATTGGGTCTAAGCCACCTGACTATCATGAGGGGAAAAGAAAAGGCAGGAAAGTCGAAAATACAGACGCACACTTTGACACATGCTTAGCTTTGGAGAGTCCCAGACGGTGTATAATCTGTGCTCGCTCGATCCAATATTTGAAAATAATTGTGTAAGTTTAGAAGAGAAATCGGTCCTCGGATAGGTCAATCATCACCCGATGAATAGTACATGGAAGCGCACATTATTAGAAACTGTGCATACTTTGGTGACAGCATTGTCTTGGTTCTCCAAGAAGAAAGCGAGGTAAAAGACAATACATACATTCATAAATCGTAAAACATATTTGCGTTTATACTCACGTAGTATTAGTATACCGGGCGTAAATGATTTTAATCATAGATGGCATAAAGCTAATAATAATTTACTAAATTTGTAAAGTTTTGATATTGTTTATCAATTTATAATAACAAAAAAATGGTCCCAAGCTATTTTGAACCGGGTACATGTGCTAGCAATGTAAATGCAGTGCCAGGGAAGTACCGAGCCTAGAGACAACTATATGCCATTACAACGTTAAATAATTATATAAACCAATTGTGACCGCTTCTCATTAACCGACGCAAACCGCGGCAGCACAAATCGACAAACGTTGTGCCCCACGATGAACACTGCGCAAATATCGTTTCAACTGATGTGGGTCGTTATTCCCTTGGATTTCGGTTTTATCAAAAACATGTGCATGTATTGAGAAAATCAAATCAACAACGCACACGTAGACTCCTGCAGCACATGTGCATGCATGCGAATAAATAAAGCAAACTGTGGCGAGGCGTTGTGAACGAGATCCCGGTTGCGACCGCTAAATGATGATGTAGGCCTACATACTCGCTTTTGGTATTTTCAACCTATTTGCACCGCTAATGACGTAGAGGGCGGACGAGTATACATCAGAAGTTTAATCCGGTGTCATATGAAAATCGGACTTGTATTAAAATCGGACTCTTTTTCCCTTTTATTGGTTAAACCCTCTCACGTGACCGGTCCCCCCCTAATTATCCATGCATGAGCATGCGCAATATCACCAATGAGTCCGTATTTCATAAAACCTAAATTCATGCTGCACCGGCTGTGGCAGGGATGAACCGTGAGGTGAAGCAGAAGGGGTAAGGTAAAGGAGATTTAAGTTATCCTCTCGAGTTTGGACATATGGGGCGCCTGTTTTTTTTTGCCCCGCTCACCCTCCTCAGCAAGGTTGCTTGTTCAGACTCTGGTTTCTACGCTCGAATCTTTCTTCCCCATAGGCAGGGTGTGCATGGACTTATAAAAAGCCTATAGGGTCATTTGCTTTTCATGCATCTTGGTTGTTTCCAATAATAAAACGGGTAACACCACTCAAATTCTGTTGAAGTTTCAGCTCAGTGGATAGTACACTTTTCGAGAAAACAAAAACAATACACATGATCGCGACACACGATTTCGTCAATAGCACTCTTTTTTCAAAAGTCAGTTAATATTAACTGATCGTTGGGATTCACCTACAATAAATTGCACGGGGTGTACGGTACTAGTCTATAATCCAAAACTTAGTAAGCTTGTCGATAATTAGTCGGTATTTACTTTTCGGATAAATGCAAATGATATATGCCTTTAACAAATGATATTGGTAATATACGAGACATTTCGATGTACGGTACTTTATCACGGATAATTATGAGTGGAAAAAAAAGACATTTGGAGAGGACCAAGTGTGGGTAAAATAAACGGAAATAAGTTTTGATGTGTTTGATGCTTCCCCTTAAATTCTGTTTGTGTCATTACTGACCTCTTTGCGGCTGGTTTTGAATGAGAAAACAAACTGTAGAAAGGACCAAGTGTGAGTTAAATAAACGGAAATGAGTTTTGATGTGTTTGATGTTTCCCCTTAAATTCTGTTTGTGTCATTACTGACCTCTTTGCGGCTGGCTTTGTATGAGAAAACTAAACTGTAGAAAGGACCAAGTGCATGGGTACAATAAACGGAAATAAATTTGGATGTGTTTGATGTTTCCTCTTAAATTCCGTTCCTGTCATGTGACTAATTCCGTATGTCATGTAACTCCCATCTTTGCTGCTTTTTTTTTTTTTTTTAAGTATTATCGATACATGTCACATGCCTCCCCTCAACCTTAAAGTGGCATCATCATCATTGAATTATGTCAACACATACGAGGAAACAAAGTGAAAACAAAATATCTGTATGTGCCAACTTGCACAGATGAGGGTGGACCAACTTCATTATGTACAGTGGCGTAGCCGGGGGGGTGGGGGGGGGGGCGTGGGGGCGACTGCCCTCCCCATGAAACCTTGTCGCCCCCCAGTCGCCCCCCACTGAGATTTTGAGTTTTTAAAAAAAATATCATTGATCTACATGACGCCCCCCCCCCCATGATATGTTCCAGCCCCCCCCCCCCCCCCATGAAAAATTCCTGGCTACACCACTGATTATGTATTACACATTAGGGATTAAAGATTTATGCAAATTAGGCACCCTTCCCAAAAGAATTTCTGGTGTCACCCCTTCAAAATATCTTCTATAAGGCTATAACAACATATTTGCTAAGTTTGGTGCTTTGGACCAGTTGGTCACGATCTTGTCAAATATTGGGTCTAAGCCACCTGACTATAGTAAGTGCCTTTACTATGATGAGTCCCCACTCGGGAAAGTTTATCATTAAGAACTTTTTTTTTTTAATTTGGGAGGGAGTTGCTCTGGTTTGGAGACGCTCTACTTCCAAGTGGGCCTAGGCTAGTGGTGTACCCAGCTTTTGATGTCGGGTGTGTGTGTGTGTGGGGGGGGGGGGGTTAACCGCCCTCGCACATCCGCGCCGAAATTAATGTGGACAAGTTTTTTTCTCCGGACACTTGGCCTCCGTATGGGCTCCGTATCGTGGCATATTTTCAACGGGGAGCGCTGATAAAATCCTACAATCATGTTCACTATATTACTGTACCGTACAAATGCCCTGGCTTTTGTTTTAAGGGGGGGGGGGCACCGTTGGCATGTGACGTCATTTGTTATTTGTCCACCCACTGACAGTTTGCAGTCCAAACGTCACGAGCCTGCCGCACCCTTGAGGCCAACACAGGCACGGATCCGGGAGGGGGGGGGGGGGTTAGGGGTCAAACCCCCTCCCCCCAGCTGTAACACCCTCCCCCCAAAAAACATACAGGTATAATGTCCGCCTGTTCAAAATACGGACGGAGGCAGCTTAGATAGGGGGTATTTGTACACCATTCTGTAAAACAGTGTAAATAATCGTCGAATTTGAACAGCGCCCCCTATTGAAATATGGTACCCCCAGTTTTTGATTTTACGGAGGCCAAGTGTCCGGAGAAAAAAATTAACGTGTGTACATTTTCAGATTTTTTTGCTGATGAAACCCCCTGCCCCTGCAAAAATTCCTGGGTCCGCCCTTGCAACAGTGGCGTAAATCTGTGCCGGGGACTGGGGCATGGGGGATAGCTAAAAAAAAAAAAAAAAAATCCGGCCTTGAAATTCAAAAAGAGGGGGGGGGGGCTTGCTGGAGACCACATGACACTGGGGGCGCTGTTCATAATACAAATGTATCAGCGGATTTCAAGCTTTTTGTACTTTTTCTCCCTTTCTCAGTACTATTTCGGCGGTTGGAAAGTTTAAAAAATACCTCAAAATCTGCCTTTTTTCTCTAAAGACGAAATGGAGGGGGGGGGATTCAATAGCCCAGACCCCCTCCCCGGTCAAAACGTGGGGCGGGATATATAGGACATGAAACAAACATTTGTGTACACCTTTTCCCCATACTGATACTTAATCGGTTGATTTTTGATACTTTATTGGTTGATACAGTATCCGTTCCGAGGTGATACATTATCGGATACAGTTATTTTGTAGTTACATTATCCGTCGACACGTGATACATTATCGGATACAAATTTTAATGCACTATCAGTCAATTTGTGCTACATTATCGGTTAGTGATACAATATCGGTCAATTTGTGATACATTATCGGTTGGTGATACGTTATTCGTTGGTTACTACATTATCAGTTGTAACAAGCTAACCTTGATACATTACTCCACTGTTTACGGTTTTACAGCACTCCGCGTATCGTGCTATATATAGGATGTACATGTACATTCCTTTCCCACTATATACAAGTGTAACATGATAACCGCTGGCTGAAAAATTCCGCGTAGAGCGTGCATGTTCCATCTTTACTTTGAGAAATAACTAAACGAAATAAATTATTATTCCACTTCTTGTGCTCGTGAAACACCGAAAATGTAGTGCGTTTGCATCCCACACACCACCCGGCATTCTGCCTCATGGCATGTGGGACACTGACGCACTACGTTCTTCCATGTTCCACTCGCGCTCGTGGGTTAAAATTTAACTCAGTATGCTCTCTTTTTATATTGCCACTTGTGTTACATACATGATTTGAATATCCAATTATCAGGGATCGCTGTGGGGTTTAACAAGAAAGATGGAACTGTAGAAGTTGGAGGGCTGAAGGAGGAGAATGCATGCATCCAGCTGGAAGTCCGATACCAAGGCAACGACACTTGGCAGGAGTGTGGAGCTTGCATTGAGTCTGATCAGACAGTGACCCTCCCTGATCATTGTGCATCATCACAGAAGCGAAAAAGACGAGCTGTAGGGGCCATTGAAGCCGTCCGCTCCAAACTTTGCATTGGTGGTTTGTGTAGTCAACCAGCAGATGCCAAGGAAGGTAATCCTTGACAAAGTCATGTTGTTAGGATGACTGAAACATGATAGTCCTACTGTATTCGCCGGTTGAGATTGTTGAGTTTACTATCAAAACTTTTGTCTTGCTAAGCTTTAAAAAATCAAAATTTAATGATCAAAATGTCACATTAGATAAACAGTGGTTTATATTTTTGCTGCAATATCAGGATTTTACATTTCCTCCCATTTGACTGCAGAACTTGATTTTATTGATAAAAAAATACAATGAATGGCTACGTTCTGAAAAATGATTAGCAAAGCTTGATTTGATTTAAATTCCTCGTTTTTATTAAGACGAATGACAATATTGTATTGTTTCCAATTGATAGATTTGCCTCCTGAGCCCGGCGAGCCAAATGACAGTACTGGTGTCATCGTCGGTGTCGTCGTTGGTGTTGTCGTGTTAAGTGTCATCGTTGTGCTCGGAGTCTATGCAAAGAGAAAATTTGGGAAACACAACAACGGTAAGATTGACATCTGTATCGTCTTGGTGGTCGGTTTTAAAAAGGAACTCTCTTGTGGGTGTTAGACGAGGAGTGTTAGTAGACAGCCATTTGGTAAATCACAAAATAAGTGTACAAATAATAGAAATGACCGTATATTTTAAACATTCACACGCCCCATCTCTCCACACTGTGGATAATTCCAGGGGAAAAGTGGACGTGGGCAAAAAGTGAAAAATCTATGCAACTGTTAGATCTACAAGCATCAAAACCACAGTATCAATTTAAAGAAGGCAATGCGACAGTTCACTTGAATTGTATTTCATGAGATGGAAAATGGTTAGAGATTTGATGATTGATTTGTTTTTTTAATATCCGTTATGCTAGCAAAAGACTAACACCCTAATGACACAGGGACACTAAAAAAGTTCTTCACACGTTGCACAATATTAGGAAATTTTCAAATGCGATGCATATAATTATTTGCAATGCCATTTTTGCAAAGGCATTGCCCTTTTACCTAACAACGACGTCCCTTGGGCGGGACATTTCGCTGGTTGACGCGCACCGTTCCTTGTGTGTGACGCACGTACACCAGGGGAGTTGTTCTATTTACGGATGCATACCTGCAAATAAACTCCCATAGACACTAGTGCTAAATGCCCATACTTCAAAATTCTTTTAAAAATACTCAAAACTCTCACAGGTATTGAAGCTGCACAGAAAAATGATAATCAACATGTCATCTTTCATTTTCTTTTCAATTTTTGGTGGGTTGACCATTGACTTTTCGAGATATTTTCACCCAAAGAAGACGACCCCTATTTTCCGCAAAGCGGAAAAGTAGCCATCTTGAAAAACGATCCCTCCACAACATGGCATAATAGCGCCACTTTTGAGCCCAATAACATCCAAAATGCTCGGAATTGGAAGCCCCAAGTCCGGGCCAGAGGTTCATTACCACATCTCTTCAATTCCCCAATGTTACGGCGCTCAGAACTCTCTAATATAGAATATTTTGAGGGTGTAACTTTTATTCACGAGCCTGGCGGATCGATTTAACGATGTGCACCCTTACATGCAGTGGCCGTGGTTCGCGGCAAATGAATTGCAGTCAGGCAAGATGGCGTCGGTCGGTCATCCTCAACTGTACTTCCTTTGCCGGTGAGGGGGTGCTTGTGAACGGCGCGGATAAATATCTTATTGTTGACCTCTTTTATGTAGTCATTTAACATATAGGAATCTTCTGTTAAAAAAAATCCACCTTCAACGCTTTGACTTCATAGAATAAAAGCATAGAGTTGAAGGAAGACACCCATTTGAACGTATCACGAGCTACTGTGGAATTGTCATTAACCTGTTAAACCCTTAACCCTCAATTAAACTAGGAATTATCTTCTGAGCAAACATAGAGATCTCATTGTTTTTCTTTTTGATTTCAGGTGACAGAGAAACGTTAAGAGAGACAGTGTAAGTTTTTAGATTCTTGCGTTTGAATCTGCTTTTTATCGCTGCTACACATAACTGACGAAGTCCGAACTATAGGTGCTATAGATCACCATTGAATATCGATTTTCCTTTTCACTTTGCCTTTCTGCAGGAAAGACGTCCGTCCAAAAGTCAAGAATCCGCAAGAAGACACACAGTCACCCTATCAAGACATAACAGGTATGATTAAGCGAATGTTAGGAATAGGTTTAAGTCATTTTCGAGTTCTTGCCCTGGTCAAAGTGAGGCCGCATGAAATAAAATGCTACAAAAATAACGACACAAATGGGAACTGCATATGTAAATCGAAGACATCAGTGGTGTCGCCGTATTCAACCACAAACTACGGTGAATCTCTAAAAACATTTTCTCGCCTAACTGAGGTCGAATTCGTAGTCATTACTTTATACTCATTTAAAAATTTCAGAATTAGAAGTACTTGGTAATCCAGCCAATCAGGAACTAGGAACCGCAGCCTATGCAAATGTCCAGACTGCCCACAAGGCCTTCCCACGTGATCAGCTGAAGATCATCAAAGAGCTCGGACATGGCGCCTTTGGTCAGGTGCTTCTAGCTGAGGCTTCGGGGATAACACATGGGTCAAAGGTCAAATTGGTTGCTGTTAAGACACTCAAAGGTGAGTTGAAAAAAAAATTTAAAAATCAACTATTGCCAGTTTATAGAGTGGAATGACCAACCAAAAACAATTATTGCAGTTACGAGGCGAGAAAGATCGTGGTGATAGTTACACTCATTACTAATTAAACAGTAGTTACCAGTCTATCATCAGTTCGACTTTATTTATCAACCTATCTTGTCATTCCTATCTACAAACCTGGCATATTTAGGACTACTGTCATCAGTTTACATATTGGATGCACGTGTATCATGGGATGAACAATTAATCACATTAATTTTTTCATCACATTTTGTTTCAGCTTGTGAATTGCCCCAATAATATGATTGAGTCGGCAGAGATTTCTTTGTAATTGTGAAATTCCAATATAACTCAAAAAAGATCTTCGTTTTTATTCTGCTTGTGGCAAGCTATGAAACAGTTTCAGAACATTTCGGTGTGTTTTTTTTATCAATTTGAATTCTGCAGAGGAAGTCAACAAGAGTGATAAAGCCGATATGATGAGGGAGCTAGACCTGATGAAGAAGTTACCAGACCATTGTAATGTAGTCAGGCTCCTTGGATTCTGTGTAGAGAAAGGTATACGAATTTCTAGCCACCATGTGAAACTGATAATAACTGATGCGTCATAGTGGTCGGAGTTGGTTTGTGTACTGACACTGTATTGTACAGTTTTTTTAAACAAACCCTTCAGTTTTCGTCTTTGACAAGCTTCGCCCACTGTACCTTTATAATATAATTCAGGAGGCACAGGGGGGATCGATAGACTTTGCATTTGAAAGCAAAGTAAATTAGTTTTGACAAAATGAAATTAATTTTGTAATTTTGGGGTTTTTTGAGACCCAGTGAACGATTTTATATTTTTGATATTGGTTTAACAAAATTTCATTCGGGATGCTAATTCAATTTCTCTCTACCGAATGGTTCTTTGTCCAGTGGTAAGTGATTTTGAAACTTTGTTACAAATATGAAATCGTGATAGTGTCAGATTATTCAAACCTTTCTACAATTAGACCCGCCATACATCATAGTGGAGTATCTGACCAGAGGCAACCTGAAAGACCTTCTTAAAGACAGTCGTAGTAAGGGAGGGCGTGTCTATGGCAACCTGCATGGTATCAGTAAGTCACTTACCTCCAAGGATCTGATGAAGTTTGCCAAGGATGCCGCTGATGGAATGGCCTTCATCTCATCTCAACAGGTAAACATTCTTAGTCATTGAACTGAGAATATAATCAACACGTTCGGCTTTATTTTAGTCGGTCGAGAACATGAACCATTACTTCATGATGCATGTCATTTAGCTCTCTTTTTTTAACTGGCAAACTTCTTGATTCTCACACAGTGCATTCACAGGGACCTTGCTGCCCGTAACGTGCTTGTGGCTGAGGACATGACGTGTAAGGTGTCTGATTTCGGACTCGCTCGTGACGTCATGAATATCCGAGTGTATGAACGGGGTTCAGAGGTATGTGCCTGTGGTGGAAATTAAGTTGCGTATGGGGGGGGGGGGGGGCAGAACGGGAGGCGGGGAGGGAAGGGACGAGCCCCCAATGAATACCCGTGCCCCAGGGCGCCAAAGGGTGCCCGCCGGGTGCCACTGGCTGCTCCCGGTGCCCCCATCCCGCCGTTTAAAATCTGAAATTGACCCATAACAATGTACCATAATGCCTTAATTGCACCTAAGTAAGATTTGAGGCTTTGCATGGTGGAGATACTAAATAATGAAAGGTTTGCGGAAACACCATGTGCGAATAATTTCTCAACTAAGAGAACTCGACGTTCCGGTCAGTATGCTCTGACCGTCTTCAGGAGAAACTGTACACCCCAGGGTGCTCCCTCAGAAATTTAACCTTAGTGTCTTTATTCTGGAGAACACATTTGAATAATTAAAAAATTGTTTGCAGGGTGCACTGCCCATGCGCTGGATGGCCCTTGAGTCCATTTTGGATGACGTGTACACAACAGAGAGTGACGTATGGTCTTATGGCGTACTTCTGTGGGAGATAGTTACACTTGGTAATTAGTATATTAAAATCAGCCATACATTTGTCAATATTAATTGTTTTATTAAATGTATTGTTGGGTCTCGTAACTGAATGTCGTTGCTTACGCATGTAAATAAGCTTCATATGCCCGAGTTGAAACCACCTCTAATTGTTACTTTCTTCCAAACGATACCGTTTCAGCCGATAACATATTTAATTTGAGCAAGGTTTCTGTTATTCGGTATAGGTGGGTTTTTTTTAGTACCTGTAATAGTCGTACACAAAGCTTGTAATGTTTCTGAGGGATGCTGTTTATTGTGTCCTTATTCAAGCAACCGTGCTTTAAGAAAAGCCTGTCGGCTGAAACTACAAGAGTGTAAGGTTTGAAGAAAAAAAAAAAAAATCTGATCATGAGGTACGTTACGGTGTGTTGCAGATGTACTTGGATTATGCCTACTAGTCGTAAAGTGAGTTAAAGTTGGTAAGGGTTGTTTGAACATGATTTAAATAGATTCTTTTTTTATGTTTCATTGTTTTATTAGGTGCCCGTCCATACCCTGCTATGACAGCAAAGATAATGGTTGGTGAGCTTCGGTCTGGCTACCGTATGCCCAAACCACAACACTGTCAGGAGGAATTGTAAGTTGGACCATGTACACTGAAAATGTCACTTTATCTTCATGTAAAACATTACGACCTCCTTCCAAATTATACGTAAAGGATTTGTTGAATGCAAAATAAGGTCATAAGGTCCCAAGGTCATTTGGTCATTGTGTTTTGAGTGAATGCGGTCGCTGATGCAGCGAAACATTAAGTAAGGAACCAACTGATGCAAATTCTGAATTAGTGACATAAAAATCTACATGACAGTTCAAAAAGTAGACTTTCATGAACTGTAGATATTGAAAACAAAAACAAAATTGGTAAGGATTAATTGATAGGCCTAGCTTCTTTCTATTCTTATGACTCAGTCGGGGGATTCTATAGTGCCCTCATTTGAGTAAATGTACATCTTATTTCATTGTAATGATTTCACCTTTATTTCTTTCACCCGGGAGTGAAGTGTGTATTGCTGTTTGTTGACCAACCAGATAATTATTGAACATGTTGTATCAACAATGTCAGGTATGTGATGATGTTGAGATGTTGGGATGAGGATCCAGAGAGTCGACCGACATTTAAGATGATCAGTAAGGAGCTGAGCAAACTCATCAACAAAGGAAAGGTGAGAGGTCAAGAAAATTTTGTTATGATTACAATTGTCAGGTTAAAAACGAAGCTGTAAAGTTCCAATCTTCCGTCTCAAAAGCCGTAACCTTTTTTTGGTAAAGGAAACTGTTATCTTACAGAAAAGGGTATCGTTCCGAATAGAAAAACATTAACACGGGAAATGGGTATTAAAACATGAATTTAGGAGAAACTAATAACGAGACGGCAGTTCATGGTAAATTCCTAACATCTGTAAAACAAAATTGCAGACCTGAATTGGAGCTCTGTGGTCCAATGGTTACGGTGTTCGACTTGCGTGCCGTGGTACGTGGGTAATGATGCCTGGTGCTTCACCCAGGAGTATAAATGGGTACCCTTAAAGGTAGAGACCAGAATGCGCCGATTTCGAGCTGCTGCGAAACTCACGGTCTAATGGCCTGATGAACAGGGGTAATAATTGTGAAGCGCTTTGAGACCTTTTTTTATAAAGTGCTGTATAAGAACCACATTAGTAGTAGTATTATTTTATTTTATTATTATTGCAAATGTGGGCAGGTAATTGCAAGTAGGCAAGTGGTTGCTTATTCCTATCAAACTAGATAATGAGTGATTTGATTTGTTTTTTTTTTTCACAGGAATACATATCGATCAAGGATTTCCAAGAAACCGTTTATGAAGTTGTGCTGACGGAAGATGCTGGTGAAAAGTTTTAATAGTTTAGTCATCTGTAAAATAAAATATTGCGCAATTTTGTTTGAATATAAAAATGCACGTCGATAATTTTGGATTGTCTTTGTATATATCACCAAAACCATCCTGTGCTTCCTGGCATACGGCTCTGCCAATCAATCTGATTACACGCCTATGACATAAAATATAGATCGTCTTCAGTGTTGATCTATATTCCATCCTGCTGCCTAGCAGAAGAAAACAAAGAATCAGGTGAACACAAGTAATTACCATCACGTGACATATTAGCTTGCACCTTGTTTAGAGCAATTATGTGCTTATCAACGTAATGTCAAATAATGCATCTACATGTTTAAAGGTGTTATGGTATTATGATCATTATTTTCAGGGTTTCTTAACTAAATTATGTCTGAGGAAAGTCCTGAGGTGAAATATATTATGCATTTAAATTCCATCTGAAAAAAGTTTAATCAATGCATTATACTCGGATCTCTTTAAGTTCGCTTGCAATACACTGTTATTTCATTTGTGAACATTTTATAAACCGTTATTTTATTTTAAAGAACAAATGAACATATTGGTACATGTACTTGTATTATAACTGGAAAGGTATGCAAAGGGTTTTGTTTTTATTACAAAAAAAAAAATCGTAGATTTCCAAGGAGGAAGGAGGCACCCCGACTCCGCCCTCACAACAGCAGGGAGTGCCTTCGGCACGCTATCACTCAACATCCCCCTTTCATATCAACATTCCGTTGTTTTTATAAAGCTATAAACCTAAAGTATGCAGCAATAAAACGTACCTCGCGATACGTCAGACGATCAGACGATTTCCGTGGTTGAAAGGGGGTTGAAACCGTTCGCAAAAGTGCCTTTTGATGAGCTTGACGACCAGTAAAAGATCCAATCACTGTCAAGCTCGGCACGATCGAGGTGATACAAAAGTTTAAGGTAATGAAGGGAGAGACAGTGAACGAGAATACTTTCGCACGGAGTTGCTAATGATATTCATCATCGCATAACCATCGAACTCGTGGATACTTGAATTATCAAACAGCCTTATAACGGAAGGCAAATTAAGGATCTCTAGTGTAGTTTAAGTAGACGATGACACTTATGTCATTTCTCATTCGATGTATAATAACGTATCTTCATGATTACAGTATACACACATTATTATAAAGCCATTTTAAAACGTTTTAAAGGTTTAGTGGCAACGACAGTAAACCGAGTGAACGTCAGTTGAGAAAAAGTTTATTGAGTGGATATTGACAACTTAAATTTATTTCAATTCAAATTAAGCAACAAATTAATATTACACGAATTAAACGCTCTACGTTTGGATGGAAAATAAAGAACGCTATTCGTCATGGCTCCCAGGATATTTAATGAGGAAAAATGGGGAACGTTAACCGTCATGGCTTGGGGGATTTCTTTAAGGGGAAATGGGGAACACTATCCGTCATTGCTAGGAGGATAGTTTTTAGAGGGTAAATGGGGAACACTAACCGTCATAGCTATTAGGATAATTATAGAGGGAGAATTGGGAACAGTGACGCCATTTAGAGGAGTATGATTTTTGGGAAAATCAAGATCGAACTCCCCGTTTCCTGAATGCTGGATTCGCCCTACAAATACCTCACAATTCATTGTGGTTGTCTGAAAGCAAGACAAAGCAATTCTATTATAGCTGGTTCCAGAGTGAACAACATCCCATTCAATTGATTCACAATGGCTATCCCCTGAACGTCCAAGCAAGCATTGTCTGCAAACATCATCAGTGATAAAACCTCAGTTTAAAAGTTACAAATATTCAACAACGTCCTTTTGAGGGCCCGTCTTTTAAGAAAATTAAATTTATTTATTGTTTGCCTAAGCACAATTGTTAGTAAAGATAGTGTGTACTACAGTTATTGAAACAAGTAATCTATGTCATCTTCTTTATTGTTACAAACAGTTAGAACGCTCTGTAAATTGCTCCTTTTCTTGGTGGACGAAAGAGGTTCTAGGGTCATTGCGTTTAAATGGTGTGATTAACGCTGAACGGATTGAGCAATTTCAGTAAAACTCTTCAACATTATGTTTGTTTCGTTTTGATTCTTCTATAACGGATTTCATGTTCTTGTTAAGCATATTAACGTCTTCTGAGCATGGCTTCTACAACCCTCTAAATGTGTTTTTTTAAAGGTTTTTTTTTTCGTCTGGAATATGTTCGTGCTAACATGGTAGAGAACTTGAAACGACCGAACAATCCCATTCCAGCCTTGGCAAAGAAATTATAATATAATTATAAATACTTTATATGCACATATTGTGCTTATAGCTATAACTAGAACCATATAATCATAACTTTAGCCATTACTGAGTACACGTATTGACTTCTGTTAAGAATAATGCAAAGTCGAGTACCATCAGTCTAAACTAAACTTGTAACACTCTTTGTCTTTGAGGGTAGGCATAATGTTAAAATCAGACAGTTAACTGCCAGGTTTGTTTTACTATGTGTACCGAATTGTATAAGGCGGTTTAAGAAATTCAAAAAATATACGGCAATGACCTTTTCGCATCTATTTACATTTAAATATAAGGACTAAATGTGTCCCTTTTTTGCATATCCCTTTAAGATAATTAAGAAAATAAAAAATATTTAAAAAAATGTAATACTTGTTACGCTTATTAGTCTGTTTAAATAAAAAAAGTAGGAGAACTACCAACATTATTAAAACTAATTGCCATATACCTACCATTTGCCTACTTTTTGAAAATACTTCATGGTCTGATAAATTTGCTAATTCTAATTCTAAATCCATTGGTTCTTTTGCCATGTACAAGCCTTGACTTTTGGCAGCAACTTATCATTAATTGTGTACACTCACTGACTATATTAATTAACTAGTTAAAATAGGTCAAAACAAACAATGGGTCAAAATTTAAAGTAATAAAAAATACAATCATTCTATTTAAATAACCTCAACCCTACAGCATCCAAATTCGAGACATGTGAGTATGAAAATGGTATCATTCTTTCAATAGGACCTTCAAGTCTGCATACTGTACTAATGTCTGCTTAGCTTCAATTATATATTTGCTGACATACGTTTATGTTGCATTTTCCTTTAGATACATAGTATTTTTTTTAAAGAAACTTCAAGTTAAAATATTCGTCTAATCTATAACATGTTTTGATTTTGTTGTTTGTGTTTTTTTTTTATCCGTATACAAATATTAGAGTTTCCCCGTAAATAAAATGTTTTTGTTTTCATCCTTATGTTTTCATAGCTTTTGTATAAAACTACTGTTTTAATGTCAATTACAAAGAAATGTAAATTTACAAGAAATGTAAATTTACAAGAAATGTAAATGTCAGTTTTCACTGTGTCCCTACATTTTAATTTAAAGAATGGCCCTCCCAAATGCCCAGAAATTTCTTCATAGAGCGTTTTCATATTTTACAGGGTAAGCTCATCAGCCAAAATGTTATTCGTTGTAAATTTGGTTTGCTCAGTACGTTAAATTTCCAACCCGCTGCGGCTTCATCGATCGCCATGCAGACATTCACATGACCCATAGACTAATTACACCTTGTCGCCCGCATCATCTTTCAGCACGACTTCATAGATGCTCTCCTCGATATCCTCGATTGATATGTACTCCTGCCAACAAATACAAACCAAATTACCCTCTATATATGATTTGTTAGGAATTAAAGAAGTAATGAAACATTCTCTCCCAATGTTGCAACGGTTATAAATCAGGCCACTGGACATTTGTGTGATCAGCAAAGGGCAGAAAAAAATTAAGTATCAAAACATTGGTTTTGTTTACTCAAACATTTCATGACCGTAATGAACTGCATTACAATATTCATGATGTAGTCACCTTTCCTTTGTCGATGAGTTTGTCCAGCTCCTTACTGATCATCTTAAATGTTGGTCGACTCCCTGGGTCCTCATACCAACATCTCAACATCATCACATACCTGACAATGAAATATTTAAAACAATTAAGTAAGATTTGAGGCTTTGCATGGTGGAGATACTAAATAATGAAAGGTTTGCGGAAACTCCATGTGCGGATAATTTCTCAACTAAGAGAATGGTTCTGAAAAGAACCAGAGGTATAAACTCGACGTTCCGGTCAGTATGCTCTGACCGTCTTCAGGAGAGTGAAGACGTCTTCTGAAGACGTCAGAGCATACTGACTGGAACGTCGAGTTTATACCTCTGGTTCTTTTCAGAACCATTCTCTTAGTTGAGAAATTTAAAACAATTAATCATCTGAAATTTTCATAAACCGGCATTGAGTTTTTTACAGTTCAAAAGGCACATTTTTTAACCTATAGTATGGTAATACAAATAACAGAAATAACATTTCCCCCCTACTTTTATTCAAAAAAAAAAATGAGATTGTCATAGTGTACTGTTAGGATTAAAGCAAAATGTAAAAATATATCAATAATTTTGCATTCGCTTGTACCCCACAGATGGTGTCGCAATAGCACCTCAGTTAGGCCTACTCGGAAATGGCGCGAAATCAAATGCTACTGAAAAGGGTCATTCGATTTCGTTTTATGACCAGTCAAATGTACTGTTGCGTCATTCGATTTAACAAAATAATCATGCAATTTAACAATTCAACAAAGCAGCATTCAAATTCGCAGGAGCTTTTTGAGGCGTGTGTTTAGTCATTCAAATTCATTTTTGGGCAGTCATTTCTGGAATTTGTGCAATCTAAAAACGCTTTGTTCAATTTTTGTTTCCTTAAGAATGTTGAAGGCAAAAATAAGGTTCACTTTTTGGCACTTGAGTCACTTTGCAGATGTACTTCGAAGACGAGCTTTCGCTACAGTTTTACATGCATATTTCTAGAAATGGCAGCTCGTGGTCGCTACGCTAGAGTGGCCCAGGTAGACCGAGAAAGGTTGATTGAGGCCTTTGAGGGAAACGAGCAATAATACCTTCAGCTTGCGGTCAATTTGAACATCAACAAGTCCACAGCCAGATTAATTGTTGCAACATATTTGAGGACTGGAAGGCGAGAGACGCTGGCAAGAGGAGGAGCAACCCACAGCAAGATGGATGATGACATGCGAAACCATCTGCAAGGCATCCTTGACGCTAATCCCGTCTTGACACTTCAACAAATAGGGGCTAGTTTGAGTGAGCATCTGCAAGAGAAGCCCCAGGTTTCTACTGCCACCATAGCCAGGGCCTTGGATGGGATGATGATTACACTGAAACTAGTGGAGGACGTCCCTGATGCAAGAAATTCCCCTGAAGTTCTTGATCAACGCGTCCAGTATGGTGAGTGGTTCCTGCAGCATGGTGTTCTGGCGCATCTAGTCTTCATTGACGAGACAGGTTATAACGTCTGGACTCGACGCTCCCAGGGTAGAGCTCCACGAGGGATCGCTGCAAGACGAGTCGTCGACAGACAACGAGGGAGAAATTGCAATGTCACCTTCGCTGTTTCTAGTGAAGTAGGCTTGGTGCACCACCGAATCGCATTCGAAACTGTGACGCGAGAGAGATTCGAGGAGTTTCTTGCGGACACAATTCAAGAGTGTGATGCAGTTTTCCCAGACGACGAACCCATTAACCTCATATACGACAATGCGAGGCCTCACGTGCGAGCCCAACTCCCTGAAGGTGCCAACCCAATGATCCAGCTGAAGCGCCTCCCTCCCTACTCCCCATTCCTGAACAGCACGGAGATGGCACATCTGCATTCAAGGCTGCAGTTAAACGCATCCTTGGGTTACCTGAGTGGCAACAACGTGTCGGAGACAGACAGGCTGCCCAGCAAGCAGGAATGAACATGCAGCAGTGGAGGTGCGATCTCCTTCAACAAGCAGCCATCCAGAGCGTTGATGTCATCACCCAAGTGAAGTGCATGCAGTGGTACAACCATACCCAAACATATATGCCAAGATGTCTGGCACGCCAACAGATTAATGGTTGAGGAAGAAACAACATAAACAATAAAAAACCAGGACAAACATAAAGAAACACCCCATTCAAACACAATACAAAATTAAGTCTTGGTCAGTTAACCAATAAAGATCCCCCCCCCCAGAAGAAAACAAAGAAAAAGAAAAAACCTCATTGGCCCCATGTAAAGTCTACTGGAAGCATAAATAAAGAAAACAAGGTTTGCCTGAATTAAAGTGAAGATACGAAACAGTTGCCTAGTACAGTTTATCTGTTTATTCGTATTTCTTTAGTTGTACTTATTTGAATTCTCTTTAAGCGAAATTGACTGCCTCTTTACGAAATTGAAAAAAAAATTAATCAGTAAAATCTCCAGTCGAACCAGCTTTGCTAAATTGAATGATGATTGTGTGTCAAAAAAAGAATGACGATATGCTAAATTGAACACAGTGCTAGAGGAATTGGAATGCCTCAAAACGAAATTGAATGGCCGAATTCTGAATTTGAAACGCAGTAACAACTGGAGAGGCAAAATAGCTTCAATTCGAACGCACGAAAATTAAATTGGCTGCTCATTTGCCGAAATTGACCGAGAAAACCTATATTTTAAAACATTTTGTATTTTTGATTTCAGAAGGTCTTGTTTTTCTTGACGGGATTATGAAGTAACATTTGCAATGCATGTGACAAAACTCACAAGTCCTCCTGACAGTGTTGTGGTTTGGGCATACGGTAGCCAGACTGAAGCTTATCAATCATCTCACTCGGTGCCATAGCGGGGTATGGACGAGCACCTTGACAAAATAAGTGTAAAAAAACCAAACCAGAAAACATCATTTTGTCCCTTAACAACATTTGTAGCAAGCAACACATGGAGGCAACGGAAAGAGCCATCTAGATCGAAATGATTAACGTTATTAAACATATCTAACTCCTGCTTTTAAGGGAAATACAAAAGAAGTTGGTGTGCATTAACTACTGCACACGTAATGAGCTTCCCAGGTCTCGCCATGGAGGAAGGAACACTCATCTCTTGGGGACGTTTTAACCTCTGCTTCAGAATAAACGCACCCAATTCACATGTCGTCTGCAGTGTCCCAATTTGTCCAAGTTTATTCCACTCTTATGGTTGTGAGGCAATTACAAGCTTTTTCAACAAACAAAATATAATCAAGTGTAAGGAAATGTATCATATCAAATGTGTGAATATAATTGCTCCAACAATCTATGGGACGATATTTGTGCATGCAACTTAACGATGTTAAGTTGGAATGAATTTGTTGTTTAATTATTGTGCCACCTAACTAAACAATTTACACTCGGGTTGATTGCTTTTAATACAATTATTTACCAAGTGTAACAATCTCCCACAGCAGTACGCCATAAGACCATACGTCACTCTCTGTTGTGTACACGTCATTCAAAATAGACTCAAGAGCCATCCAGCGCATGGGCAGTGGACCCTGCAAAATTAAATTTGTCCGCATAATAACATCGTACAACATGATTTTTTCTATTTGTAATCAATAAATAGCGAGACTTTTTTGTAATCTACAAAACACTAACCTGTGATCTTCGTTCATACACTCGGATATCCATGACGTCACGAGCGAGTCCAAAATCAGACACCTTACACGTCATGTCCTCAGCCACAAGCACGTTACGGGCAGCAAGGTCCCTGTGAATGCACTGGGATACATTCAAGACAATGTCACTTCATTAACTCTGGCAGAATCACATTTTGTGTATTTTAAACAATGCTTTCTCACTGACTAATATTGGTTTGGATGACATACTAAATTCCGGAATGGGCGAGTGAGTGATCCCAGTCTGAACCGGGCTTACCCGTTGAGATGAGATGAAGGCCATTCCATCAGCAACATCATTGGCAAACTTCATCAGATCCTTGGAGGTATTACTGAGACCATGCCTGTTGCCATAGACACGCCTTCCCTTACTACGACTGTCTTCAAGCAAGTCTTTCAGATTGCCTCTAGATTGATACTCTACAATGATGTATGGCGGATCTGTAAGAAAAGGAAGACTGTGCATTTACTAAGCTTTCTAAAAAATAAACAAAACAAAACAAAAGCAAACCAAAAAATAATTTAAAAACAGAGAAATAAATGTTTTTTTGCATTACCTTCCTCTACACAAAATCCAAGGAGCCTGACTACATTACAATGGTCTGGTAACTTCTTCATCAGGTCTAGCTCCCTTATCAAGTCGGCTTTATCGCTCTGGCCGGCTCCATCTGCATAATATTACAATGCATAGATATACGGGATGAAATATCACAAATCAATGACATGGGTTGATTAGTTGCCAATTGCATCTCCTAACCTTTATTTTAAACTCCTGCTCAAATTTTCAAATTGGCAAAAGTTGTAAAATCATCATGACCGCCGACAAATATATCATAACTTTGCTACAAGTAATAACCTTTGAGTGTCTTGACAGCAACCAGTGTGACCTTTGACCCCTGTGTCATCCCCGAGGCTTCAGCTAGAAGCACCTGACCAAAGGCGCCATGTCCGAGCTCTTTGATAATGTTCAGCTGATCACGTGGGAAAGCTTTGTGCGTAGTTGGTGTATTTGCATACGCCGCGGTTCGTGGTTCTTGATTGGCTGGCTGACTGATGACGTCTATTTCTGCAATTTGAATGGAAGAATAATCAAGCATTTCAAAGAGTTGGGAACATCTGATTCTTTTGCAAAGCTTTGAAACCCCCCAAGTCCCCTTTGTATGGCATAACATAGTCCATTGTCTTGGCTTGGACTAGGCCTATTCGCCATATTCAGAACTACACAACGGTAAAAAGTGCAACGTTAGTCTTGGGTGAAGGCGCTGTTGTAGAAACGCGAAAGTCTACAGCGAGGGGGCGTTATCACAACCAACCGCTATCACCAACGAACAGACATCACGCCAACGTTTTGGAAATCTTGTGCACACGCTCACCTTCAGAAGGTGCCATGAATTTGCGCACAATTCTGATTGAAATGTCAAAGTTTGGTTCGGAGTTCATTTTCGAAAGTGTTGATGGGAATGCGCGCTGCATATATTTAAATTAGGCAAAACAGGTACGTGCGCGCATGAAACGATCCTAATTTTTTGTGGGGGAGGCGTGCCCTTACCCCGCCCCTCAGTTACGCCACTGTATCGAAAAGAGAAAATATTATAGCTTTTACAAACATAACCCTCTGACGTTACGTTTCTGACAGCAGTTCCAAAAGCTTCCTTTAAAGTTCAGAAGTTCAGCTTAAGAACATTTTAAATACCATGTCAATCAAGTTGGAATTTTATCTTTTTAATGCAAAATTAAAGCAATATAACTGCCCGACTCTTCCAATCTTCAGGTTTTATATAACTTTTGCTGAAAGGGAATATAATACATTTGCAAACATCAAAAAACAAAACTACCAAATTATAATGAAAAACCTAACTGGACTGTTAGCGAATGACATTCTAAAGCGTCTTGTAAAATCATCGCACCTGGTGTGCTGACAATTTCAAGAAATCGGCATGTTTGTAACAATTTCCAACGGTCGGCCGACCACCAAAATACCTTTTTTTAAATACTGCTTCCAATTCTTATTCAGTTAGTCCGCATTTTCTTTGCAATCGATTACACACCTGTGGACGGGTACAAGCCAGCTAGACTGATTCCCTAATCTTACAATCCCCGACGTCTATACATTGCTCCGTTTCATTAGTTGGGTTGGGGAACCAGACTTCAAGCAAATGATTGTTTTTCTTGGTTTTTCCAGCATCTACGAGCCCAAAACTTCAATCAAGTCAGTTAATCAATATCTTTTATAAAATACTAACCCCCTCAATTCATCCATTGCTGAAAATTAGAGCAGAAGCTTATGTAAGTCCCTTAAGTTGAAAAATGTATCACTTTCCTGAAATGTTCTTTTGTTTCTTATTTTTCTCATTTCATTTTGTATCCTGAAAAAAAACCGGTAGTTTCAATGTGATGTAATGATACTCAAACGGAAGTGCTAGAAAAATGCAGCATATCAGTCTATTAAATATTTTATTTTGAATTCACAATATCTTTTTACATTTTTATTTCATTTTTTAATTTTATTTCAAGTTGAGTTACAAAACCTTTCAATACATTCTTTCATTTGTTTGGTTTCAAATTATAGACAAGTGGATGAGGCAGTTTTACAGCTACTGTTCTGGGCACCAACACATGGAAATAGAGGAAGAAGACGACCAGAAATACCTTTAATAGACCTGATTAGGCAAGATCCTGGGCTAAATAACATCTAGGAAATCCAAAGTGTTATGGGGAATAGAGCCAACTGGAAGACCAAAATAACCGGCCTTCTTTGAAATTCTCAAGCTCTGGCAATTTCCACGAAAAGCAGGCCTTCCTGAAAATTATCAAGCTTCGGCAAAATAACCTGGGACATGTGTCCTGAGTTCCTGGTTTTCTTCGAAGTTCAGTTCCGCTGGGCAAGTTACACAATGGTAGTACATGCAGAGAGTAGACCGTTTATCACTCTTTCTCGCTTCCTCGGTACCAACAAAATCTAGTATATTTCGTGTATAAAACTGTATGGCTTCGCAAACATCGACAGAAAGCAGGTCATTCGTGCACCATTCGAACATTCACGGTGCATGGTAATCACGAGCGTCGCCCCGTTAGTCCGTTTTG
Source organism: Patiria miniata (assembly GCF_015706575.1). Classification (NCBI taxonomy): domain Eukaryota; kingdom Metazoa; phylum Echinodermata; class Asteroidea; order Valvatida; family Asterinidae; genus Patiria; species Patiria miniata. The sequence continues at coordinate 26,781,579 of NW_024037068.1, forward strand.
TCGACAAAATCATGGTGCTGTCGGCAAAATATAAAATGAAGAATGCAGAGGGAAGGGGAAAAAAGAGGGACTAAGAAAAATGGAGAATGTAAAAAAAAATAACACCGCTGCTCAAAACCTCGCGAAGCTAAAATCCGGTTCTGCAATCCATGCCAAATACAGTTGTACACGTCGGCGCGAGCTGCCGCGCGAGTTTGCTTCGCTTACGGCGGTTGACAGCTGTGCAAAACACAAGCTCGTGCTCACTCGACACTCGCATGCAGTTACGAATTGATCTGATTCTAATAGTGACGGCTCAAAATCATAGATCAAAGTACAAAAGAGGGCACATCTCGAAAGAGAGTCAAGCTACAGTTTTGATGTGATATTTGTGATGAAATCAATTGTCATGACCAACCCCATCCCCCTAAACACCAGCACATTTTATTAAAAGAATTAGTGAAAAGTGGCCAGGAAATGCCTGAGATTGCACCACAGAGCATCAAGAATCCAAATATTTCCAGGGGCCCTATATGCTGGCCCCGGACCCCACGTCCACCTCTTCAGGACTTCGCGCTCCGCGCTCGCATATAAAAAGTTCCACTTCAGGATTTAGGCCAAAAAGAAAAAAGCTTCCGGTTTCTGGTATGGAGTTTGCCCCACAAGTGGTGCGGCGACGCGGCTTTTTTTTACCGTATTTTCTCTTCAAATGTCGGCTGATGACTGCAAGTGGTGCTCGCCTAAATTTAGTGCAAATATATGGAAGTCCAGAGAGGCCACATAAAGCTTATACTCAATCGTAACCCCATCTAAAACCAAGTAAAAATTGTGCAGCAGCAGGATTCCAGTCAAACCAGTGAGGTAGGCGGTTTTGAGACATCATCTTACATTGAACATTTTTGCCGACGCGCATGGCTACAACGACGCGCGCGCGTACCAGAAACCAGTTTGCCTTATAGTCCAAGGGCCAGACCAGATATTGGTACCACCCGAGGTGTCAAAACATTAAGGGTGCCAAATACTTTATAGGATCGACCTAAGTACAAAAAACATGTGATAACATCTCCAAATGAGTAGTTTAGTCTCTGTGTTTCTTAGTTTTGTGTTTTGCCATTAAGTAACATTTTACTTGCACTATATGTACATCCCTTAGCATATGGGTTGGCATAATATTAATTACGCAGATATTGCAGGTGATTATGGTAATAAAATACAGATAGGCAGTTGGTGAACAATGAAGCCTATGCCAGTAGTGCATGTTGATTGTTACTAGTGTTTCCGGGGGGGAATTATGTTACGGTACTCTGGCTTAACCCTAAAGGGGCTGGGGCGGAATCCGCCCCCCCCCCCCCTCGACTTTTTCCGCTATAGCCTTGAAAAAACATTTTCGCGACTCGAGCTAAAATTACTTTTTAGCCTGGAGCCTTACGCATTTTTTTTAATCTGTGGAGCACTGACCCCGCCTGTCCTCTTCGATTCTTGAGGTCTTTCTCACTGGAGCTGATCTAAGCTCCAACGTACTTGTAGTCAGATTCAACCTTGAGAGTTGTACCATCTCTCGTGCAGACAGCTGTGCCACTGATGTAATAGGTGAGCACCTTGGCCTTCTTTGTGTTCAGCTGTAGACCAACCTTCAAACACTCCTCCTCAACCGATAACAAAAGGGCTCAAGCCTGCTCAAATGTATTTGAGACCAGTGCGATGTCATCCGCATAGTCTTTGTCAGTGATTATCACAGGAGACACTCGCCAGCTCTTGCGGGGCACTATGGTGAAACCCAGCTCCTCCTCTGTACCGTTGATGGCCTTAATTAGGGCGTAGTCGAGTACACTGATGAAGAGAAAAGGGGCCAAGGTGTCACCCATGAAGCACTCCTGTCAGGGTGTCAAAACTCTCTGTGACACCACCCATTGAAGTGACCCTGGCCCAGGTGTTAGCGTAGGTCGCCCCAATGCTTTGAACTAACTTACTGGGGATCCGTATGCGGTGAGGATGTTCATCATTTTGACCCGGTGGATTGTGTGAAATGCCTTGCGGAAGTCAATGAAGGTGATGACTGCAGGAAGATGTATTTGTTTGACACCTTCAATAATTCTTCTCAGCGCAATGATGTGCCCCACTGAGGAACTCTCTTGCCTGAACCCATTCTGTGAAGTTCTAAGAATTGGGTCCATCACTGACCGAATCCGGCTGAGCACCATCCGGTTAAAGGTTTTGGCGACAAAAGAGGTAAGACATATCCCTCGGTAGTTGTCCGTGCATGTGAGGTCACACAACTTCGGAAGTGGGATGATATTAATACTGCTTCACTGATCTGGTATCTCTCCCTTTTCATATGCCTTGTTGACAAAGTCGAGTACGAGGTCGTCTATGGGGACATACTTCAGGACCTCTGGGACGACACTGTCCTCCCCACAGCATTTTCCAGCCTTGAGCGCCCCCTTTGCTTTCACGTACTCCTCTTCGTTGAAGGGACCATCTTCGATATGTCCAGGTCCTCGAACACTTGTTCTACCTCCGCCTGCTCCATCATCTCTGATTCATCACCAAGAAGTGGTTAAACCATGCCTCAATCCGTTGCTCATTTGTAGCTCCCTTGATCTGAGAGGGCTTGGAAGACTTTCTACCAGTTATCTCGTTGATCAGCTTCTAGCTCATCGCATGCATTTGGTTGACCCGAGCTACTTTCACCTCTCTGATTTTGTGGGTAAGCACCTCTTCTTCGATGAGATCATAGGTTTTGACGAGGGCCTTCTTCTTGTTGGAGTACACCACTCGATTGGTGAGGCTGAAGGCTGCTACAAGAGATCTGTAGGCCACTTCCATCTCCTCCCTGACGACACGAGGATCCGATTAGGCTTTCGCCCTCCTCTTCACCTTGCGGACCTTGTCCGTGCAGACCTCCGCGGCCTCCTCGTTTGCTTTCACAAACTTGTCATATCGTTCAGTTGCAGATTTTCCCTCCCCAGTCAGTACCTGGAACCGATTGTGAACTTCTATGGCGTACCTCTCTTGCAGATCGCTATTTCCCTTGAGCTTCTTCCATTCGTACTTCACACTTCTTGTGACTGCCTTTCTCGGTGCTCGGAGGCTGAGACGCACCTTCGTAACCACCACTCTATGATCTGATCCCACTGATGAGGGCGCAAGAGTTAATAACTTAAAGGCAGTTACGCCATTTCCTCCTGGTCAGGATGAAGTTGATCTGGGATTTCGTCCCTGATGGTTACAGCCACGTCCACAGCCTTCCCTTTTGCTTCTCAAAAAGCCTGTTGTTTACTAGAAGAGAGTAGTCCTCAATTAGATCCAGCAGACGCACCCTGTTGTCATTTGTTACCTGATGAAGGGTGGAAAGAACGTCTCTCTGTCCCAAGCGGGCATTTAAGTCTCCAAGAATGGCAAGGAAGCATGGGCGTCGCCAGGATTTTTTTTAGAGGGGGGCAAAAATTTTTTTTGACAAAAAATGCTTGTATTTCTCAACACATTCTCGATTTATCAGTTTTAGAGGGGGGCAGGGACAGTTTGCCCCCCCCCCCCCCACACTCATTAAATTTACACCACTTTGTCTTCGCGCCTCTTTTTCTTTTTTCTTTTTTTTTCTTTTTTTTTTCTTCCTATTTTTTTTTTTTTTTTTTTTTGCTTTTCCAGGGGGGGGCAAGTGCCCCCCCTTGCCCCCCCCCTCGCGACGCCCATGCAAGGAAGTGATGCTGGGGAACAGCCTCTACCGCTCGTTTTAGATCATCATAGAACTTTCTCTTCTCCTCATCGGGTGCTAGGAGAGTTGGTGCGTAGGCCACTATGGTGGTGAGGACTGGATTGCTAACAGAATACCTGTTAACACTGATTAACAACATCTGTGCTTCTCTGCTCAGCACGAGCCTGACCCCACCAGTTGCCGCCTGAGCTTCATTTCTCCCAGCCGATGTCGTTGAAGGTAGTAATCTTCAATCATGTTGGTAACCACGATATCTCTCATGCCATCAGCATGCACATGCTCCTGGATCCCACACACGGCCACTCCATGTCTCCTTATCCTATCCACTAGCTCCTTTGCTCTCTTATCCTCCTTGAGTGTCTGCACACTAATTCTGGCAAGAGACAAGCTCTTCTTACAAATCAGTGGTGCGTCGGTTCTCCAGCACCCGTCCGCTGCTCCCCTTCCCAAGGAGTCCTTGGGGTTCGAGGGAGCATCATCATCGTGCACGAATTCCCACTGTTGTTCTCCTGCAGACTCCAGCCGCTGGAAGTATACAATTCTTCATTGGATTTAAGATCATGATTAGGCTTTTCGTTTGCGAAAGTAGTGCTCGGGTGGTCGTAACTCCTCTCCCGAGACAGGTGGTTTGAGGTTAGAGTTTTCCTTCTCTTAGGAGGGCTGCCTTCCCAGCTTTACGAGCCCCTCCTACCCAGGACTATTTAACCCATAGCTGGGGCAGTGGTTGACATTGCTCGTGGGTGTGTCAACACGCCGATGGGCCTGCGCACCATGTCTCTGAGGCCAATTGCTGCTCCGAGTCATACAAGTTGCTTATATTTAGTGTCATATACGCACATTGACACAGGGCAAACGAAATGACTTATTAATGTCTAAGTAATACTCATCCAAGTATAGCGCCCTCTATAGACAGTTGCCATAACAATACATTTGTCATCACGTGAAGTTCATCATCACGCTGAGTATGATTAATTGATTCGCGAAATTCTATCTAGGCCTATGTCTTAGAATGCATATTTGAGACTTGTGATAACAACCTACATGTACGCATGACGCTAACATGAATACTTTATGTATGATATACAGGCAGTTTATATGTTACTCAGCCAGGTGCTGTACTGGCAATTTTTAAAGATGGTACTATCTAAATAGTTAAAACAGACCTAAACCAACACTTTTAAAGCATTCTTTAAGTTTGGTTTGTTTCACAGGGGACCAAAAAAAAAATATGTTTAAAATAATGTTTAGCCATCTAAAAAACGGGTGTAATATATGAGCATCGTCTACGAACAGCCCCCTCTAGAGGAATATATATTTTTACGTGACGTCATTTTGAAAACCTATAGCAAACCAATAATTTGACCAAGTTTCATCATTATACAACTAAGCATAATGGTGTAATTGCAAATTGTACAACCATATCCTAACCCAAGTCCTAAGGATTTATGTAGTAAGCTCATTCTGACTAGGCTTAAAAAGTGGGCATTTACTACCACTAAGCTACCACTCTGGGATTGCTATCACATCAATTTATCATTCTTAGACATACATGTAGACCTTTCAAAAAAATGTATTTAGCTTTTGCCACCTCAGGTGGTACCAATAAGTCAATTTTTGGCCTCTGGCCCATGGACTAGTTATTCAGAGTGTTATACACCCCCCCCCCAAAAAAAAAAAATTTAAATGGATTTTTTTCCTTGCTCTGTCCATCTAAAAGCGGAGACGTTCTTGTTTTTACTTTATGCTATATAGATTGTTGTGTGCATACTTCACTATATTGATTGTTTCAAAAGTCAACATTTAACCAATAGTGAATATCATTCTTTCAATAACAAAATTCACCTCTAGTTATTATCACTCACTTTGTAACTGTATGAGAAACTGTTAAACATTGTTTACGAACCAATGCTAAATGTTCATCATTGAGTCCGCTGTAAAAAAAAAAAAATATATATATAATTTCAATCACCATTTTGGTGATTCCTTTTTGTGATTATTTGGGATTCTCTTTAAGGACTATATTGTGCTGTATATACATTACTTGTGTGGGATTTATAGTGTCAGAATTTGTGGAACTTGTGGTGTTAAGTAATTCATCGCTCACTCAGAAAAGACTACATTTTACCCAGAGTGCACTTTATACGATTACATTTTAAGTTTTCGCAAACATTAGTAATTCACCAGTGTATGACACCTTTATCTCAAAATGTCGGTAGCGGATGTGGAAACCGTAGTTACTGCAGCCTGTAGCAATAGTTATGAAATCTACGTTAGGAAATAGTAGGGATATAGTATATGTCTAAGTATACATGTATATTACGATTGGTGATGATATTTCACCCCGCGCAGTGTCCTTACTCAGTGATATACATTTTGGAATTGATCATAAACAATTTCAACCTAAATAGTAGCAATTGAAGGAATTTGGCGACATTGTAGAGTGTTGGAAAAATTGCTAATTTTATAACAACTGACAAAACTAGCGCACGATGGGAATGAGTAATACTTAATTCTGTTTGTAAAGAGGTTTTTAAAACTAATATTTAATCGGCACATTGTTGTTACTCTATAAGTATCGGTTAATGGTGTGTATCACTGAATATGTTGAAACAGTATAATTTGTACCTACATGTATAAATATTAACTAGTACAGTGTATTTGTTTACCCATAAAGTATGCATATAATTATGTAGGTGTTGAATGAGACATTTTAAAAGGAATGTTAGACATTTCAATGGCTGAACGTGAAATTGAAGAACCTGAAAACAAACAAAGATTCCCTTTATTTCTAGTGCCATAAACAAGACACTGATATAATATTTTGTAAATAATGTATCGATATATTTTTCTAAATTCCATGTATTAAAAATTCGGGATTTTTTTTGGATTGATGGAAATTAATATATGCTGGGCAGATTTTACTGTAGAAATCGTTTGGAATATAACCAAAAGAAATCAGCCACATGGTTTTAATACAGAACACACGCTATGGGTATCATGCACAATGACCACTGTAGTCTCCGCCCCCAATTTCCCATCCTTCATCCGAATTTTGTAGATTATCCGGACGGTGGTCAGCTACCCAGCACAATATCCCTGATATCTGCTCCCGAATTGTTAGTACATTGTATACATTTTAAAGTTTCCAGAATAGTTCGTTTGCAGGAGGACTGACATTCGAGTTTGTTATCCTCGCGCGCAGTTTTGAAAAAAGGGGTTCATCTGAATTTGTTTGACGTGTACATATGCTTTTATTTTAAAGAATATAGACATTAGCCAAGATTTGCATAATATAGCGTATTTCGTTTAATCACAGAGTAATTTGTCTTTACGCTTTAGTATATATTAGAGCTCTTACTGTAGCCATGCAGACGCTTTTTCCATTAATAAAAAAAAAAGGTTTTCAAAGTTTGACCATGATGGGTGTTACTTCAACGTGTTATTCCAACTGCGCATGCTCGAATTAAGATTTTGCGATTTCTCTCCTGGAAAAAAATCCGCCGTATAATTAGAGGAGAATACTCATTCAAGATAAATTCCTGTTCTACATCAAGTAAAAATAGTAATCCAAAAAAAATTAACCGCACTGTTTTTACAGTAGGCCTAAATGTATTTTTTCCCGATTGTCTATATTTTTTTAAAACGTTAGAAAGAATGTCCATGCTAATATTGTAAAGTGACCCTTTCAGCTGCTGCTGTCGAAAACCAATAAATGAAATAAAATGAATAAATAAATAAATAAAAATGGCGAATATGTGGTATGTTATATCCTCCTGATGAGATTTCCGTCATCAAAATCGGCAAATATTTATGTTGCTCGTGCGCAGCTGGAAAACCACAATAGGTTTTAGAAAGGTACGGTGTAAATAAAACCTAATATAGAGATCCTGATAAAGTAGGTATAGTATGACGAACAATAATAATCGCGCTGTTAAAAAAACCCACTGCAATGCGCTTATCGCCATTGCATTTACAGCATTTATCGTATATATTTGTTTCTTTTTAAAAGTATAGCATTATTATAGTCTGGCTCCAAGACCAAACGATTCTGACCGTATTTCTGATTAATATTAGGTCACAACACGTGACCAAAAATGGGATTTAAAAAGAGACCTTGAAATTCAATGACGAGTTTGTGCATCAAGTATGCATACGGATTGTACGAGGGGCGAGTTGCTGCGTCGTGTACTGATTTGAATCTGACAACGGTTACCTATGGGTATTCTAAAACTCGGCTTCGTCTCCATTACGGTCTCGCCTGCTATTTTGGTGCCTAACTTTGACGAATCCATCCCAACCCTAGGCGATGTTTTCTAACAGAAATATCAAACTGTATGACATATGTGACAAGTGATTTTCTTTTTATCTGATCTGAAGTTAGGAATATTACATGCTTTTCATGATAAAGCTGAAGCTGAAACAAAACCGAGCTTTGAGAAAGGAGCTTCATGTTTTATATTTAGTCGTGGTGGCTGCCTGACGTAAGATTCGTCAGAAATAAAAGTCAGAATCTTTTGTTTAGGGAACCAGACTAGCACTTTTATAAATAATCACTATACAATAATTATACGTAATTAAGCAACGATTAAGCACGTTATTAATCGGAGTAGAAAATAAAACACTTTCATTTGAAAGAGAAAATAAATGGGACAAGCAGCCATACATTGGATACTGTATACATTGGATACAACAAAGGCCCTATGTTGCTTGAAAACAAGGAATTAGTGAATAATCCAGAAGAGCTGGTCTGAAAATCAGTCTAATCCTGCAATTGTGATTGTTCTTTCACTGTTTACAAATGCTAACGTCGGTATTGCATGACTGTATTTTGCATCACAGTGTTAATGGGTCATTAAAGTGGTAGCTGCATCAGATAAAAACAGGTAATTTGTTAGGTGGCAGTTTTTGTTGTGACCGGATGAAGGAATCAAGGCTCATCCAACTCATGATCTATTCCCCACTGTTATTGTCGCCAGTTAACGTTCTTTTTGTGTGTGAACGTCTTGGTACCAAACACTGACTCGTCTAGTCACAGACTCCCTCGTGCTTTTCAGGGCGAAACATGCGGGAAATTAACAAAACAGGCACCTGGAACGGCCGATGGGACAAAAAAGGGCACGACTTGCTTTAAGAAAGGGCACTTGCTCAGAAAAAAGGCACTTGTTGAAAAAGGGCACTCTTTACCAAATATTGGGGGAGGGGGTAAGCCCTGGTGCTAAAAAAAGGGGCATTTGAATGGAAAAGGGCAGTCTTTACAAAATATTGGGGGGGGGGGAATTAACCCTCTGAAAAAAAAGGAATGTCCTTTGGCGCAAAAAACTTATCCGCCCTGCAAGAGCCAAATTATTGCCTGGCAACCAATATTTCGATTTTTGTGAAGAAATAATTCAATAGCCAAACATCAGTTGGATTTTTTCCTTCGTTGTTTCATTCAAAAGGGAATAACTTTGATATTTCTAGGACAACAGCAAAGAATCTATTTGAGGTGAAACTCGAAAATAACACAGGCAACTCATCTTTAAACACAGAACCCGTTGATTTTTCACACAGCCTAAGGAGTAAGGGTTAACGCTGTTTAGAAGTATCCCCTTTAAACTGGGTGAAGTATCCTCACAATTAAAACAGAGGTTAACAACTGCGCGTCATCACGGTCATGACTCTGCAAGTTATGAAACGGCCGTGAAGACTGATTTTGTTCTTCATTGAAAAGCGTAATAATGTAGGAAATTCTGTAAAACGTAGGCCTATCTGCATTGTAAATTTACAATTCCCGTCATTTGCTCAGGCTTCGTTTCCAATCCCGAACGGTCTGATTGCATTATGCAACGCTCAAAAATTTGTCCACATGGTCCGCAATGAAACAGAAATCACATTCGGTATGGAACGCGCATATTTCTATGGGAAGTTTTCGGATAGCATTTGCGCACATTGTCCAACTGCTGTCTTGAACAGCTGTAGCCAGATGCTTTATACATAGGCCATTTATACAGGCCATTTCCTTCACAAGATTCTGTGGAGCTCATCAGCGTATCCCAGCGTCCTGTTTGCAGGGCGGGGGGTATGAGCGAACAAAAGAGCATGCGAGTTGACCTCAAAACCCTGCGAGATTTAACGAGAAAACAGCACATCTACTAGGCGTGACCATGTATAGGATCTTTGATCTACCATGATTACTTCTCCCGTTCGATTACTTTCCACGGCTTACAGGCACCTGGCTCCTCGCGTGATGATAGACATGCGCAATGGAGCTAACTAAACGAACGGTTTCGGCATGGGCGTCACAAATGTTTCCCCAAAATTCCTAAACTTTTTCATTAAATTCTTTATTATCATTTATCCGAGCGTGAGCAGGGAAGCACCCCCCCCCCCCCCATCAAATTAACAGCAATATGGCTTCGCACCTCTTTTTCCTTTTTTTTTCTTCCTTTTTTTCGGTTTTTTTTGTTTTCCGGGTGAGGGGGGGGCGCTCCCCTTGCCTCCCCCCCCCCCCCCTCGCGACGCACATGGGTTTCGGGTTAAGTTTCGTGCAAGAAGAGCTGGAAAATTGAACTTTGACATGACATACCTGCATCAGAATCAAAATGTCTAGAGCTAGGTCTAAGTTCACGCCCATTGAAAATACGCGGCCGCGCTGACAATAGACGTAGCCGTAGCTCTGGAAGCCCGTTTCGGACACGGCCTGAGGCGCCCGCCGGACGTCACGTTGGCAGCCATGTTTATTGCATGGCCTTATGGGATACTTACCCAAGTAACCGGCTCGGCGAGTCGGTTACTTGGGCCAGGCTCGAGTAAGCGCGAGAAGTCACGTGAGAGGTAAATCGAACGCTGTCGCGCTTGCATGAGTAAGCGCGGGGAAAGTAATCGAACGCACTCAACGTGTGTGACTAGTCTGGTTCCCAGACCAAAAGATTCTGACTATTCCTGAAGTCTGGTTCCCAGACCTGACAATTATTCCCGACGTCCACACGTTTAAATTGTAGGTCAGACAGCTTCCGACGCTAAAAATAAACATGACGACATTGACGACCCTTTTTCAAATCTTGGCTTCGTTTCCAACTCGCTTTATCACTTAAATCTTTTAATGTTCCGATCAAATTTTTAAAATAAATCACTTGCTTCAGATATCATACAGTTATGATATACAGTTTATACTTCTGTCAGAAAACATTGACTTATTTTGACCTAGAATCTTCAAAGTTAGACACCCAAATAGGGTTGTTAGCAGCCGGGGCTGAATTGCCAGACCACGCCGAGTTTTGGAAAATGCCGGTAACGGTCGTCAAATTCAAAATAGTACATGACGTAGCAAAAAGTTCGCCCCTCGTATACGATCCGAGTACACAAGATCGTCATTGAATTTCAAGTTTGCTAAATAGCAATGGATATTAATTATCAAATAGTTTTTAAAGTTTTTAATAATCAATAAGCAGTTAATAAAACCTATATTATACTCGGAAATACTCGGGCACTATCCGATTGTCGACGAAATGAATTCGGCAAAATTCGGACATTTTCGGAAAAGGAGGAATTCCTCCTGTTTTAGTCACGTGACGTAAATTATAATACAATGTATTACCAGAGGCTACCGGACCTAAGGCCGTGTCCGAAACGGGCTTCCAGAGCTACGGCTACGTCTATTGTCAGCGCGTCCCCGCGTATTTTCAATGGGCGCGGACCTAGACCTAGCTCTAGACAGTTGATTCGGATGCAGCCTTAGATTCATCAGGAATAGTCAGAATCTTTTGGTCTGGGAACCAGACTAACTATTCCTGATGAATCTTAGGTCAGGTCAACCTCGTCCCCAGTGCTTACTCTATTTCCAACATTGTTTCCAATGAGAGAGCAGTAAGTGATGGGCGCGTACTGCTCGACACCCTGTTGTCGAGGTTAAGGTCAGGTAGCCTTCCGTAATACATTGTATTACAATTGACGTCACGTTACTAAAACGGGAGGAATTCCTCCTTTCAACGATGATTTTGTGCATCAAATATACTCGGATCGTATGGCCGAACCTTTTGCTGCGTCATGTACAATTTTGAATTTTGACGACCGTTGCCGAGATTTTCCAAAACTCGGTCTTTATTCAGCTCCACCTGCTAACAGTGCTATTTGGGTGCCTAATTTTGAAAATTCCAGATCAACACCAGTCAATGTTATCCTACAGAAACATCAAACCGTATTATCACAACTGTATGATATTACCAAACAAAGGACAAGTGACAAAAATTTGATCAAAACATTAAAAGCTAAAAGTGATAAAGCGAAATCGGAAACGAGGCCGAGCTAGAAAAAAAAGGCCATCAATGTCGTCATGTTTATTTCAGCTACGGAGGCTGCCTGACCTACAATTTAGACGTGAGAACCAGACAATGTGTTTGACGTTCAATGTTTTCACAATTTGTTTTTTTGTCGTTACTATAGGCTCATTTTATCAAGGGCAATAAAATGTTTATTTCGAAAGAAAAAAGATACAATTGACAACATTATTGAATATATTACAAATTTATTTACTATTTTATAAAAATAAAAAAGTTGACTTCAACTTCTGTTCAATCGATCGCGCATAATAACTATAGGGTTAATTTAATTTAAAAAGTGAATGTGCATGGACTGGTGAGACCTACACAGGCCCAGTGGCTTATCAACCCAAAAGATTGACCACAGCGAAAAGTAAATTATGCCCTGGATGCAAGGGTTTTCAATGAAAAACCACAGTGCCCAATGAAAGACGGAGAGGCGAGGATCATTTGAATACGTGAGTGAGTCAACTTATAATATTTGGAGGTCTGGATCATTGTAGGCCCTATATTGTATGCCTTGAAACTATGTCTCTATTTTCAATCCAATTTTAATTCCCCAGATTTTAGCTTAAATCCAAATGTTGAGCCCTATCCACGTGTAGCTGGTTGAAATTAGTCTGAGTATCATGATCAACCATTGTTCCACGGAGCCCTCTATGTCTTCGGTCCAACTACGCACGGGCCTAGAGACAAAACAAAAGAGCCAAATGTTTCTATAAAGATTAACCCTAAAAGGGCCGGGGCGGAATCCTCCCCCCCCCTCAACTTTTTCGGCGATAGCCTTAAAAAAAATAATTTGTCGCGACCCAAGCTGTTATGACGTTTTAGCCTCGAGCCTTGCGCATCGTTTGATACCAAAAACATAAAAATTGGACCAGGGGTTGCCGCGTAGCGAAAAGTTTTCCCGCGCTACGCGCCGTGAAAACTGAATTTTCCCATGTACGTCATGCACACAGAGCAGAATTACCATTCGTACATATGAATAAATAATTAGCCATGATTCCAAAACCCTTTGACCTATAGTCTTGACATTTCCTGGGTATGTTCATGATGAGTTGCTCTATGCATGTACCGAGTTTCAAAATTTGTCGTCACTCAATGGCTAAGCTCTTTCGGGGGTGGGGGGGGGGCGAAATCCCCCCCCCCCCCACCCGGCTGAGAGATGGTCAAAATAACCCGGCCTGATTAGGGTTAAGATCTATCAGTTTATTCCAAATCGCATAAATAAGCCACACTTGAGTATACCTGAATCTGCCCCCTGAATGTGTGATAGGCTTCACTCGAAACAAATGGCAGTTGTACCGATACTATAGTTTTGCTTCGTATGGCTGGGTTGACTAATAACTCCTGATATTGGACATTGCCTTACATGGCCCGCCTATTGAGGTTCGGAAACAGCATTGGACTAGCACGTCCTTTTAATTGAACAGGATGGTGAACCAATTCATCGCAAAATCGACAATCACGGCAAATAACTGGCCTTTCTTGAAATTTTCAATCCCCGGCAATTAACTGGCTGTGTACGTTGAGTTCCCGGTTAAACCAAAACAAAAAAAGAAGAAAAAAACAAGAGAAAAAAAGAAAACAAAAAGAGGCATGAAGTCATAGTGATGTAAATTTAATGGGTTGGGGGGGGGGCGAAATGTCCCTGTCCCCCTCTAAAACTGATAAATCGAGAATATGTTGAGAAATACAGGAAGTTTTCGGGGAAAAATATGTTTTGCCCCCCTCTAGAAAAAAAATCCTGGCAACGCCCATGCCGGTTTATCGCTCTTTTTCGCTTCTTTGTTACCAGGAAGTGAAGTATCTTTCGTAAAAACAAACTGTACGGCTTCGCAAACGTCGACGGAAAGCAGGTCATTCTAGCAACTATTCAACATTCACGTTGCACACACAATTAGCCTATTAATTTTGATATTAATTATAACCGACACAATAGGAAGGCGCTATTTAGTTTGGTTAAATACAAAAGACTTTACCCAAATAAAACGGCGCCCTCCTATTGTGCCTGTCATGCATTAGGCTAATTATAGTCGCGTAAACACCGGCAACATAAACAATGTGGCAATTAGTCCGTTAAGTTGGTAACAACTAATCGAGTGGCTCATGAATTTCATGCGCTTCGGTAAACTGCATGAAAACCCCTATGCAGAAATATACGCTGCTCTCCTTTTTAAATTTAGGGGGTTGGACAACAAAAATATTTTATCATAAGAAATACAGGCGACCCCCTTTCCTGAATTTAGGGGGTCGGACAATTCTGTCATTAGAAATACACATGCTACCTTACTTTTCTTAATTGGAGGTCGGACAATTTTATAATAAGAAAGACACGCGATTCCCTTTAATGAATTTAGGGGGTCGGGCAATTTAATCATTTGACATACGGGCGAACCCCCCCCCCTCCCCCTCTTCTTTATTTAGGGGCTCGGACGATGTCGTTAGAAATACACGCTACCCCCCCCCCCCCCCTTTGAATTTGGGCGGAACAATTGTACCCCCTGTTAGGATTTTGATCAAAATGTGTATTGTTTTGCATACGCATAGAAACGTCACTGCAAAACAGGAAAAAACAGTCGTATATGCCAACGTATTGCTGACGTTTACGTTACTATAATCACGGGCGTCGCTAAACCATTCTGAATGTGGGTGCCATTATGAAATTTGCCGACGTACCGTCGTGCAAAATGAGTGTAATTGATAAATTCCGCTCAAAATGATCCCTTTATAACTCCATTTCTAATTTCCTCCACAACATAGTTTGGCTCTTGCAGGGTGGATTAGTTTTTGCGCCAGAGGACATTCCTTTTTTTCAAAGGGTTGCAGACACCCAGAAGCGAAATAAAGTAGTTGTTCTCAATTTAAAAAAAAAATAACAAATAAATAAATACAATTCGTTATATATATATTTTTTTTTAGAGCGCCGGGTAAAGGCATACATCTTAAGTGTCATGCATGTAATTGCTTTTCTGTGCGTATGCTTGTATACTTTGAGTCACCGTATGCTAACTTTGTTTCCTAAGCTAGATCTAGTTGATCTAAAAAAACAACTGCGAGATTGTTTTGCATTTATTGTGTGTCCTGACTGGGCCCATCCAATCAAGGGAAATATATGGGGTTTCGAAAAAGAAAGAATTGTTGATTTCAATTTCCGTTCAAACAATCAAGCAGGTAACAATTGTGCATAGGTGTAACCACCGGGGGGGGGGGGGGGAGGGCTGGTAATTTTCCCCCCCCCCCCCCAATATTTTGTAAAGAGTGCCCTTTTTCAACAAGTGCCTTTTTTTCTGAGCAAATGCACTTTTTAAAAGCAAGTCGTGCCCTTTTTTGTCCCATCGGCCGTTCCGGTGCCTGTTTTGTTAATTTCGCGCAGGTTTCGCCCTGAAAAGCACGAGGGAGTCTGTGACTAGACGAGTCAGTGTTTGGTACCAAGACGTTCACACACAAAAAGAACGTTAACTGGCGACAATAACAGTTGGGAATAGATCATGAGTTGGATGAGCCTTGATTCCTTCATCCGGTCACAACAAAAACTGCCACCTAACAAATTACCTGTTTTTATCTGGTGCAGCTGCCACTTTAATAACCCATTAACACTGTGATGCAAATTACAGTCATGCAATACCGACGTTAGCATTTATAAACGGCGAAAGAACAATCACAATTGCAGGATTAGACTGATTTACAGACCAGCTCTTCTGGATTATTCACGAATTCCTTGTTTTCAAGCAACATAGGGCCTATGTTGTATTCAATGTATACAGTATCCAATGTATGGCTGCTTGTCCCATTTATTTTCTCTTTCAAATGAAAGTGTTTTGTTTTCTACTCCGATTAATAACGTGCTTAATCGTTGCTTAATTACGTATAATTATTGTATAGTGATTATTTATAAAAGTGCTAGTCTGGTTCCCTAAACAAAAGATTCTGACTATTATTTCTGACGAATCTTACGTCAGGCAGCCACCACGACTAAATATAAAACACGAAGCTCCTTTCTCAAAGCTCGGTTTTGTTTCAGCTTCAGCTTTATCATTAAAAGCATGTAATATTCCTAACTTCAGATCAAATAAAAAGAAAATCACTTGCAACATATGTCATACAGTTTGATATTTCTGTTAGAAGACAACGCCTAGGGTTGGGGTGGATTCGTCAAAGTTAGCGACCAAAATAGCAGGCGAAACCGTAATGGAGACGAAGCCGAGTTTTGGAATACCCCTAGGGCCAATAAAAAAAATTCTCCGGTTTCTGGTATGGAGCTTGCCCAAAAAGTGGTGCGGCGACGCGGCTTTTTTTTTTTTTTTACCTGAATTTTTTTGCTTCAAATGTCAGCCGATGACTGCAAATGGTGTCCGACTAAACTTAGTGCAAATTATATGGGAGTCCAGAGAGGCCACATAAATATTATTCTCGACCATAACCCAATCTAAAAACACGATAAAATTGTGCAGCAGCAGGATTTCAGTCAAACCAGTGAGTTTGGCGGTTTTGAGACATCATATTTCATTGAAAAAAAAACTTTTTCATTTTGTCAATGCGCATGGCTACGGCGACGCGCGCGCATACCGGAAACCGGAGACTTTTTTTTTTGGCCTAGGTAACCGTTGTCAGATTCAAAACAGTACACGACGCAGCAACTCGCCCCTCATACGATCCGAATGCATACTTGATGCACAAACTCGTCATTGAATTTCAAGGTCTCTTTTTAAATCCCATATTTTGTCACGTGTCGTCACCTAATAGTAATCAGAAATACGGTCAGAATCGTTTGGTTTGGGAGCCAGACTATAATAATGCTATACTTTTAAAAAGAAACAAATACGATAAATGTTGTAAATGCAATGGCGATTAGTGCTTTGCAGTGTTTTTTTTTAACAGCGCGATTGTTATTGTTCGTCATACTATAACTATACCTACTTTTATCAGGATCTCTATATTAGGTTTTATTTACACCGTACCTTTCTAAAACCTATTGTGGTTTTCCAACTGCGCATGAGCAACATAAATATTTGCCGATTTTGATGACGGAAATCTCATCAGGAGGATATAACATACCACATATTCGACATTTTTATTTGTCTATTCATCTTATTTTATTTATTGGTTCGCAACAGCACCAGCTGAAAGGGTCACTTTACAATATTAGCATGGACATTCCTTCTAACGTTTTCCAAAAAATATAGAAAATCGGGAAAAAAATACAGGTAGGCCTACTGTAAAAACAGTGCAGTTACATTTTTGGGGATTGCTATTTTTACTTGATTTAGAACAGGAATTTCTCTTGAATAAGTATTCTCCTCTAATTATACGGCGGATTTTTTTTCCCGGAGAGAAAATCGCAAAATCTTAATTCGAGCATGCGCAGTTGGAATAACGCGTTGAAGTAACACAAATCATGGTCAAACTTAGAAAACCAATTTTTTTTTTTTTGGAAAAAGCGTCTGCATGGCTACAGTAAGAGCTCTAATATATACTAAAGCGTAAAGACACATTACTCTGTGATTAAACGAAATACGCTATATTATGCAAATTTTGGCTAATGTCTATATTCTTTAAAATGAAAGCATATGTACACGTCAAACAAATTCAGATGAACCCCTTTTTTGTTAGACTGCGCGCGAGGATAACAAACTCGAATGTCAGTCCTCCTGCAACCGGACTATTCTGGAAACTTTAAAATGTATACAATGTACTAACAATTCGGGAGCAGATATCAGGGATATTGTGCTGGGTAGCTGACCACCGTCCGGATAATCTACAAAATTCGGATGAAGGATGGGAAATTGGGGGCGGAGACTACAGTGGTCCTTGTGCATGATACCCATAGCGTGTGTTCTGTATTAAAACCATGTGGCTGATTTCTTTTGGTTATATTCCAAACGATTTCTACAGTAAAATCTGCCCACTATATATTAATTTCCATCAAGCCGAAAAAAATCCCGAATTTTTAATACTTGTAATTTAAAAAAAAATATCGATACATTATTTACAAAATATTATATGAGTGTCTTGTGTATGGCACTAGAAATAAAGGGAATCTTCGCTTGTTTTCAGGTTCTTCAATTTCACGGGGCCGTATCATAAGTCCGACGTCTCATAGGTCCGACGCCTCATAAGTCAAAAATTTCGGACTTATGAGGCGTCGGACTTATGAGGCATAACATTTATTCATTCCGCCTCATTGGTCCGACGCCTCATAAGTCCGACGCCTCATAAGTCCGACAACGGAAAAACGAGGCATTTAATTTGTCGGACTTACGAAGCGTCGAAGCTATGAGGCGTCGGATCTATGAGGCGTCGGACTTATGAGGCGTCGGACTTATGAGGCGTCGGACTTATGAGGCGTCGGACCTATGAGGCGTCGGACTTATGAGCCTTTATTTGGTTAGGGGATGCGATTCTGTCGGACCTATGAGGCGTCGGACCTATGAGGCGTTGGACTTATGAGTGGACCCCAATTTCACATTCAGCCATTGAAGTGTCTAACATTCCTTTTTAAATGTCTTATATAACACCTACATAATATGGGTAAACAAATACAATGTACTATTTAATATTTATACATGTAGGTACAAATTATACTGTTTCAACATATTCAGTGATAAACACCATTAACCGATACTTATAGAGTAATAACAATGTGCCGATTAAATATTAGTTTAAAAACCTCTTTACAAACAGAATTAAGTATTACTCATTCCCATCGTGCGCTAGTTTTGTCAGTTGTTATAAAATTAGCAATTTTTCCAACACTCTACAATGTCACCAAATTCCTTCAATAGCTACTATTTAAGTTGAAATTGTTTATGATCAAATCCAAAATGTATATCACTGAGTAAGGACACTGCGCGGGGTGAAATA
Source organism: Patiria miniata (assembly GCF_015706575.1). Classification (NCBI taxonomy): domain Eukaryota; kingdom Metazoa; phylum Echinodermata; class Asteroidea; order Valvatida; family Asterinidae; genus Patiria; species Patiria miniata. Next base: position 26,800,434 of record NW_024037068.1, read on the forward strand.
TCATTATCAATCGTAATATACATGTTTACTTAGACATATACTATATCCCTACTATTTCCTAACGTAGATTTCATAACTATTGCTACAGGCAACAATGGCATATTCACATGCAGTAACTACGGTTTCCACATCCGCTACCGACATCTTGAGATAAAGGTGTCATACACTGGTGAATTACTCATGTTTGCGAACACTTTAAATGTAATCGTATAAAGTGCACTCTGAGTAAAATGTAGTCTATTCTGAGTGAACGATGAATTACTTAACACCACAAATTCCACAAATTCTGACACTATAAATCCCACACAAGACAGTAATGTATATACAGCACATTATAGTCCTTAAAGAGAATCCCAAATACTCACAAAAAGGAATCACCAAAATTGGTGATTGAAATTTAATAAGACTTAATAATGAACATTTAGCATTGGTTCGTAAACAATGTTAAACAGTTTCTCATAGAGTTATAAAGAGATTGATAAGTTTAAATAGAGGCGAATTTCGTTACTGAAAGAATGATATTCACAATTGGTTAAATGTTGACTTTTGAAACAATCAATATAGTGAAGTATGCACACAACAATCTATATAGCATAAAGTAAAAGCAAGAATGTCTCCGTTTTAGATGAACAGAGCTGGGAAAAAATCCATTGTAATTTTTTTTTGGGGGGGGGGGGCGGGGTGTATAACACTCTGAAAAATGTGTTTATTCTGGGTACAAACCGATCCAGATTGAGAGCAGATTGTATCCTCGTCCATACATTATCGACACTGATTATGGGGCGAGACCAACCCACCAATGACAATTGAACTGTTGTCGAGCCGCAAGTAATTCGAAATTTGTAATTAACAATTTAGTTACTAAACGTGGGCCATTGTTTTTGGTCGGTTAATCATTTAAAAGTTAATCACTTTTGAAATGTTAGAAGAAGGAAATTAAGAAAAGAGATCTATCTTTTTTGTACTGAAACTCGAAAATAAATCGGGAAATGAAACTCTTAAAACCCACGCTCCAAAGAACATATTTTTGGGGGCTCTTCGCAGGTTGAAACAAAGGTCCTTTAAGAAAGGTCCCTTTCGGTTTTGTGATCCTCTTCGCTGTCCCCTGAAAATTGTTTGGATAAAAATATCAACGTTATCTCCGTTAGATTTATTTACAACTGTTTTATACCATATTACGAGGGTAGAACAGTCAGGGACCAATCATGCAACGTGCCCGGCATTCTAACAACAGTAAAAAAAGAATTAATAAAGAATGTGATTGATTAGAAATGGTTTAAAAATGAAAAGGCAATTGTGCAGGGATGTTCTGAAGTCGAGGCTCAACAAGAAACGCCTGTACAAAAACAAAAATGAAATGAGTTGGATGGAAACATTGAGGGGTAAATTAAACAGATATAGGCTTTCCGGCTATTCTAAAACAGTCTTCATTCATATTCACCAAATCTAACATTCAATTTCGTCCAAGAAAAAATAAATCCCACGTTTTTAACAAACCATTTTCCATTCAATTTCAAAGTTTTGTCACCCTCATTAGACACCGGGTCGAGAATATTCGTCATTACAGATCGAATTCGTCTAAGCTGTTGCAGAATGGCAGCATTCAGAGATCGAATTGTTTTATTTTAAATCAATTAGATGAATTTGATGTCTGATAGCAAGGTTTGGCGTAGACGAGACGAACTCGAATACTCCGGGACGAAAACGTGTGTTCATTGTTTGAATTTGTTTGAACTGAATTTGACATCGTCTGATAAAAGACGAAATTAAACATTGGAAGTGCCTTAAATCGATGTTGATTGACGAATTTGAATACTACAAAAACGGTGAATTCAAATTATAGACGGGAAAACCTATACTAAATAATATCTCAGGCAAAACAATTAATAAGCAAATCAATACATAAATGTATACATTCTACAAAATACCAGATTAACAAAACAATATGACTCGCAGATCAATAACAAATTAAAAAATCAATCAACAAACCAGTACAGAATTACAATAAGATAAATGTTATCAAAAACAAAGTGAATAAACAAGGACAATGATAGACAATATAGCCTATACACGGTGCTTAAAAAAAAGTAATAAAAATCATGGGTGAACATGTAAAGTTATGAACTTGAAAACTGTCAAAGTGGCTCCATTTTTAAAGATAGTTCAATAGCTTTTCATATAGATGTCTTTAATATTAGCATCTCAGTCACAGATGGCAGAGTACAACTGATTTAAAACCGAAGGCCATTACACCTCTGTTTCCAAGTTAGCTGTATACGTGGCGAGTACCAAGCCCCAGCGCTCATTCAGGTGACTTCTGCTAGACTGAAAATTAAACCGAGAAATGCTTCTACTTGAACCGAAACGATAGCCTGTCCACCCCCACCCCCCCCCCCCCCCCCCCCAAAAAGTATAATAACAATCGTTAGCTTGGTGGTCGAGTGGTAAGTAAAAAAGCCAATTAGCGCCACTGCAAGTATATGTTAGTAATTCGTTATAACGGATTACAAATTCGTTATTACGGATTGTTTAATTCGTTATTACGGATTACTCATTCATTATAACAGATTATTAATTCGTTATTACGGATTATTAATTCACTGAGAGCTGAATAGGGTTTAATCAAAATTTCGGAAACAAATCCCCTGATTGTCTTAAATCAAGTATCATCGACCCTGATCAAAGAATGGCGAGTCTTCAGTTTCGCTAAATCAGACCGAGGCTCATTGGCGCCATGCCAAATGGGGCCAATTTTACATTGAGACCTCATCATATTTTTGAAAACAAGATCAAAACAAGTATCATTAGCTTGGAAGTTGTAGATTATGGAGATACTTAAGAGTGATTTTTAGATCAGACTAATTAACTTAAGAGCGGCGCGAAAAGCGCAGAGGGGGCGGGGCCACAATACCCTCCGTGTACACGTCCGTCCCTATAGTCGCAAAGCAACTTTAAATCCTGCCAAGTTTCTCTGTCCCAAAAAGCACGTATACACCAACATTAACTTTGTATGCCCTATTTATTGATATTTACAACATTTTTTTTATTCAAACCCCACTTTTCCACGACCCAACTCCAAAGTTTAGATAATAATTCTGGCCATGATATGAATTTACAAATGTATGGAAAGTTCATATCTGACCCACGATGAACTTTCAGAGGTCGGTGAACCTTGTATTCCCCGGCACTATTAATTCAAAAGTCTAAATAATGAAAAGAAGTTTATTTATTACTATTGTTCTAAAGGATTTCATAAATTCAGACCCCGAATTACCAACATATACTTGCAGTAGCGCTGATGGGCTTTCATAGGTAAGACATCTGCACTAAATTGAGAAAACATTTTTGTGGGAGCATGCGCGTCACTGTTAGACACTGGTAGGACAAAAGCGACACGTAAGACCCCTTTTACACAGGGCTGCAACCTTTGGGCCTATGGTTGGCCTACGCAGCCATATGGTTGCGAAGGGCGATTTCTAACGGTTACGTGACACTTATTTGAATGAAACTACATGTACACCGACATGTTCACGTTGGCGGGTGAAATCTTTGAAAATTAATTTCTCCCGTTTGGAAGACCGTATCTTCATGTAACTTCAGGATTTATTTCCCCTATAATGATCCAAGTATGTGCTAAAAATCGTTGTAATATGTTTACTACTTTTCGTTGAAATTGGAAAACGTGCAATTGGCTACGTGCAATTTTGAAAATTGTAACACTGACGTTTGCAATATCTATCAAGCTTTACAAGCCTCACGAATATTAATGAGGTTCCTATCTATTACGGTGTGTAGAAAACTTTCTTAAAAGCCTCCTTCACAAGTTATTAATAAATATCACCCTTTTTGCCGACTTCCATTGGTCGATACCGATACCCACGCCATGTCACGCCGAGTGACGCAAATGAATATGCTAATATGCCCTTCATCACGGTGTGCCGGGCCGAAATCGGTCAGCCGTAGCTGAACAATGCCCATGGGTTGGGACGGTAAAATGATTTTTTTGTTATCCTCTTCGAAATGTTCCTTGACACTAGCGTCCGCAACAACAGATTAAGCTGAAATTTGGAATATACTAAGATGATATAAGTGTTCAACTATTCGTGAAATAACAACTTGGGTAAATTCCTAGAAATTGGGATAAATACATACATTTGGGGAAGTTTTCGAACGATCTCTTCCAGACTTGAAGGTCAGCTTTGACAGTAACCAGTATTGACGTTTCGGCATCGATTACGGCGATTTTTTCAATGAACAGAAGTTAAAAATTTCTTCTTCACTTAGAATGTAACATTTCAATCATACCGAACATATTTTCTGAGAAACACAACTTTTAATGGGCCATGTTTTGAGGGTCTCACGAATTTCAATGCTCTGTTACAGCGTCTTAGTAGGTAATCGGGTTAGCTTTCCTGACAACGACCGACGCTTTGCCTTCGCAACCATATATGGCTGATAGGTCGTTCAAAATGTGGTACACGGGATGTTCAGCCATCCCCATGGACGCCATATAATGGTCGCCGTAAATTTTTGAACATGTTCAAACCAGTCGCATAAAGGTCGCCAAGGAGGTTGGTTGCATAAAGGTCGCCAAAGAGGTTGGTTGCTCAAAGATGGCTCAAATGAGGCAGAAGGGAGGCACAAGCATTGCCGTGGTTGCAGAATGGATGCACAATGGTCGTCACGTAATAAATGTAGATCCGTTCAGTTGCAAATTTTACCGTGAATCTGGGCGATGCTTCTGCCTCCCTTGTGCCTCAAGGGAGACACAAGGATCGCTGGAGCAGTTACATAGAAACAGGATTTTCTGGTTTAGACGACCATTGAGCGTCCTTGCTTTTTTTTGGTCGCTTATAGGTACTACAAAAGTCGCAGCCCTGTGTAATAAGGGGGCGCCAGCAGTAACTTATTACCGCAACATCCACCAGAGCCTACAAAAGAACAAACGGCAGCGATGTGTGGGCTTAACTAACTAAAACAAGAATGTTTCACAGCCCCATTTAATTTGTGTACCTACAAATTTCCTGGTTTGATTGTCATCATATACCCTATATAAATTGTGTCTATCGACCGAGGTTTACCAGGCGCGGATCGGGGGCGGGGGTCAGCTGTGTCAATTTGGGGGGTTTTCGTATAGAAATTCATGAAATATACTCCCCCCCCCCCCCCCCCCCCCCCCCCCCCCCCCCCCCCCCCCCCCCCCCCCCCCCCCCCCCCGCTGTGACACCCAACAAGAATTACACTGGTAATAAGGCCAAAAAAAAAATATTCGGTCTCTGGTCAGACCACAGCTCCGGAATTGACGCGGCCACGCGGCTTTTTTTTTTTCTTCAAGCTTGGATTGTACATACAAGGTAGGTACTATTTTGCTTTTTTGGTGTCCTCATGTACATTGGTGTCCTCCATAATTTGCCTTGGTTCCTTCGATCATTTGCCTTGGTGCAATTTTCCATTCCTTGGTGCTCTTTGGTAAAAAAAAAATTTAGGAGGTGCGGAAATAGAGTGCGCTGTTGGAGCTACCGCGGAACATTTTGGGAAAAAAAAGATCGACGCGCATGATTATTAATCGACGCGCGCGCTGACCAGAGACCGACTTATTTTTTTTTTGGCCTAATGTTCGCCTATGCAAAAAATACGCACAGAGCCAGCTCGGTTAGGGGTTATTTGTACACTACTCTGTAATATAGTGTTAATAATACAAGTGCCCCTATTTAAAGTATGGTACGAGCCCTCCTCCCCCTTAATTTTATGGAGGCCAAGTGTCCGGACAAACTCCTGGATCTGCCCGTTTATGTGCACGGAACCCACGTTTAGAATGTCCATATCATTCCTACATGCATGGGCTAATCCTGAAAGTTTTCACTAAAACAACAAAAAGGGTGTCATAAAATTCCACAAACAGATGTGTCAATGATCCATGCGTAATTGCGGAGATAACCCTTACCATTTCGCTCCAATCAAGGTCTCATGTCTCCTGCACAAAACAATGTTGTCACAAAATTATTGAAAAATGAGATGGAATACGTCCTGGGCTTTCTTAACTTTCCATAAAAACTTCACTATATCAACAAGATTAATACAAGAAGATTTACGTTAAATTAGTTTATATTATATTAAATGTGTAAATGCGTCAATGGATTTTGGAGTTTCTTTATAATTATGAACACCAGATGTGACAGAGGGTTTAAGTTCGCGGGGACACAGACGAAAAGAAATTAAACTTCATTTTCTTCTCTCTCCAAAAAATACTGACAGAAACAAAGACTAACAGTTTCGGTTAATAAAATCACTGCAGCCTCCAACACAAATGTTTAAAACATTCAAAAAGAAAACCCAAACATTTGTGACGTAGGTCAATTCGTTTTTTTTTTTTTTTTTTTTTTTTTTGGTTTCAGAGGGCCAGCCTTATACCTTTATGACTGACTGCAGGAGTTACCAACCGACTAAATTAAGTGTTACTGGCGAATCGGGCATTGCTATCGGCACACGATTTCAAGTGAATATCCATTCTGACTCAATTGATGGAGTTCTGTGGCTTCTGGGAAAAGCTTTTCCAAGTTTGTCTTGTCTTGTATAAATCAATATACATGCTATTCAGATTTACCTTTATTATTCATGCCGATATTTTCGTCTCCATTACCGCCATCTTTCGGTGGTTTTCTGCAGCATGGGCAGTGTTCTCTGCAGCAGGGGCAGTGTTCACCGCACCAGATGCAGCAGTTGTAGGTGCAGCAGAGGTAAATCCCAATGCCGATCAGACAAAGGCCAGCCGACACGCCGCCAAGAATGATGCCAGCGATTGCAGCGGGCGGAAGCCCTCCATCAGTTACTAAAGATTAGAAAACAAATGTGTTGTTATTATTATTTTCGGAGGGGACGAGAATCATGTTTCGAAAATAGTGGAAAGAAACAGTAGATCATTCATTGTTATGAGCGGTAGTGCTGTAGGTCTTTTACAATGAAACACATGTGGGTCGTTTTTATCTTCGCAACCGGCCACCATCTTATTACATGGACGAATGCAATCTGCCCTCTTACCTATTAACTGTATATCAGATGTAGATGTGAAGCCTTCCCACCTGTTACACCGATTATGTTAATCATAACCAACTCAATGTAGGTTGACCCTTCGACAATGACAAGACAATGGAATCAAGACAGGATTTGAGGATCGCAGATGAAACAAAATATTCTTTATTGTCAACGAGTTCAACAATCATTGCAGGTCTGAAGTTTATTCAATCGTTTTCAAATTATTGCAAGTGCATTTCTTTTCAGTAACCCATACACGAACGGAATTGAACTGCACTTCACGTTATACTGTGACGAGATGTATGAGATGTTTATCTTCTCCATGAATCATCATAACCCTGCAAATTTTACACAGCAAAACTGATGAATGACTTGTTTCTGAGTAAATAGACAATCAATCAAAATAAAGGAATATAAACAACGCAAGTTCAAGTCCAAAATGTCATTCCAACATAATAGTATCTAAACAGTTGAAGAAGTAATAAGCCATTTACGGATCCCAGTGCACACTCAAAAGCGTGGGACAATGCTAACCATTTTAAATTTAAAGTAGCTTAAGTGTATATTAACCAAACATTTGGTGTCCCTTACACTTACAAGTACGTTTATTTCGTACTTGGAAGAGATGTGGACAGTTAAAATTTTGAAGTAAAAAAGGGACTCGATAAAACTGCGAGTGAGAAAAATCAATAGCAATTAAAACAATAAATGAGATTTATGGTGCACCAATAATTATATGGCCTCGGTGCATCACTGCGCCCTCAACGGTGAAGAGAGAGAGAGATGAAGGACAAATCGCAAATGACTACACACAGAGCTTCGCTCCTACCCCCCGCCCTGCAAACAGGACGCTGGTCAGGGCTGACGTCATTTGAGCTCTCATTGGATCACGTATGTTTCAGCCGCTCATTTAGTTTGCGCGCATGCGCACTCAAAATATGAAAAACTGATAATCAGCAAACACGGATGCCTGCAGTCGCAGTTTGACCCACTGAAGTATCGGTCAACATCACGCTCGAAGTACTTTGATAAAGTTTTCTTTCCACGTGGACAGGAATTTATAGAAATCAAAGTCACTTTTGCAAACCTTAGAGCAAAAACCAGAGAGTATTTGATGCATTTTTTTTGTTTTTCCGTGTCGTGTAGTACGAAAGTATTGGGTCACAAATTCAAAACAGGCGACAATTTAGGGGATAATTTTTCGGTTTTGCCGAGTAATTGTAAACTTGTCTTCACTGAAAAATGGTAAAGGAAGCCACGGAAAGTGCGATGTATAAATATCATTTAAGTCGGAAACCGTTTCAATGAGAAAGTAAGGTCTCACGTTATACGTTTTTTTTTCGTTGAATGTAACGTTAGTGTGCACGGCCTGTACATGACAGACGTACCCTGGAATCTGGCCCGTAAACATGGCTAGCCACGCGCCACGCGCCGCGGCGCTTGTAATCTTTCGACGCGTTGGAAATGTATACATTTAACTGAAACGATTTACAACTGACTGGTTCCCGGCCCTGAAATGCAGTTAAGTACGATCATAGAGGGCACTGGGACCAGTGTATTTGTGCACGAAGCTTTCAAAATGGGTTTACTCGAAAAAATGACGATTTTTATAAGCTACAGGTTTCCTTCTTACATTAAATCACCTGTAAAATGAAAATAGTCTACCATCCTTTCCGATGGTACTACGGTTGATCTAAGGTAAATCCGGCAAATTGTCCAAATGTGTAAACCAAACTCAAAAGCGAACGATGTTTTTCCTTTTCATTTTGTACTTTTTTTTGTCCATAATTTTTGTTTTTTTTTTATATATTTGAAAAGGTTTTTAGCGCCGTTACCACACTGTAGAGACAATTTATATCTTTGTTCACTTGGTCTACTGATAATTTTTGGTTTGAATCATCTTTTAAGTACGTTTGAGAAGGATACACTTTAAGACATGAAAACCAGACAATCGTTCAGTGCGTCGTCTGCTACCGCTGTTTGCAAGCCGACGACGCGGAGGAAACCATTGCGCATGCGTGAGAAGACAACTAAATGCACGCACGGTCTATGGGGCTGAAACATACGTGGGATAGATATGCGTGATGTGACGTAGAACGCGTCACACAAACTAGCTTCCGGTGCCCATCATGCGTAGCGTGCGCTAGCTAGCTGCATGCGAAGGTCAATCTGTACTTCCTTCACAAGATTCTGTGAAGCTCATCAGCCCTTACCACCAGCGCCCTGTTTGCAGGGCGGGGGTACGAGCGAAACACAGAGCATGAATTCTAAATCAACATGAAAATAAAAGTGGGATTTTAAAAATTAATTATTTACCGATTCACAATGTTTGACAGACGAATCGGATCGACTATACAGTTAACACCCCCCCCCCCCCCCCCCACACACACACACACCCGAAAAAACATTTCACAATTATTTTGGCGAGTATCGAGTTGTTCTCAGTACAGATTAATCAAGGTGATTGATAAGTTTCATTATATATAATGCATTTTTACTTTAATGTTTATTATACTCCAAAGTAACTAATTCATACATTAAAAAAATGTGCCACTCTTACAATGGATTTGTGATTTCATTACCAATCCACTGTTCAAATATATCCGGCATGCCACTGACGTTAATAAAGGACAAACCTTCAAAATCAAAGTATATGACTTATGCCAAAAAAAAAAAGTCTCCGGTTTCTGGTATGCGCGCGAGTCGCCGTAGCCATGCGCATCGGCAAAATGAAAAAGGTTTTTTTTCAATGAAAGATGATGTCTCAAAACCGCCAAACTCACTGATTTGACTGGAATCCTGCTGCTGCACAATTTTAACGTGTTTTTAGATGGGGTTATGATCGAGAATAAGCTTTATGTGGCCTCTCTGGTCTCCCATAATAGTTGCACTTTAGTCGGGCACCATTTGCAGACATCAGCCGGATTTGAAGCAAAACAACAGGTAAAAAAAAAAAAGCCGCGTCGCCGCACCACTTTTTGGGCAAGCTCCATACCAGAAACCGGAGACTTTTTTTTTTGGCCTTAGGTACATGGCTCTTTCTTCTGCTTGCACATTACTTGCAAATTTGAGCTGATCCTACAATGTCAAAAATTAAATAGCACTATAAGCTTCACAAGAGGGAGTAACATATTTGCAGATCAGGGGGAGGGGGATGTTTGTTGGGTACGGGGATGAAGGTCCATCACAAGTCCTCCAGTCCCAATTCAACTCACAAGCGGACATCCCAGCCAGACGGAATTGTGGGGTGATAGCATTGTGTTCCTTTTATCCCTTTTTCTAAAGATTCTCTTCTGGGATGATGTTTTTCTATTGTTAAAATAGTGGGGAGATGTGTTCTGAAAGGAACATCACCCCACATGTACCGTATGGCAAGAACTATTGTTCTTGTGACTGGACTTGTGATTTACTTGAGACTGGACTTGTACAATTGTGATGGACTCGCCTATACAAACCATCGTTTGGAACAAAGTTTACAGGTAGGTACAGATACCGTATCCTGAGTTCAATAAATGCAAATAATCATTCTGCTATGTACGTACATACAGGGTGAGTCAAAAAGAAAGTGACCGAATCCAAATTTGTTTCATATGTGGCTGGCTCCATTTCATAAAAAAACCATAGGGATAGAGAACATGTTACAGTGAGAATTTCACGTACTTTGTACACTCTATTCACAAGTTATGTCTATTTTGATTTTTAAAAATTCAGAGGTCCACTACTGATCATTTACCATCAAATACCATGAAACATGGACGTTTTCCCACCTACATGAATGACAAATATCGCCATCAATATTTCAGGGGTGGGGGTAGAGTTGACTTGTTCCTCAAATTCAAAACACAAAATCTGACACTATTAACAATAATGTTTCAGTACTGATTCAATTAATTAAAATCTCATATGTATTGGAATGCATGTGTGTAATCAGTGATTCTGACACGGCTCAATAGCTTATCCATGGACAGGTAAAAATAACCCAAAATAATAGGTTATTTTAAAAAATATACATAACTTCTGATATCATGGATAGATTTCAGTGGGTTTTTTTTCTTCAGGTGAGTGGAAATACATGCTTTTGTAAGACGTAAGCCTACTTCATTCGATTGGTGTTTTTTTTAAGACAAACAAAGTAATCCAGCTCACTTTCGTTTGGACTCACACTGTATGATTAGTGTGAGTGTGCAGTGAGCAACATAGTACAAAAGTATGGAATAAAAACAAATATTGCGATTTTCGTGGATGATTACTATCCTCATAATATAAAAGGCTTACTCACACGGGCGGATACAGACGTAAAATTGGATGTGGGTTGGCTTTTTAAACATAGCTTTATAATACTTTTTCGGCTCAATAGTCATGACAGCAGCCTAGAACCACAGTTTCGCAGACATCGATTTGTGTGGATGTTTTATCAATGAATCTGTGATGAGTCCTATCCCATTGTCTCTCTTTATTTGTTCGCCATGCAGTGAGTCGAGCCACGGCCAAATCTCTACACAACAATCCCGAGACTCACACCTATTCCTACCTTAAAATAACATTTGTAAAATATAATAGTCATACTAATTATACATTCTTTAATTAAAATTAAAGGGACGGAACCTAAAACAGCTGCAGATAAACACACTCAAATATCAAATCTCTGTCCAGTATATTTACAATCTTTCGCTATAAAATCACAAATGAAGTCAATTAATTCTGGGTAAAACGGCAAGATTGCTTTTCTTTTTTTCACGGCAACTTTTTTTTCAGCACTTTCATTTTTATCAACAGTTTACTTTTCATTTAAGCTCTGCACTTCTATTGATTAAATCATAGTTGATTACTTTCAATTAACAGAATGATTAGCAAATAATTAGCCAGAGAAAAAGATATGAAGGCCTGTAATGCACAAACACAGAGTCATAAACTAAACAAAAATGTGATCTATTTACAGTTCGTTTGCACTTAAAACAAACTCAAGTTCGAATCTGATGAATAGCGCTTTAAACAAACTACGGCTATTTACAAAGATATTCCACGTTAAAAACCACACACATATATTACAGAATATATTACAATTATTTATATCGACCTATCAATGCTGGCCACGCAGGAAATAAACAAACAAATGGCGATTAATGAAGCTCATGAAGCATTATGAAAATCTAAAACCCCGCAAAAAAAGTTTGTTATACATTTTCAGGTAGACCAATAATAATTTCCTGTTTTTATTGTTTTCAACTACTGAGCTTCGAAATAATCAACACATTTCTTGAGAATGGCGCTTTCTTTAGATCCTGCTAACAACATAATGATAATTTATGTCAATATTGGGTTTTGCCCTACACGGACGCATGTTATTTAATTATCAATGTATACTCATTGCCATCCCAAGTGACTACGAGATACATCATATACATGTACATGTACATGTACATGTATCAGTTTGTACATGTAAGCAACATGGGGGAAAAGGCAAAATTATCAATGCCACATCTCACCTCTGGGAAATCATCACGGGATAATTTCATCATTAATATAATGGATTTCAGATTTCTACCCCGTAATGATCGATATTCCTTTTTGCCAAGTAATGTACTCAAATATTAACTTTAATTAAAATCAAAGGAACACTTCCAAGAAACACAGAAACGTCACTTGGCTTTGATGATTCCCCAATTTCGGCCGCAGATTCATTGTAATATTCTGTTCACATGCAAAGCTGTACCCGGCTTGGTGGAACTATAAATGGACCTTTTTTCACCATAAAAGTAGACCATTTAATGTGTGATAAATAGTTGATTATACAAAACGTGGACCTGCGGCTGATTTGGGGAGCGTTGTTCCGCACCCCCCCCCCCCCCCAACCTCCTCTGGCTAAGGCCCTTTACTTTATATATAAGTTGCCTTGGATTTCATTCTATTGTCCCAGACACAGGCAGTATTTGATATAATCTAGAAATCAGGTTAGTTGACATTAACATTGTTGAAAGGTAGTAGTGATGTTTGTGCATTTACTCCAGGTTCATATAACAAGATGATTCCAATAACATCGGCAGTCTGAATGTAAGGTGACAACTGCAACCAACCTGTAGCAATTAAAAAAGAGCAAACGAGACATTGAATATTTGGCATTAGGGTGAAACATTCCTTATATGGTATCACAAATTACTTCATATGCAATTTTGAAGAGACTGAAAATCCTAAATTCTTGTATATAAACTGTGAGTTACGATGACAGAGTATACGCCCTGACACTCAACACAAAGTATGCTCCGATACTCATCAAAGTATCAGAGTATGATGCTAAACTTATCACAGTTGTATCAGAGTATGCTCCGACACTCATCAAAGTTTTGTCACAGCATGCTCTGACACTCGTCTCAGTTCTATAATAGTATACCCTCACACTCATCCATGATCACGGTTCTATAAGAGTACAAATGCATACTTTGATACTCATCACAGTTCTGTAAGAGTATACTCTGATACTCATAACAGCTAGTGCTATAAGAGTATACTCTGATACTCATTACAGTGCTATAAGAGTATACTCTGATACTCATTACAGTGCTATAAGAGTATACTCTGATATTAATTACAGTGCATACTCTGATAATCATTACAGTGCTATAAAAGTATACTCTGATACTCAATACAGTGCTATAAGAGTATACTCTGATACTCATAACAGTGCTTTAAGAGTATACTCTGATATTCATAACAGTGCTATAAGAGTACACTGCCAAAAATATTTTCTTACTTAAGAAAACTTTTCTTGAAATTAGAAAAATATTCTAGATTTAAGATAATTTGTAAGAAAAAGAAAATGGGCAAGAAAATACTTCTTTAAATATTTAATAAAATATACTTGAAGAAATTATATCTTTTTTTAAGATTTTTTTTCTCAAAATTATTCTCATTACAAGAAAATTTTCTAATTTTAAGAAAATTTCTTACATAAGAAATTTGTTTAAGAACTACGAACTGTGTTTTTCTCATATTTGCCATCTATTTTCTTATTTTAAGAAAATATTTCCTGTTAATAAAAACAATTCTTGTCTTCAAAAAATGCTACACTTCAAGAAAATTATTCTTGCCAAGTGTTCTTTGTTGATGCATTGTACAAAAAAATACTTTCTCATTTTAAGAAAACTTTTCTTGAATGAAATTAAAATTGTATGACTTTGGCCAGAACAACAGAGGGCGCTGTTGGGGGAGTGGCCAACTGAAATTTAAAAGTGTTTTGTTTCAGCTGTCAGGCCTGAACATTCACTTATCATTTCCATCATTTTTATTCTGCCAGAGGTATGTACAAATGTTAGTTTTATTGTCATGTTTTAACTTAATTATCATAGATTAAGGATGGCTATTTCTATGAACTTTATTGTTGAAGATGTTTAAGGATTGAAAAGATTGAAAGTTGTGTAAGTTTCGGATCGGTAGTTGCAAATGTATGCATACTGTAATACATGTTGAACATTGCACACATAACCCACTAAGCATGAGTGAGATAGCAATTCCTTTTCTTTTATAGAAAGTAACATATAAAGTGGCAGTCACTGATATGACAATTGATTTTTAGATGTTCTTATTCCTCCATGTTAGAAGTGAATCTGAGTTTGGCGATTAGCATGATTAGGCTCTGCCCGAGAAGCAAATCTAAGTTTGGAGAATAATGCTCAAAACTAGGTTTGAAGTTCACCAATAAAAATGTATATTGGCCTAGTTATGACAGTGACAAAATTTTTAAATAAAGTTGTAATGTAAGGTGAAAATACTATTATTGAAATGAGCAAACTATACAGGGTGATTAAAAAAGGTAAGCCTGAAACAAAGGACTTTTATTTGTTAAATATTAACACAATGTCTCCATGGCATCCATTGCTGCTATAATGAATGCATACCTTTGCCTTGAAGTTGTTTTCTTGTAGTAGGAAAACAATTCTCATTAATTTGTACTAAGATTTATGATGTCTGTTCTTTTGGAATCCAAGAAAACCTCAGCAGAAACAAAAAAAAACACCCAAGATTACAATTCCAGCTAGGAGTTAATTGTCTTGATTCAAGAAAAGGAAAAAGGTTTTCTTGTGTCATTCCTAATCCTAGAAAATGGTAACAAGAAAATTGTCCTTGCAGGTTTTCTTAAAATAAGAAACATAACTGAGAAAAGTTGATTTCAGGTGGATTGAGCAATATAAATTTTCTTGCAGTTTTTCTTAAAATAAGAAACATACTGAGAAAACTTTAGAAAAAAATATTCTTAATTTGACAAAAGTTGAGAAAGAAACAAGAAAAAAAACTAGATTTTTTTTGCAATATGAAGGGGTTATATTCTTGATTCAAGAAAAGGAAAGAGGTTTTCTTGTGTCACTCCCTAGAAAATTGTAACAAGAAAAATTTTCTTGCAGTTTTTCTTAAAATAAGAAACATAACTGAGAAAAGTTTAGAAAAAAATATTCTTAATTTGACAAAAGTTGAGTAAGAAACAAGAAAAAAAACTAGATTTTTTTTGCAATATGAAGGGGTTATATTCTTGATTCAAGAAAAGGAAAGAGGTTTTCTTGTGTCACTCCCTAGAAAATTGTAACAAGAAAAATTTTCTTGCAGTTTTTCTTAAAATAAGAAACATAACTGAGAAAAGTTTAGAATTTTTTTTCTTATTTTGACAAAAGTTAAGAAAATTATTTATCCTAAATCAAGAACACTAGAAAAAAAATCTAATAACAAGTTTCTTAAAACAAGAATTGGCCTTTTAGAAATATTTTCTTGTGTCACTCCCTAGAAAAAATAACTTGTTTTAAGTTTTTTTTTCTCAAAATAAGAAATATATTTTTGGCAGTGTATACTCTGATACTCATTACAGTGCTATAAGAGTATACTCTGATACTCATTACAGTGCTATAAGAGTATACTCTGATACTCATTACAGTGCTATAAGAGTATACTCTGATACTCATAACAGTGCTATAAGAGTATACTCTGATACTCATAACAGTGCTATACATGTAAGAGTATACTCTGATACTCATAACAGTGCTATAAGAGTATACTCTGATACTCATAACAGCGCTATAAGAGTATACTCTGATACTCATTACAGTGTTATAAGAGTATACTCTGATATAAGTGAGAGGTTTGTGGTAACACCATGTGGAAATATCTCTTTTGTGAGTATGTGTGGTTCTGAAGAGAACCTGTTGGATTAAGTCGACGCTTCGAACAGTATGCTCTGTTCCTCATCAGGAGAATGCTGGACTCTATCTGGGAAGGTGGTATAAGTACTGCCAGGGTGCTGTGTGTTCGGTAAACCGTGCAGGTGGACAATTCTGACTTGATGCTAAGAAGGATCCTGGATGCTGTGTGTTCAGTGCATATGCACTGTGTAGGCGGGAAGCTCTGACTGGATTAAGTGAATTAAGTGAAATCATGAATGCTGGGGTAGTCTGCCGGTGTTCAGTGAGAAGTGTCAGAAGGGTGGGAGTGCAGTAGCGGTGAACATCACTGGGGTGGGGTGGGGATTGGCCGTTGTCCGTGGGTATAGAAGACCATTGGACTCACGATGAAGTAGTTGTCGCCAAATGTCACTGATGTGGTATCTTATGTCATGTGGTACGGTGTCATGTTTGTAGATTTCCATGGCCTCACGAACATGCCTGGGGTGCCACTGTTGGGTGCTGGTGATGAGTCTTGCTTGTTGCAAGATGATGTTGTGGTCCTTGCTGTGAGAATGTTTGATGATGGAGGATTTGTTGTACTCTCCTCATCAGGCTTGTGCTTTGTGTTCCTTGAGTCTTGTGGTGATGTCACGCCCGGTTTCCCCGATGTATACTTTGCCATATTCACAGGGAATGCTGTAAACGCCTGGCTTGGTCTCGGGGCACTGCTTGTTTTTGTGGGACTGAAGGAAGTCGCAGATCTTGTTGGGTGCGCTGTGGAAGACCTTGATGATGTTCAGGAGATGCTCTAGGGTCTTGGGTCTTGATGGTCTTGTATCCGTCACGTTGAAGGGCAGTCTTGACATGGTGGAGTTCTTGGTTCAGGTGTTCTTTGTCGCAGATGTTGAATGCTCTCCGTACTAGGGTGCGGTGGACGGACGACTTGATCTTGGGGTGGTGAAATGATCGGCTGTGGAGGTAGCGGTCCGTGTGTGTGGGTTTGCGGTACACACTGCGACTGAGGGTTCAATCGAGTTGTCTACTTGTAGATACCTCACCGTCCAGGAACGAGATGTGGCCATCACGTTCCTGATCCATTGTGAACTGGATGTTGCTGTGTAGCCCGTTGAGGTGTTCTAGAAACAGATGGAGGTTCTCAGTGTCGTGCGGCCACACGATGAAGGCATCATCCACACAACGGAGCCACAAACTCAGTTTTTGGTCGGCTGTGAGGAGTGCTGTCTGTTCAAATTCTTCCATGAACAGGTCCGCCAGAACTGGGGATAGAGGCGATCCCATGGAGGTTCCGGAGGACTGTTCAAAGAATTTGTCTCACCACTTGAAGCAGGACGACGCAAGAGATCATGAGGGGTAAGGGCTGTGCGTTCACACAGTGAGGGATCATGGGCTAACCTTTCTTTGGCTAAAAGGCAGGCTTCACCTGTGGGGACGTTAGCGAAATCATGCAGTCAGAACTTCCCGTCTACACAATTCACCGAACACACAGCATCCAGGATTCTACTTAGGATCCAGTCAGAATTGTCCACCTGCATGGTTCACCGGACACACAGCACCCTGGCAGTACTTAAACCACCTTCCCAGCTAGAGTCCGGCATTCTCCTGATGACAAACAGAGCATACTGTTCGAAACGTCGAGTTAATCCAACAGGTTCTCTTCAGACCACACATACTCACAAAAGAGATATTTCCACCTGGTGTTACCGCAAACCTCTCACTTATTGATCTTTCCACCATGCAAACCTTCAAGTCTCATTTATACTCTGATACTCATCACATTGCTATAAGAGTATGACACTCATCACAGTTCTATAAGAGTATACTCTGATACCCATCACAGTTCCATCTGAGTATACTCTTACACTCATCACAGTTCTATCAGAGAATACTCTGATACTCACCCTAGTTCTTCAAGCGTATGCTCGAACACTGATCACAGTTCTATAAGAGTATACTCTAATACTCATCACAGTTCTATCAGAGTATGCTCTGACACTATTCAATGTTCAATCAGAGTAAACTATGAAAAAAACAAAGTTCAATCAGAGTATATAGTACGACAAAACACAGTTCTATCAGAGTATGCTCTGACACTCATCACAGTTCTATCAGACTATATTCTGACACTCATCACAGTCCTATCAGAGTATGCTCTGACACTCATCACAGTCCTATCAGAGTATATTCTAACACTCATCACAGTTCTATCAGAGTATGCTCTGAGACTCATTACAGTTCTTTAGAGTATGCTCTGACACTCATCACAGTTTTATCAGAGTATGCTCTGACACTCGTCTCATTGTCATCAGAGTCCGACACTCCTGTATCTCAATGGCCAAACACGCCACAGCTTTTCGCCTGTTGTTTTGGTAACCAAACACCAACGCGCGGGCAACGCATATTGAGTCCATTCTAGGGCCAATTAGATAACCGTTCTATCATAGCGGCTCATTCTCATTAACATAACCGCAAAACTCCAAAAGTTACACAATAATCAAGGCTGGCTGGACTTTCACATGGGTGCAGTGGGTGCAGTGTGTGTGCGCATAGATACTGGGTGAGTAAAAAAAATGGAACCCCAACCCCCAAAATTATATTTCATATTAAAAAAAAAATATGTAGCACCAAACATAATAATGACGTGAAAGCCAATTTCATAAGCTACTTTAAGATGAATAAATTACTGAAATTGCTCAGTCCGTTCAAAGAATATCACCATTTAAACACAATGACAGTAAAAACCTCTTTCGTCCCAAAATCTGATTTCAAGAATCGTCGTCACAATTGTATTCAAACATCACCAGGGACAAAACCTCAGTTTAAAAATTAAAAATATTCAACAAAGTCCTTTGGAAGGCCCGTCTTTAAAAAAAAAAAAGATTTTATAAACCATATTGTTTGCCTAACCAGGGTTGTTAATAAAGATGTTGTGTACTACAATTGTTGACAGTTGTTGAAACAAGAATTCTGTGTCATTTTCTTTGTTGTTCCAAACAGTCAGAATGCACATTAAACTGTTTTTTTTTTTACGAAACAGGTTTTAGGGTCATTGCGTTTAAATGGTGATATTCTTTGAACGGATTGAGCAATTTCAGTATTGTTTTCATCTAAAAGTAGCTCACATGTTTGAAACTGGCTTTCCTGTCATTGTTATGTTTGGTGCTACATATTTTTTTTAAATATGACATAATTTGGGGGGTTTATTGGATTCCACTTTTTTGACTCGCCCTGTATTACTACTGCAGGCTTTGTCTGCGAGCTCCGTGCCTGTGACTGACATGATCGGGGTTTTGCCGTGCCAGACGAACTATTTCATGGAATACGACCATCGTTTCCTCATTCAACGGTTTGCAACTCCTCGTCACAAACTCCAGCGATTTCGAATGAAACACTGCAAATGAATCTACAAAGTAGACTACTCCTCCCTTGCAATCCCCACCCACGCGTACAATTTCCAAACAGCTCTCATGCACAGCATCGACTGTTTTGAAAAAATGGAGGTCAACAGATCGAAGCAGCTTGCTGACTGCGTCACAAAAACGGCTGCCGAAACGCTCCCTGCGAAGCCGGCAGAACTGCATTATCCACCGTGGAATGAGGACAAGGTTTTACTCACTCTGATAGACAGGTGAAAAATCTCTCAATCGCTTGGTGCAAAAAATGGAGTTTCAAAAGCTTGTCCAAGGACATCAAGGAGCGTGCAAAAGAACTGAAAAATGCCTTCTTCCACGAGAAAGCTGCTGAACTGAGCCTGGTGAAAGTCAACAGACAACTTGGCAGTGTCTTTGCGCAAGCTAAATCTCATGAAATCCTTGACAAACCTGCCTCCAAGGTAAATGCCATTAAAATCCAAGCACTTCATGATCATTTCAAGTCCCACTTCAACCACACCTGTGACGGCCCTATTCCAACCTGGCTGTTGGGACCTCATGAAGAACTTCGAAAACCATGGGACACTGTTTTTATCGACCCGGGAATCCATCATGTTGACGTCGCCGAGTTTGCACTTTCGGTTTTGAAAATGCAAAATCGCAAAAGTGCAACGGACGTCAAAATCGAGGGGACTGAAACATGTGTTTGAGGCAAGTCAACAATTTCAAAATAACCTCAAAGTTATCCTTCGCAACTTCTGGTACGATTTGAAAATCCCGGCATCATGGACCCGCAGTGCGATCACTCTGCTGTTTAAGAACAAAGGCTTGATGAAAAACCCTGATTGCTACCGAGGCATCAGTGTCCAGTTCGCTTTCGTCAACGGAGTCGTGGCGAGTGCTGTCACCCAGATTTCCCCATGGTACAACGAAATGCTGAGTCAGGACAAGGTTTTGTTGAGGTGAAGGGCACGGGGGATGAAAAGCTTCCCCTGTTCATCCACTTCGTTGATTTAAAAGCACTTCGTCGATTCTGACAAATATCCTAGATTGGTCAAATGCTTCAAGGTTTTAGAGGAGCTATACAAATTCTCTTCGAGCTACATGAATAAACTCAGTCCGGATCTGGCTTTTACATCAGAAGTGGAGTGTTACAAGGCTCTGTTGAAGGTCCACGACTCTTTGCATCATGTTTGATACAATCTGGAAACAGTTCAAATCTGATTGCAAGAAAATGGGTTTGGGTGTCGAAGTAGAGTACCGAGTACCTGCCAAGTGTAAAAATCGAAAGATGAATTTGAACTGCCTGCCCTAGCTGTTGGTTCCACACAATTTGTTGGGCTGAATACACTGACGATCTGTGCGTGTTTTCACGTACTCAAAAAGATCTTCAATCGGCTGCAGTCATTTTGAGCAAGATTTTGAAGGAATTTGGCCTGGTGCTATAGTTGGAAAAGAGTGAAACCATGGTTTTGAATCACAACTTCCTTGGTGCTGACCGAATTATCCTGAGTCGATTATCGTGGTGGATAATGTCCCCGCTCGAAATGTTAAAATATCTCGGAACCAAAGTTTGTTTTAACCTGCCAAAAAAACAGGTGTAGACAAGCTCGACTACCGCAAACAATCCTGCCTCGGAGCTTACCACGCGAACAAGTCCTTCTACGAACAATGAAGTTGACGTCAGGACCAGATGTACAATATTCTATTCTCTCTGTTGCTCAAACTCGCATACGCATCGTGTACTTGGAATCTGACAGCCGGGGAAATGACCATGATGAGCAATTTCTACATCTCACAGTTGCGCAAATTGGTTAAGTCTGGGTTCAAGCGCAAAAAAAACCCCAGAACAAGAAAAACAACAAAAAATCCAACCCTGTGGTTGAGGTCGAAGAAGAGGAAAACGCTGAGGAGGACATCAACTGGGGATTCGTCTACTCCAACAAGCGTATCGTCGAAATCACCCAGGCAACTGATTTTCAAGTGTTTGTTGAAAGGCAACAATTGAAATTCTTTGTCCATGTCTGTCAAATGCCAAACTCTGTGATGCAAAAATCTATACTCTTTCTCGGTACCGAAAAAGTGCAAAGGGGAACGAGGCAGAGATGACGCACAGTTGTGACAAAAATGCAGTGTAAATACAAATCCAAGCAACAGTTCCTGCGCGAATGATTCAACTATTACTTCTAATCTTCGGACAAGATGAGATTTGAAGGTTTGTATGGAGGAAAGATAAGTTTGCAGAAGCACCATGTGAATAATTCTCTTTTGTGAGTATGTGTGGTTCTGAAAAGAACCGGAGGGACTCAACCTTTTGAACCGTATGCTCTGCCCGTCGTCACAAGAATGAGGGATTCCAACGATGATGCAATGTTATAAGGATGGGTGCGGTGAGGCGTGAGAAGGATGCAAACTGGTGAAGCTCGAAACCGGTGAAGCTGAGAAGGATGCAAGTTGACTGAAGGATGCTGGATGATCACTGAAGCGTGTCAGAGTACAGGGAGGGGGCAAAGGGGAAGGAGCTCAGGGTATAGGTGACCCATAGGCGAGAACTGAACCTAAGATGTCCTAGGGTATAGGAGACCCATCGGATTTGGATGGGGAGCCAGATAACGCTGATGTAGAAACCAATGTCTTGGGGGAACAGTGTTATGCTTGATGATCTCGATGGCTTCTCTGGTGCGTCGGGGGTACCAGCGGTCGATGCTATAGTGAGTAGTTCTGCTTGGCTCCAGTTGATCTGGTGGTCCTCAGTATGGGAGTGTTTGATGATGGAAGATTTCTCGAAGTCTCCCTTCCTGCCATGGGCTTTGTGTTCATTGAGTCTGGTGGGGAGGTCCCTGCCAGTCTTGCTGATATACACTTTACCACATTGACATGGAATCTTGTACACCCCTGGTCTGAATTCTGAGTCAAACCGATATCCTTGTGTGAAGTCAGCAGGTTCTGCATCTTCAGAGGGGCTGTGTGGAAGACTCGAATTCCATGCTTTCGAAATTCGAGTCTTCCACACAGCTTCTATCAGAGTATGCTCTGACACTCATCACAGTTCAATCAGAGTATATATGCTCTGACACTCCTCACAGTTCTACCAGAGTATGCTCTGACACTCATCACAGTTCTACCAGAGTACATATGCACTGACACTCATCACAGTTCAATCAGAGTATATATGCTCTGACACTCATCACAGTTCAATCAGAGTATATATGCTCCGACACTCATCACAGTTCTACCAGAGTATGCTCTGACACTCATCACAGTTCAATCAGAGTATATATGCACTGACACTCACCACAGTTCAATTAGAGTACGGTATATACCGGTATGCTCTGACACTCATCACAGTTTTATCACAGAATATATACTCTGACACTCATCCCAATTTTATCAGAGTATGCTCTGACGGTTACACCTCTATGTTCCGACACCCCTATGTTCCGACTGCACATATTCCTATTCCTAACCCTAACCCTAACCCTAACCCTAACCCTAACCGGGAGTAACACAATCTAGGTTGTCGGAACATAGGGCTGTCGGAACATAGAGCAGTCACCGCTCTCATCACAGTTCTATCAGAGTATGCTCTGACACTCATCACAGTTCTATCAGAGTATGCTCTGACACTCATCACAGTTCTATCACAGAATAAATACTCTGACACTCATCCCAATTCTATCAGAGTATGCTCTGACACTCATCACAGTTCTATCACAGAATAAATACTCTGACACTCATCCCAATTCTATCAGAGTATGCTCTGACACTCATCACAGTTCTATCACAGAATATATACTCTGACACTCATCCCAATTCTATCAGAGTGTGCTCTGACACTATAATCACAGTTCTATCAGAGTATGCTCTGACACTATAATCACAATTCTATCAGAGTACACTCTAACACCCATCTCAGTTCCATGAGAATATGCTCAGACACTCATCACAGTTCCATCCGAGCATGCTCTGACAAATCACAATTAAGCCATCAGTCAATTCTCTGACACCCATCGGAGTTTCAGAAATAAAACTGATCTTAAACCAATCTACCACTCCTTTGTTGTCTAATTACTTACTTCAATTCCTTATCCTTCCTTCTCCTTAGAGGCAGATGTACCTCCATTCATTTCAAGTGCTTCTTTGTCAGCGCTGTTAACTTTCACATCTGGTCCAACTAAACAGGAAAGACAGATAACATTTGTTTAATGGCCAGTCTCTCAGCCATGATTTTGAAAAAAAGACAAAGACAAAACAGACCTATAAAACGTGTGGTAGACTCTTATTAGTTTCCATACACAAATGGCTTCGATGAAAGACAGTGTGGATGCCTTTTTTATATTGTTTTGATGTTGGACAACAAAGAGGAGTTAAAAGAGGTCTATGGGAGTGCTATAACAACTTCCTAATTCATTACCAGTGACTGTTGACAAATTAAATGTTTTTAAGTACCGGTATAACAAATATTTACCTGCAGACTTGTCAGCTAGACATGGGAAGTGTTTGGCACAACTTTCTCTGAACAAAAAACACAGTATCAGCGTTGTGACGATAGCCACCGCAGCAACTGCACCGATACAGATGCCGGCAATCTCTCCTGGACCAAGACCACCAGCTGAAAGTTTAGAGTAACAGTAAATCACGTATTACAGTATATCTAGAACTATGATAAGATTAATTGCAATAATTATGCCCTTTGGGTATAAAAGTGGTTTGACTGAAGAGCAATTTTGAGAGGTTTTGAAATCTCGGCTATGTCTCCAGCATTGGCTTCAACTGAATACAGATTTCTGATAAATTTGGAGGAACCAACATAAACTTGGTCAATGGTCTGCTTCAGGGACATTAAATCCTAAAATATAATATCCTAAAATGTAATTTGGTTTTATCAATCATGAGACAGGAGGCTAAGCGGAAGCCAAGGTTTCAAGACCCTGGAGTTTGGTTGTAATGTGGCTCAATTTCTAAAATGCATATAAATCATGTTGAGACTATTTCTTTCCATATGTGTGCCTGCACCATAATATTTTCAACTTTTTTTTCCATTTTAATGTGTGCACGCAAAGAAATCCACCACATTTCATGACAAACTCACACTTCAATGCTCTAAATATCAATACCTGTTATTATTACCAAAAAGCAATACAGGCAGTGATTTGTCCAATTAGTAAAAATCAAAAGTTTGAAACATGAGCATGTTTGAAGAAGTTGCTTTGAAAAAGAAACAACAAGGGAGAAAGAAACGTCCACACGTGCATGTAACATCACCTTCTGGCAAGTTAGATACTTTACTATGATCAAAATCAAAGTAAGACAAGTTCCACATGTACGGTGGCTTTTCAGTCGAGAAGAGCGAGATACGAGCACATTGATAAGTATTTTTGTTGCTAATACAATTCAAAATACAGATTTTGATAGTAAGAAAAATTTGAGAATGCATTCACCTAACACATTGTATGCTCTGATGCAGCAAAATTGTTCGAAAGTTTAGAGGAGCAAAGGGCCACACCCTGCTTCAGGGATCATTTTATGTATGTTTGGTACAGAAAATTTTGTTTATGAAAATCACTCCTGCTGCTTCTCCGACTTTCAAGTGAATGCTTCCATTGTTTAAGACAGTTATCAGTAATAACAAGATGAGCAGATGAATGCAGGATAGATCCAAAATAATAGGCATGAATGCCAACACAGTATGGTCCTGTTTTATTTTGGATCGTTCCACTACTTGCTTGCGAGTTGAAAATTGCTGAAATCATACTGAGGATATGCACAGATACGCATAAAAGATTAAGTGAAGCTGAAGATGAAGTAGGATATTAACACAAAGTAAATTTGGAAACACAGTATACTGAATGTCTTAGTAAATATTACATGTTTGCTGGGGGGGTTTTTTGGCAGAAAACAATTAACAACGGATTATGAGATTAGATGCACACTTTTTTTTACCCCTCAAAAAACAA
Source organism: Patiria miniata (assembly GCF_015706575.1). Taxonomy (NCBI): domain Eukaryota; kingdom Metazoa; phylum Echinodermata; class Asteroidea; order Valvatida; family Asterinidae; genus Patiria; species Patiria miniata. The sequence goes on from NW_024037068.1 coordinate 26,825,955, forward strand.
AGAAACACGGATGAATTGGTATATATTAAGAACTATCAACATCAAACCGATGATTAAATATTAGTCATAACATTTTTTTTAAACCAAAGCTAAATATGCAGTATTACTTAGCTGCCACAATATTTAGTGATAAATTATTTATAGTTTGAAACATTGAGAATCATGTCTATGAAATACAATTACTATTTCATTGGCATTTTCTTTTTTTCAAAGCAGTGAAAGTGTTTTTATTTTTGCATGTTATTTCAACAAATAACCCATACTTTTTTGGAACCAATGTTAATGGCACAAGAAATGAAATTAATTTATATAAAAATGAAATGAAATGAGATGAAATGAAATGAGATGAAATGGAATGGAATGCAATGGAATGGTTAAAACTAAATTTAAAAATTGAGGAGATGCCAAGACATTTTTTTTTACAGTGAGTAAGGGCCTAATCCAGTTAATACTAATATATTTTGTGCATTTGTTTTACATCATATGGAATCAATGTCAAGCTATGCACTCCATCATACCCCCCCCCCCCAAAAAAAAAATCACACATTCCAAGGTTTATTTCTTGGCTGACATCTTCAGCGAATTTATTCAGATAAGTCAATACATTTAATAAAGTTACAGTTTCTATGGCTGTTGTGACTTAAGATAAAAACAAATCATGTTACATGTTATATGTCTCCATATTTCCGGAAACAAACGGCAGTAAACACCTGACATATTTTATCACACAGCTACAGGCATGTTTCTGAATGGGAAAAAAATTGTCATTTTTGCCTCAATAGAATTAGTCAACAGTTCAATGAATTGTATCGAGAACAGTATTTAATGGAATTTAATCTAGCCTACTGCTGTACTTAAAGCCATTGTCACAACAACAGCAATTCATATTGAAGAAGATCTTCACTGTTTTTCAAAAAAGTCCCCTTTTCAGCATAATTATGGATTAAAAAAATGTTAACCATGTTAATTACTATCCTACCACCCGGTTTTTGTTAATGGAAGCTGACATTTCATGAATATAGAAATGATATGATTGACGGGATATTCCATGAGGATCAGAAGTACCTATGATACTGTATGCAAGGCCATTGGATTGAGTATTACCATTAACTATTTCATGTCACAAGATAGAGGGCAGTGTTCGTACCTACTGTAAAAACCTAGAGCTTTTATATTTTTTTAATCATTTCCTGGTGACGTTAGACCTTTAGAAACCACACCTTAAAATTATGTTGTGTAAATCTATTGAACATGACCAAAGTCTATCCGCCGTGTGAGGCCTACTGCGTTCAAATGTTTACTTGTGTTTATCCTCGGTTACTAAGTGAGCCTACATGTATATTAATCTGCGACCTTTGATACTATGGTGTTGTTGATCCATGTATACGCCCGTTTTGAGCATGGATTGATGCATCGTATATTTCAGTGTACATTTTTTTTTGGGGGGGGGGGGGTTATGACCACAAAGCAGTTTAGAAAAAAGAAGAAGCTAAAAATGGCAAATTGTCATTAACTTTCTTCAACCAAATTATCTTAAATATTCTCCCCATGAAGGCTGCATTTAATAATTGTTACTTAAACTGTTATCTTTAATTTAGTGTGGAAGCTGTATACATGTACATACATGCATTTAAATGATTTTACGCAAATCATATATGTATTTACTTTTCTTTTCATGGATGAAAATATGGTTTCATTGCGAGCTTTGTAAGAAAACGATGAGAGTGTAGCAAATGCATTTTTATAAAAACAAATTTATAGAACTTTCAACCTTCCATGAATATTAGCTGTCGATTGGTTCGGGTTTTTTTACTGCATGTCTTTTTCAAAGCAACTTCTCTTAAATAGCCCATTTTAAAAATGAACTTCAAACATGTCAAAATAAGTGCAAGGAATCAGCAATAATTTCGATCCAAAGGGTCATGCAACAGCTTTAACAAAACAAGAGCAAATACCCCCAACACTAGGTTGCACAAATAAATATTTCAGAAAGAAATTACCAGTTTCTGCAATGTGAAATCATTTGAATTGTTTAATTTTTTTAATTATCCAATCAGTCTTCTAATAGTTCATAGAAGTCCCAAATGGTCTACATACATAAAACATCCATCACATACATGGACAGTTGATGAAGAAATGCTATGCATAAATGATGGAAGACTGGAAAATTCAAATGACTTCGCATTATCCAACTTAAAAAAATAAAGAGATTTCCATTTTTCGCATTTCTACCTTTACCGTTAAGATATTTATGTCAGGTGTTTACTCACCTAATTTCATATTTGTTTCCGTTGAACCAAAATCTGCAATTACAGAACAGAAAACAAGTGTTCAAAGGAGATTCTAAAAAAGCTATTTATTTATTTCAAAGGTTTGCAGATTTGATTTCCGTTTGTTTTTCAGTTGCATGGAAAGCATTTTCCTAAAAATGTCAATTCTTTTTTAAATAGTACTCAAGATCTGCAACTGTGGCATGAAAGATTTGAAAAATGTTATAAGCTTTCTACAAATTGTGTTAAGCCTAACTGAATTTTCATTAATTTATATAAAATTTGTTTTTTAATTAAAAAGAATATTATGTTTTTGTAATACCAGAGATAAGATTGTCAATTATTAACCAAACGAGAAAATTAAGAAACTGTGTCAAAGATGCATATCTTCCTATACTAATAATGTCTGTCTCTCAGATTCAAAAGTCTAAAAGATCTCATGGCCGTAATACTGCCTGGAGTTGATAATTTTGTTTAGCTGCATTTTTTATCAATCCACTGGGGATGTTTGCAAAAAAAAATACATATATAACAAATTGTTTGAAACCTAAGTAAAAAAAAAAAAAAAAATTCTGAATGACTCACCCTTAAGGAGTCTTCGTAATCGAGTTGCTGAACATCGCGTGTCTGTCAATATGTGATTGTTTATTTACTTTTATGTTCTTTGATGAAGAACATTTTCAAGTCAAACTTGAATTCATCTTAGGTGTTTAATACTGCATTACGGGCGGACCCAGCAAAGGAGCAGCGTTTTCTGCCTCAAAGGCAACCTCTGGAAATATTTATTTATTTGTTTTAAACAATGTAAGGAATGGCATTTATCTGGGTAGATGACCAAGATAACATAAGGTTGCTGAATCACTGAAAAGAAATGGGAGGAATGATTAACAAATTGAGACAGGCCTCTTGCTTGTCTTAATTTAGGCTTTCACTAATGCTTGTGGCATGTTAATTTGCATAACAAGATGGGATACAAAAGCAATGTTGTGTGAACTGTTAAGTGACATCATGGTAACATGCAGGGTTAATATAATGAAACACCATTAGTGGAGCCAGCCTTTGAGACATTGGAGTATGGTTTCGATGAAGGTCTCGGTCTTGAAGGAAGTATGACATTTATTCTGCTTCCTTCTTCGTCTGCGGTTAAAGAACAATTTAGGCTCTGTGATAAGGGGAAGTCCACAGTCAGAATTTCTGGCTTTGGCTACTTTGGCTACATGTATATTCCTAAAGAAAAGTAAGGATATTTCAATATTGACGATTCTCATCTAATCAATTTTTTCAAACAAAGGTTTGAGGAATGAATGTTTAAACTTGAAATGCTTTTGAGGATTTGTTAAGGTGAACATGGCAAGACTTGTTATATTTTTTTCAGGAAGTACCAGCACTGAAGCTGCTTTTTCTATCAGCGTGCAGGTGCATCAGATATAAACTAAGCTGCCTTGGTGTTGTACATGTTATTGCGTGCAACACTGATCAGGAAAAGTAAGGCCACATTAAAAAGGGTGCCATATTAAGCATCAGCATCTCAAATCCTATAAAAAAGTTGATGAGTTTACAAACACCGACACCCAACTGCAACAAACACAGGAACAGATCTATGACACTCATCGAGGGTGAATGCAGAGTCACAGGGATACGATTTCAAAATATTACTAATTAACAAAATATTTAGGGCACGTTCACAAAAAGACTTGTATCTATATATTTGCAGAACATGATTTGAATTTTAGTTCGTGCAGAAAAATCACAGGCTGGTCGTTTTAGCTTTCAACTAGATCTGACTAGGACCCAAAATGTCCTAGTCAATGCCCTGAAAATGAAAACTCGAAAGTCCTTTTTTTTCTCCACCTTGCATCCAGCTGATCCTGAACGCTGTCAAATTTGACTGTTTCCAGTCATTTGGACCGCAATTTGTTTTCGTGAAAACATTGAGATGTCTTGAACGCATCCTCCAATATGTGACTCTGCATCAATCCTGGACACATTTCAAGCTGACAAAAATCAACAAAACATAGTTCTAAAAAAGGAGCGGGCGTGCATCGATATGCGAAGTACAAGAGCCACCACGAAGGTCACCACCATGAAGGAAATTGAAGACAAGATAAAATTTACTGGATATCAGTGAAGGTGAAGTTGATCTGAGAAATGGTGGTGTAGTTGAAACTGGTGGACCAGCTGTGAAGGAATTTGATGATGTTGTTGAACCTATAGTGGATGGGTCAGCAGGCATACCAGTGGGCACCGGTGTTGTGGTCCAACCTAGAGTTGAAGGCACTGTTGAACCTAACTCAGGTGTAGTTGATGGTTCATTTGAAATGAATCCTGTAGAACCGGTAGATGCCACTGTTGATGGTTCATTTGAAATGAATCCTGTAGTACCGGTAGATGCCACTGTTGAAGTGAACCCTGTAGTTGGTAAAACTGTTAATTGGGCCAGACCATGTGCTACAATGTAGTTAAGTGGAATCCACTGATCTTACCGACTTGGCAGAAAATACACCAGATCTCTAGTCACTGAATCTTATTTACACCATGCAGCATTTGTTAATGTGCCTTTACTGAAATAGAATCGAGCATAAAGCGTATACACGTAGAGGGCAACAATCCGAGCATTACAAACAACAGGCCACCGTTTTGTCAATGGAATGTGGATGTGGATCCGGGCCAAATTTTGGGACTTTCAATTTTGGCAAAAAAGGATATGCCAACCCCAGCGAAAAAAAAAAAAAATTATAAGCATTACTTATCAAATGTTACTGGATTATATGGACATGCTCTGGTCTACATTAATTTACTCCTATCACTGGTTACGTGTAGGTAGCTTTTGTAGCAATTGGTTAGTGCTTGAAGCCCGTTGATGGAATGGGCGAGGCTTCATTTGAAAACAAAGGTGCTTGGCAGCACCGTCCACTGACATTTGAGTCTTTATCTTTTTCTACTGATTAAAATAGTTGTACAGTGTAAATCTTAGTACATGTATTGAAAGAAATGATAAAATTTGTTCCCATCATAACAAAAATCCTGTCATAGCGGACCACCATCATAACAGACTGTTGTTTTAACTCACGTTTCCCAGCGGGAAAATATAAACCCAACATTTATACCATAGATGCAGCTTTACAGATGTGAAAATTCTATGGCGTTGGTCTACAGGGGTTGTGGTACGTGATTGCACAAGATGATGGGTATTAATGGAAGCACATTCAATGTAGATGCATAGACACTGGAAGCTGCTATAATGCAAGATAATTATACTCATCTTGAATTCCAGAAAGACTAAAAGGGCAACCTGGGAGGATTATACTTCTTCTCACAAAAAAAAAACCAAAGGGTTCCAAAATGTCTCACTCGTTCCTTACACACTCGTATGAGTTATTTCCCCCAAATGGCTCCGCTTGTTGCTAAAGAGTAACATCAAAAACTGTCCAATATGCCTCTATTCTGCTTCCAATGCCTATGCAAAATGATAGTTATGAGTGGTTATGTGATGTGTGTTTCTTTTATTTACCTGTTGTGTTCTTGCCATCAGGTTGTGTTGGTTCTGGAGGAGGTGGTGTGGGGACTGTAAGTTCATACAATACAGATATATAATGATGATGTTAATAACACTGGTGTGTTAAAGCAAACATGCAAAGCTCCATGTATTGTATTGTATAATTTATAACATCTTCCCCGACTTGGCACTGCAACCTTGAATTGGCTTGAGTAATTACCAATCAACAAATCTATACAGGAAGAAAAGTTCCTTAGGATGCTGTTAGCACTGGCAAAGCATTTTCCAAGACTGATGACAGCATAAATTATTTGTATAATTTGGAAGACGTGAATCAAACTTCAAGCATGGCCGCAGCTACAAATTTAGATGATTAAATTGTTTACCTACCATACAATTACATTTTCATGGGAAATGGGCATATCATAAATAATCTTTTTAGACGCATTGCATGTGATTCCATTCATGGTGAGATCATTATTGGAGTCGTGAGCTTCTTGCAATAGCCTAGTGTTAGGCCTGGTGACATGATAAAGATATTTTTTTTGTAGGTAAAATAATTATAAACTTTGGTGCGTGGGTCTTTTGGGTTGGAGAACAAAGTGTGACATATGACCATATTATGAAAAGCATGAATGCCTTGCTAGCAGTTACTCTACATAATATTTGTTGTTGGATGTTTCACTACTGCAGAAAGGTTGAAATCATTTCGATGTATTTTGCCAAAAATATGAGCAAAAAATGTTAGTTTGGACGTAACATTGACACAGTGTCAGTGTTACGTCCAAATATGACATTTGTACCTGTTTTTTAAATTTCTGCGAAACATTACCCAAATTCACTTTGCGTACTTCTTACTATACATGCAACACAAAGAGTAAAGCTTTTGTTTTGGTAGTCAGGTATCAAATGGAGCAGAAATGATAGCTTGGTTGTGTGGACGTAACATTAACACGGTGTAAAACCCAAATGTCACACTACCATTGAGTGATTTTTACACTGTTACATCCACACTTGAGGTATTGTTTCTGCTATATTTGAAATTTATAACCAAATATATGGATGTAACATGCACTGCTTCCCAACCCGATGGAATGACCCACATACTTCTGGGAAGTTACATTGTAAAAAATAAATGCCTTGAAGTACAAATTTAGATGTAAATTCTTGTGCAACCATTGATCCAGTCTATCTTATTTATGTGCATTACCTAAGTCAAAAAATGACAAGTTTAAAATGTTGAGATATAGGCCTAATAACATTTAAAAACCACTTTAAACATACCAACAAGATGTTTATTGTTAGGGCCTATATACAGGGTGACCCAAAAAATGCAACCCTCAAGCATATGCCTTAAAAAAAAGAGATTGGTGGATTTTTATGTTTTCGGTATCACATTGGGTATCAAATACTGAGAAAAAAAACAATCATGAAAAAAGCACTTTGGGTTGCTGAGAAAATGCCAATTACGTAAAAGTAGTAATTTTCCATCCGGTACACAAATACTTTAAAACAGTGAACATTGTACTGTAAGCCTACTGTGCAATTATTCACTTTTGAATAGCATGTCTTGAATATTTTGATACATGTATATTTATGATGCTGTAAAAGGTTTAAAATAGGACTCAAAAAGATGAGATACCTGTTCTGGTGCAAAATAAAATGTCCATCAAATTCATTTGTACTCCTGTGACCCAGGCGTCAATCGGTGGGGGACGGGAAAATAAAAACCCATTATGCAACTTTACAGATGTGAAACTAGTATGGAGGGTGACTGCTCTATGTTCCGACACCCCTATGTTCCGACAACCTAGGTTGTGTTACTCCCAGTTAGGGCTAGGGTTAGGGTTAGGGTTAGGGTTAAGGTTAGGAATAGGAATATGTGCAGTCGGAACATAGGGGTGTCGGAACATAGAGGTGTAACCGTATGGAGTTGGCCTATAGGGGCTACGGTATGTGATTGCACAAGATGATAATGGAAGGTGGTCTACACTATGTTCCCCAATACCAATGTTCCCCAAAATCCTTAGGATAAGGGCGAGGGTTAGGGTTAGGGTTATAGGGTAAGGATTTTGGGGAAAATCGGTATTGGGGAACATACATGTAGGTATGTACGCAATGGAAGCACATTCAATGTAGATGCATAGACACTGGAAGCTGAACTTGCTATAATGCAAGATAATTATACTCATCTTGAATTCCAGAAAGACTAAAACGGCAACATGGGAGGATTAGGCCTATACTTCTTCTCACACAAAAAACAAAGGGTTGCGAATGCCTCACTCGTTCCTTACACACTCGTATGGGTTATTTATTTCCCCCAATTAAATGCCTCTGCTTGTTACTAAAGAGTAACATCAAAAACTGTCCAATATGGCTCCATTCTGCTTCCAATGCCTATGCAAAATGATAGTTATGAGTGGTTATGTGATGTGTGTTTCTTTTATTTACCTGTTATGGGCTTGCCATCAGTACCTGTTGGTTGTGTTGGTTCTGGAGGAGGTGTTGTGGGGACTGTAAGTTCATGCAATACAGATATAATTATGATGTTAATAACACTGGTGTGTTAAAGCAAACATGCAAAGCTCCATGTAATAGGTATTTCCGTCAAATTCTTTTGTACTCCTGTGACCCAGGCGTCAATTGGTGGGGAATAAAATTTGTACCCTATTAATTTTTTATAATGATTTTGTAGCTCAGAATAGCTGATTCAATGACTCCAAACTCGAAAATGATGTTTAAGAGATGATATTTTGCTAAAACAAAATTGGTTTTAGTAGTCAGAAATTGCCTCAGATTGCACCACATAGCGTCTAGAATCCCCCCCCCCCCAAAAAAAAATTGGGCCCTTAAACGGGCCCCGAACCCCGAAACCCACGCCATTAGGGCTTCGCGCTCACATTAGTGCTCATCAAGGTACATGTATGTTCCCCCTCCCACTTTTGAGAAGCCATTGAAGCCCTTGCTCTTGTCATAATATGTGCCGTGTTGTTTGTAAGGATTCGGACATGCACAAATTGGTATAGTGAAAATCCCTTATTACTATACCTCATACATATTCATGATCGAGAGCCGAACGTTCACTGGTCAATTCACCATCACGTGCCAGATGTTATTCTTGCTGTTTACCAAACGCGCGCGAGAGGATTCACGCACATTGTTAATACGCATGAGTAGTAGACTGTCGCATGGGTTACCCGTGCGACAGTCTACTACGCATGCGTTCTACAGAGCAATCGAGATACTGTCGCACGGGTGCAGTACGCACGCGCGAACATCGCACAGGAGAGATGCATGGTTGCGCGGTTCGCGTTAATTTCCAGAGCTCAATGATGCCGTACTGGAGAAAATGTATAGACCGTGTAAAGATGTCTCCTGTACAAAAGAAAGTTGTACACATTGCAAACAACTGTATTTACATGTACAACTGTAGTAACTGTATTATATTGCAAACGAACCGAACTAGTAATTGAAGTTGAATCTTTTGGTGAGCTGTACAAGTTTCCCCGAATTTTGTTTTAGGTGCATAATAATAAAACAAAATTCGGCAACTGAATATGTATGAGGTATAGTAAAACAAAATATAACATGGTTTATTTCGGGTGGACAGTTGATATTAGCTCCCCTCGGTACTGGAAGTTGACAAACTAGTTCCCTCGGCTTCGCCTCGGGAACTACTGTAGTTTGTCAACTTCCAATACCTCGGGGAGCGAATATCGACTGTCCACCCTCAAACCATGTTATATTTGTATACTGTGGTATTTTTTTGGTGTACAGGAGAAAAAAATGACTACTGTTACATAATTGGCATTTCTCAGCAACTTAAGAGTCATTTCGTGTAAATACTTCATATACATGTAAGTGTCCACGCTCAAAAAAAATCGAATTTTTTTATACTTTGTGGGATGAAAGGACTTTGGGAGTAAGTAAGCAATTTTGAGGCTGCAAAAATTAATTGTTTGCATTATTTTCAAACGTCATCAAGCCAAACTGCAAAGTAATGTCACAAAAGTAACTATATCAGGACAAAGTATCATCCTTACCCTTACAAGAAAAAAATTATACTATTTTTAGACCCTATAATACAGCATGTTTTTACAACTAGCAAAATTGCATTTTTAACCCCATTTTTATCCCTCCAAAATGACACTTGCCAGGGCACTCAGAATAATTTCCCTTCCTTCTCCAGTGTTCATTATGAGTAACTAACCCTCCCCTCCCAAAGAATCGTACAGAATATGTATTATTGTTAAGGTTACATGTTAATTGCCTTGCGGAAAGTCCACTTTTTTACATACACTATGTACATGTACTAGGTTTCACTATTTTTTTGTCAACGTGGGAGCGGTTTGGAATATCTGGAAAGCGCATGGGGGGGGGGGTGTAATGTGGATACATGTACATGGTACATATGTACATAATGCTAATTTTTTTTTTTACACTGTAATTGCATTTATTTTATTATTTTCAATACAGAGAAGTGATATGGCGATTACGAGAGCAAATAACTCGTATTTTTATATTAAAATACATGTACTTTAAAACAACTATCACTCTAGTGAAAACTCAAAATGGCCTCTATATTGATTGATTGAATTGAATGTGTAAATATGGTCAGATCAAGCACATATAAAGTCGAATATAGTACCGTTATGGGTGCTGCTATGCCCTCCAAAATCATAATTTCGTAATCAGCATGACATTTTGAGTCTCTTCCAAACTGTCATCAGCAGTCAACATGGCCACACTTCTGTGGTGCATCCATTGTTACATGGCAAGCAATCTAAATGTATTGGTGCTTATAAATTACAGCCTCAAAATTGCCGAAAAATGGCCAAAACACATAATGGCCGGTAACCATGGCAACGGGCAAAATAAAAGTTTAAAAAGTCTATTTTGGTTACTTGCTCCCAAAGTCCTTTCATCCCACAAAGTTTTTAAAAATTCGATTTTTTGAGCGTGGACACTTGTATGAGGTATTTACACGAAGTTACTCTTAAAGTACTATTTTCTTGATTGTTTCACTATTTAAAAGAAGAAAAGCATCAGCTTTAATCTGATACCGTACCCAAAACATAAAAATTCACCAATCCGTTTGTCTATAAAAAGGCAACTGTTTAAGGGTTGCATTTTTGTTCACCCTGTAGATAAAAAAAACTAAATTACATTTGGATGTGATACAAAGCTGGGATGCGACTTATAAATCTAGTGTTGTATAAATATTTTTAAATGAGTAAAATGAAAGGAAATGCTGATTTGTATAGTCTGAACCGGTCATGTTATTTAATATTGATCATGAACAAGTCATATCATAAAAAAGAGCAAGACAATTCAAAATGAGAAGCAGTAGTGCCTAATTGGCATGTTAAATGTTCTCGATCAGGGGAACAAATCCTTCCAAAGTACAGGTTTGATCATATAGAACACAAAGAAAATATGATCCTTTTTCTTTTAGAAAATGAAAATGAGAGTAAAGATGCTTGAAGACTAGGTCTATAGCTTGGAAAAACCCATAAAATATTTTGAGACAATGATATGTTTCATATCGCAGTATTATTTCCTAGTTTTATTTTCGGGGGAAAAATTGCAATAACTTCCTCATTTTCAAAAATGAATCCAAATAATAACCACTCTGTATTTATTTTTGCTTTTGTTGAATTTTTCTAAGGTTATTTTTTTTACAATATATCCTTGTTGATGAAAAGATTTATGGCGCACATAATGCATCTGCAATGTAGGTGGTCCTGTATGCGTTCACTGCATATAAACCACAGACGCCATGGTGATTTGGCATTCTGCCAAGAACCCAAACATATACATGTAGCACATACACGTAGCGCGGGCGAACAAAATTATCCTGGCTACCAAACACAGTCATACTATTCATGCATAATACAAGTGCAGCTATAATAAACTTCCCCCTTGACCTTTCCTAGGTACAATGCCACTGGTTCCCGGTCCCTCTATTCACTGCGGTTTGTGGGGCCGGAACCAGTCCAGGGCATGATGTCATTGGATAACCTCATGCTGGGGAAAGTCCCTTTTGGCTCCCAGACTGGGCGTTGTTTATATAAATTATGCATAAACACACAGACCTTTGGCTTGGTACAGCCTCTGTGAGCAGTGAGGGATAGCATAAAGCTGCAATGAAGAACAATGACTTGCAACACTTTACTGCAGCATATGTAGGCCGTTTGTGTAGCCAGTTGCCCGACAACCACTGATGACTAATTTGTTTTCATCTAAACAGAGTTGTTGTGCATCAGAAAATATAATCCCCCAAACTAAAAATATGTCCATAATGAAATATATTTCTCTGAAGCATTTTTTGCACATAATTATTTTTCACAGTGTTGGGCAACTGCTGATACCCTTGTGGGTCACATGCTGACCACATTCTCTAAGTCTGAGGTTGTATGTTCGGTTTTATGTCCCTGTAAAATCTGGATAACTGACCATGCTCCTTCAGTGAAGTAGCACGCAAAAGGCCTAACATTTTCTTTTAATGTAATTCTGGTGGTCTTTCAATTCTGTAAATTAATCGGTTTCAAAATCTGGAACACTATAAAAGCAGAGAGATTTCCACTGAGCACAACAACAAACTGGCTTTAATGTAGCTTATTTTTAGCACATACATGTATGCAGTATTGCCCTATCAATGTTCAAATGCCTTTTCGAGATTCAGTTTCCTCTTTCATCATTCTGAAACCAAACCAAGATTTACAGCGGAACGCCAACATGTACTTTAAAAACACATGAACCATGAGTCATTGGAAAATAGAAATCAAGACAATCCGTTGACGGAGATTAAAAAACCCACATGTTTACCAATGTAAATGGTACATGCATGTCATTTTTCGTTTAAAGGTTTTTTTTTATGACTGAGTGTACCCATACATGTATAAGCCCTAATGTATTGTTCATCAAAAACAACACATTTAATTGTAGAAAGAAAAAAAAACATTTTAGTTTGAAGGGAGTAAATGACTGACCAAATACTAATACCAAATGAACTCACAAAAAAATCTTGCCACAACTGGTCAAAGCGATATACACATAGCTGATATTTTCAAAATGAATTCAAACCAGACAAGTTAAATCATTATACATGTAAAAAAAGGTTAAAAGATGGAGTACTGAAAGGATTGTTATAATTTAGAGATACATAACATGTACATGTACATGTCTATAGATACACGTACATGTATACCATCAAACAGCATTATCACTATCGACAGCTTAATACACATGTACCATAGGTCTATCAACAACACCGGAAAATATAAGCACCATTATCTACAGAAAAGGTTAAATATTAACAATGTTTTCATAATTAACACCGCTTTCAGTTAACACTATCAGCATTTTTACTGATGTTCAATGAATCGATTCTGTATATGTCGTAGGCCTATTATAAGCAAGTCAAAACTGAGCTATAACTAAATGTGTTCAGTAATAACATTAAAATGACTGAATGGTTCAATATTTTTCCTTCTGTTTCCAGTATGTACAGGTAGATTAAAATGCTTTCCTCGGAGTGGTCACGTTTTAGCCCATCAAGACGAACTATTGTGGTGTTATACAAATAACGCCCGAAAATAGATATGTACATGTATATGAAAATTAATATCTTTTTCCTTTAGGGGTAATTATAAGTCACCCGCTTACATTGTATAAGTAATAATATACGGAAACTTCATTGCTATGATTAATCACCATGGCAACTGCACCTATAATGGGCAGTAACCATGACTACAGTTTGCATTAATAAACAGCACACGCTATGTCAGCACAGGGCGGTTTTCCTGCAATTTCCCTTTATTGCCATTGAAATTCTCTGCATCTTTGTGTCTGCAATTATGGGTGTGGCAGAAACTGGGAATTATTCGTGTGACATAATTTATGTCAGAAAAAAAGGCCCAATTTTTAAGAGAAAAGACAGTCACAAAATACCTCATTAAATTTTCTGCAATGTACATGTGTACATGTACATGTATACAGTTGTACCCTGATAAGAAGAGCACTGTTTATACAACATCCTGCTTATAACAAGGAAAATGTTAGGCCCTAAGTCTGTTTTTCTTCTTTTTTCTGTGTTTTCCATTACTGATAATAAAACTATAACAAGGTAATTTGTTAAGTCCCAAGGACCTTGTTATGTGGTGTTCTACTTTACATAACTTTAAATAAGGAAGAAGACACCAGACAGTCATGACAGTAAAAACACTTATCTTTAACTTGTGTGTGTAAATTTATTGAACAGCAATAACAAGTTATAACAATCTTAACAATCTTAAATAAGGAAGAAGACACCAGACAGTCATGACAGTAAAAACACTTATCTTTAACTTGTGTGTGTAAATTTATTGAACAGCAATAACAAGTTATAACAATCTTAACTGTTTTAAAACATAAATTTGTAAACATGAAAAAATGCCCTTTACCTGCAACAGCACTGGTAAGAAATAACACAATGTTTATTGAGTGTAATCCGTTCTTGATTTACAAATTACACAACTGGCCATAATAACAACATCTCTTTCAACAACATCAAATGCATTAACTTTTTGAAAACTTTGGCCCTCATGCCTTCTAACTAGAATTTGAACTTGAACAAGCAAAACTGATCATATTTCACTTATTTTGTTGCACGATAGAGAGAAATACTGTTTGAGACTCTTACAAACAACCCTGTCTCAACATATAAAACAAGTGAATTTTAACAATAAACCTGAGATTAAAAATGTGCATTGCATTTTTGCATTTACAGACTGATTGCAATGTGGTTAAAACCAAACAAAACAATTAAGAACGCCCTGTTGATTATAGGATTAACCTGAAAATAAAAAGAACTTGTTTCATCAGCTGCAAAAATCAGAATGTTTTTCCTTCTTTAGTTTGGAATTAAATACTACATTAGCTGATGTAAAGCATCATAATATATAGAACCATCTCAGAAAATTAATATCAAGAGCCTTTTTTATATATGTTTTAGAAAGTTTGAAAGTCCCCATCACCCTCATCTTTTGTATTTTACACTGCACTCCAAATGAGCCATCAACTTTATTTTCTCAGTCACTACCGCTATGTTAGCCAATGATGTACTCAAAATAATTAATTCCATGTACATGTACACAAAACAAATAATGCACATTTGTTTTCATTTTCAGCATTTCTCAACCTACCCGTGTATCACTTGCACATGTGTTAATATTTTTTCAGGAACTTAACTATCTCATGCATCATGGATTACATACATTTGTACATCAGCGTTGTGGCTGGAGATGACCCACATCATTAATTGGGTCAAGTCTGGTCACCTACAAATGTTTACAAGGTGAAACACGAGGACATTGACAAAGCCCCAAACAAAACTTGCACAATAAATGACTGCAGTTGCATGTAGAAATAGGCATGACTGGTAAAGAGCTAGGAACCTCATCAAATGGTCAGGTCACTTTAGACATACATATGTACCGGGTCAACAAATAACAATGCATATTAAATATTCATATCACAAACTGAAATTCAGCAATGTGGTATACATACATACATGTACTGGTAGTTAGCATACAGGTATAATGTACATGTACTGTACATGTACACACATGTGCACGAGCTACATACTGTACATGTACCAGAGTATAGGCCCTATCACAGGGTCCTGTGGTCAGTGAACAGTAACCTCATGACCTGAAAGGCAAGCAGACAGCAGAGTGCAATGACCTGACTGACCCCACACAAATAAACACAGTGGGAACCTTGTGGTTAACCATGGAGCTATCCAAAAAAGCTAACTGTCAACAGTTAACCAGTAATCTCCAACAGTTATTCATTAATCCTCTGAGGACTATTTACAGGATGACTGTATAAGAGAATTCCCACATCTAAATGGAGGGACTGGGCAATAATTAATGCCCTGAATTCATCCAGCTACAGGGTGCAAATCTATATGAACTGTTTACAGCACAACACAGTGTCACACAATACAAGTGAAGTGACCATTTTTTACTGTCTAGGAAATGGGTGTAACATAATATTATCAACCTATACATGTACAAAAATGTACATGAGTGTACACTGAATTCTTCCCACTTCAGTCATAGAATGCAGTATGTTTATTAATTCAAGAATTTACAGACCTGCTACTATATGTATTCTGTATTCTTTTCAAATGGGATTGTGTGTTATTATTTATGTGATTAGAAAACCTGGTATTAAACATTTAGGCGAAGTAAAAAAAAAAAACATGTTTAGCGTCCCCGCCCGCTTCCTTTTTAGAGGCCGCCTCCTTTTTTTTTTTTTTTTTTTTTTTTTAAAAGACAAAAATTGATAAATTTTAACGATCTCTGACGAAAGAAATCGTATTTTTAGACTTTTATACCGTGTATAAAGCTGTGGAAATAGTCAATGAGTCCAAGTGGCGGCCATTTTGAAAAAAGCTGGTAACCATCTTGAAAAATAGCCCGGCCGCGTTGTCTTGAAAAATGTGTCGGGCGGCCATTTTGAAAAAAAAAAAAAAAAAAAAAGGGCCTCCTCCTTCCTTTTTGTCAAAGAGGCAGGACGCTAAACATGTTTTTTTTTTTTTTTGCCTTATAGGACCATGACTTCACTGAATTCATTAACATTCTGTCCAACTCCAAACCTTTCACGGTTTTTGGGTGTGTTTTGTGGCAATTGTGGACCGGTAGGACAAAAGGGTTAGGGCACAAAACATACGCCCACAATTGATCGATAGTCCACGACTGAAATTCGTGTACAGAACCAATGACATGAATGAGAGCTGTTGCTAAAAAGTTAACAAAGGAATGAGGATAAGGGACAATAGCGTGTCTATGTGGGAGTGTTGGGCTGTTTGTTTGTTGGTTTTTTGTTTTTTTTTACGAAAACAAGACTGTGAACCCCTGCAACTACTCAATATACATTCATGTACTTTACTTTCAAAGTAATATATGCGGGTACCATACACTGTATAAATAGCAGCATAGATAGCACACTATTTGATTTGGGTGGACTCTTGTTATTCAGGAAGCATGGAGTTACATTTAATCTTTCTGACATCCGTCTTGATTTCCCGTTCCCAATAATTGTTTGAACACATTGTTTTATAACAGCCTGATGATCTCCTTTTGTTCACTGCAATGAAGATGCAAAAGTCTCTTTTAAAAAAGGGTGTTTCATTCGGACTCTCCGACTAATTCGTATACTTCCATGACAATTTAAAATACGATTTACTTTTTTCTACTCAGATTGAGCTTTCTTTGTGCACAATTTGGTTTTTTTTAATATTAAGCAACCAATGTATGAGTTAGGTAACTAACAATGAATCCTTTTTAATCCTTTTTAATTATGCTAATCATATAAACTTCAATAAAACATGACTGACCAAAAAAAAAACAAACAAACAAACAACAAAAATAACAATTGTACACTCTTCACGTGTGTGCATGGGTGAATGCATAATTGCACACTATGCCTACAGGTAATCTCATTACATGTATCAGGGATCATCTCAAAATATGTAGTATTTCTTTCTCAATGCTTTCAAAATTTAATGGGAACACTTTTTAGAAAACACAATTAACATGACCCTGCTCAATGGAAAACGTTATATTTACAGGGTGTATCCAAATGGTAATTGGAATATGGTTTCCCTGTTAAACATGGTAAACATCGAACCAAAAGTAACAACGAGAATACCGGTATCATCTGAGATCCCAGGCCGCTCCCATTGGAAACAGTAGGCCTATGTCATGATCTTAATTCACGTACTCTCTTAATTCAACAATATAAAGCAGCAAAACTTATTTGTTGGATTTTTAGTTGAACAACAGGCAAGCAAAAGTGTATTGCTGTAACTGTGGGATCCTAGCTTTAAACTTTAAAGCTACTCTATGCACATTGCAGTCTATACATTTGTATGAAATGGATTCAGCTATAAATTTGTCTCTTGCAAAATACTACGTTGGAGCAAAGAGCAGGGAATATGGTTGGAGAGACGTGTTAAATGTAAGAAGAAGATCAGAATTACCTGTCAAGTGTTCAAAGCCTTCTGAAATTCAGACAAATTACAATGTGTGTTACCAACTTCTAAGAGGCATCTTGGGGTGCACCATTTTCTCAAGGGGGCCCCTGAAGGCAACCAATATTGTTATGTGCAATTCAAGAATTTAAATAGAGGGAGGGGGAGCAATTTCGCTGGGAATGCACCCCGCCCCCCCCCCCCCAACCCCTAGTTACACGCCACTGTACACATGTACATGTACATGTATGTTACCAAAGAGAAACACTCAGTTGTCCCTGCACTTGAAATAACCACATGCATGGTCCTTTGACAAAGGGCACAAATCAAGTATGTACACCCACAGGGCTGCTTCTGGTGTACTTTTTGAGATACAGTTTACTGCATTCAATCACCATTATTACATTTGACAATGGAGTTACTGAAGGAAAGTCTTGCTAGCCAGGAAACCTTGTGGCAAGATCACCAAGGTCATGGAACACAAAAAACTGGGGATTTGCATAAAGAGGCAGACACCAGGAAATGCAACCAAAGTCCATATTTGTTGATGATTTGTCATACAAGCTATACAAGCACCACTGAACCATGCTTCAACTTACATGTAGCCTAAAATAATACTATCCAAACCTTAATAAAATCTTGAAACTACTTTATCAAGTCATCATGTACCAATGTAATTGCCTTTGTATATTAATGTGGTAGCAGTGAATCCATGTTTCATTTCCAGTGTAAAGACAACAGAGCATTAAATTTACGGTACATCATGACTCATAGGCCTACCATCAATGCAAAGTGTATGTGTCACATACAGCTACAGCCACTCCTAATCAATTCCTAATGCATGATGTATCAAATGCTTTCCCATTTGCAGGAACATTTGTACATACACATGTACATGTATATGTACATATGTACATGTGTACATTGTACATTTACCAGCACGTCATTCAATGAAAGGGTATATGTCTGGGAAGAGCTGAACTCGTGAATGTAGATGTACATGAACACAGCATCACAGACACAACTTGTGTCAATGTGACACTACAATCAACATGAACTGAGATCAGAGTAGAATTAGAAACAAATATATTTTTTCGGCTATAATCATGTTTACAAATGTATGTGCACATGGCTGAAAGGGGAGGGGCCGGGGGATGGGGGAGGGTGGCTTGAACATGCACATGATTGGATTTTCAATAATTCACTTAGGAAAGTTTTTAGTTTTTAATTTAAATGAGGGTCTTTCCAGCATGCAAAATATGAAGTACATGCATGTTGTCCACATGGGTACAGTTGTCTAAAATGAGAGAGGGGCCTAGCGTGAGCTAACAATGAAAATTGTTGGATATTGAATTATTTTGCAAATTTTGACATTGAATTATTGATCTCCATCATGTTCATGTGTCTAATATAATATGCACATAAATTTGTCTAAAGCTTTATACTAAATATTAAGCAAATATTCCGCAAAGAGTCTCCGAACCCTCAAGATGGCATCCAGTGGCTGATGCAATGCTCAGTCACTATAGGACAACTGGAATGTTCATCTGCTAGGTCTGTGCCTACCGGTAGATTGGTAAAAAAAAAAAAAAAAAAACCTACATGTACCTAAACTACTTTGTACCAGTGAATGTTATTCCTCACGATTTTATGGATGGTAATTCTTATCAGTGTGACAACTCGCTCATGCAGGTTCATTTATCCACACTGACAGGGGGACACTTAAATCCCATGGCTGAACATATAAACTGCAGTCAAAGCAAGACAGGCAAGAATCACATCCAGTCTGTACAGGATACTCCCAGCTCCACCTGAAAAACATAAAAGATGGAGGTGTAAATGTGGCTTGGGGGGGGGGGGGAACACTTATTCTCTCAAGGCTGGAATTAGCAAAACTTTCAGTGAAATGCGTAAAAAAAAAAATATTGTATCACAGACTTGTTTCAGAGTGAAATAGCAATTGAAGTTCAAATTTAATATTGTGTTAACATTTACAATTGTTCCTACCGATATTTTGTTGAGATTCAAAACGTTAATCAACTCACATTTTGTTTCTCAACAAAATACCGTAGGAACAATTGTAAATCTTTTTGACTGAATCTGGATGCATATACATGTACGTACATGTACATGTGACCTCAAAGTAAAGCAGATTTATGTTAAAAAAACATCAACCACCATCAATCTTTCCAATCAGCAACTTTTTTTTTACAAAATATACATTGAGGTAGAACTAGAACAAATTTGAATGGGGCAGAAAGCAGGCATGGAGGAAGAAAATGGCCTGAACATGCAATGAATGTAAAGTACATGTAAAGGGGAGGGGGCGCAGAGTGGCACCGCAACCTTGATAATGGCAATGATCCGATTTGCTTATACATTAAAGTAACATGCAAACTCAAATACATGTACAGCTGAGAGCCAGGTACTGCACGTGTAGCGGTACTTGAAGCAATATGCATTGTATGACATTTTGGCCAACTTGTCGTGTACCTGTTTTTGTTAACAAAATCTGTACAAGTAAGGCAACCAAATATATGTTAGCATCCCTTTACATTATAGACCATTTGGGGGAGCAAGGCTTGAAAAAACAACACCTGTGTGCACTTTCCCTGTTTACAGGTTTAGTGCAGTTTTTCTTCCATGATTGTTTCCAGCAATAATTTGGGGTAATATACTAAAGTATTGTATCTGAAATTGAGGACTAATCCCGTAGGCTTTCCCCTGTACATTCCTTGTAAGTTGTACTCACACCTATGTGGGCCAACATTTTGTATACAATGTACATGTACGGTGTATGTACCAGGTAGGACCAAAAGTGAAGCTGCTAAAATACTGTAAGCAGATACATGTAGTACATGTAAAAATGTGAAAACTTGCTGTCAATGTGAAGTTATAGGCCTATAGTTCTTCCTTGACCACTTCAAAGTTAAAAGCATTAGAGTGGCTATCAACACAGATACCGGTACATGTACGGTATGTATGCATGACAGAGCATGCAAAATGCAGGGAGATCGATCAGATGACATCTAGACAGTGTTAATGTCGACAACCTCTCCATCTCATTTCTTACCAGCGGGTAACTTTTCCAGGCCAAATAAAAACATACTATATGTAGCACTAGAATGTGGGGTCACTTTTTATGCTAATCAGCTGGCGTAGAAATTCTCGCTTGAATTAGTTCAGTGCACCCACATGTATACATACATATGTACAGTTACTAGCCCAGGTACTAGCCCAGGTTGAACTTCTCCATTGTGTAAAGTACAATGAGACAGAGACCAGCATATGAACTTCTGCTGCCATAGCAAACATTTTTAAAAATTGTTTTTCATATTTTACCTGATGAAGGAATCTGAAATTTCGTTCAAATATTCCTTGTGTCCAGAAAATGTCCATGGGCATTGTGGTTAAAAAAAAAACAAATCGGAGATCCACGCTTTCATCTTAAACACTGTATCCTGTATGAACTTTTCATTTGAAGACTTGCGCACGTTTGCAAAACGCTTGCTATTCGTGCTAGCGTGGATGTTTAGGACAAAGTCATGAATCTCCAATTTTCTTCCTGTAAACATGTCGCCCACCAACATATTTACTTGTTCTAAACCAAGCATCCTTGTAACTTTGTATTTTTTCAGCCACTGTGATCTTGACCCTTGACCTTTCGGTCCCAAATGCAAAAGGCTTCTTAGAATTACCAAGGACAATCCACAAACCAAATTTGAAGTTCATATGTTAAGTATTTCTCAAGTTATCGCGCTGACATGATTTGTCCGGACACACACACACACACACACCCACCCACCCACGGAAGGACAAGGCGGAAACAGTATGCCCCTTCGGCTTCACCGTGGGGCATAAAAACAAAACAATGTTCTAAAAATGTTCCCTATTGTAGCAAAATTGCAATACCCTGGTTGTCAGTTGTTATGCAATAATGAAATTAAAAACATTATTAACCCGGCTTATACAGGTACACCAGAAAATCATGTAATTGTATGTATCATTAGTAAGCACAAAAACTGTATGCCTTGCACAGTATGTAGGGGCGAACTTTGATGATGGCAAAAACTGTGAGAGCAATTATTTGTACATAGTTTGCAAGCAAGAATTAAAGCAAAATACATGCACTGTTTTGTACATTTAAAGGCAAAATGGACAGAGAATATGAGCTGCTTGTAAAGCGTAGAGATGGTAGAATACTGACAGTTGAATGAATTGAATACAACATACCTTTATTGATGTGTTGCTATTAAGATTGCTGAAGCACACAGGCTCAACACATGTGATGACGATACAGCTACATGTACATGTGCTAGTCCCTTGATCGATGCAAGGTGCTTATTGTTCATTTGAAAAATACATTAAATGTACATACCGGTACCCTACCAATTACCACACACTAAATGCACACATTAAATGTACATGAAATTGACATTACAGTATTTCAATGTAACATGTATCAATACAGTTCAGATGATCTACAGTGATCAGTTTCAGCTTAAAACAGACCCGAGCTGCCGGGGGGGGGGGGGGGGGGGGGGGGGGGGAGAAAAATGGCAAACACCAAACAGTCTTCTGACCACCAAATGACAAACTCCCTTGAGATCCCAAAGAATTGGAGACAAAATTAATTTACATGTAGGGCAAGGGCGGATCCAGGGGAGGGGAAAACAAGGGCCATGCCCCGCCCCTCATCCGCCTCCCCCCCCCCTCCATAACACAAACATTTTTTTTTAATTTTTTTTTTAAAGTGATGGTGCAATATATACATGTACACCACCATCGTATCTTTTCCTAAAAAGAAATGGTTAAAGTGGTCACCTATGTACATGTATTGCCTCAGATTGCACCATAGAGTACATCAAGAATCAAACAAAATGTGGGGCCCTATTTATAAGCAGGCCCCGAACCCAACATTGCCATATTGTTTTGGATCCACTTTGGACCCACTGTTCTGGATCCACCCTTGATTTATGTCAGGTCATAAATACATACAATTAATGGTATCCATAATTACATAGTTAATTCGAGGTAATAAAATTTGTATTGCCAGAATACAGAAAAAAGAGCATGTAATCTAAAGTAATCGCTTTAGTACACTTAAGTTTGTATAAAAAAGAAGTCAGCGACAGCATGTAATAATCTAATGGGGGAAATAAAAAACCTCAGACATGTGAATGTACGTTTGTGTGTGTAAACATGCATGGACAGTACATCAAATGTCAGTACTGGCCACTGAAAATTTGTGTTTTACGCTCCTCTTTTTTAACATTTCGTTTTTCCTTTTATATCACATGGGTGTTGCTTGTGGAGTGGTATGTGGGAAGTCATACTCCCCCATTAGTCACTAGACATTAAATGTTTACTGAAATTTATCACATCTCTAAAGATGCAGTTTTTAAACAAAATAATTGATTTTCCTACATTTTGTAGAAAGCATTGAATTTTGTGATCCTTTGTTCTTACATAAAAATATTCATACGTGTGTAACTTAACTGGACAGTATTTCATAACATTGTTGTCCACCCGACCACTCTGCGTTTGTAACAACAAACGCAAATCTCTAGTTTACTTTTAAGTTATTGCTACCGGTAACACATGCAAGGATCAGGAATCTTTTTTCGCCAATCCTTTATCATTTTCTGTGAAAAAAATCAGATTACTAAAGGTGTTCTTTGGCTGGACAAAAATCAGCCTTTCAATAGTCAATTTCAAATGGTTGGAACCTTATTTTCACACAGAACTGGCCTTATTAAAACTACGGTACATGTATATTTTACTTTGATACTTTGACTTCAGATCTTCTCAAAACATTAACAAATTTTGGACCATGGCTCCTTGTAGCAGTGTGGATGCAATTTTGTTGCATTGGTTTGGGTACATGTAATGTGAGTAACCAAAAGATCAAGTTGTTGATACTGTAACTGACTGAAATTGATTCTGTCTTATGCCATTTCTAAGTTGCTTCTTCCCTTAGTAACAGCTATTGAACTGATAAAAGAAATGAAAATGATACCAAGCATGATGTCATCAGGAGGTGTCAAAAATTGAAATGCGAGTAACCGGTAATGCGAGTAACCAGTGTAATGCGAGTAACCATATAACTTTCCATGATGATAATGAATAAAAATTATGACTTTTGATTACTGCTTTACTGTTTTTTGATAAGAAGAAATAATGTACCGGTAAGCCCCTTGAAAATGTAATTGATGCAGACTAGGATTTATGGTACACATACCGGTACAGTATCTGAACAGTATTAGAATTCATAGGGCCTTCTGGTACCGGTACATCAAAAGTTGCTAATACGTGTAATTTGCATAAAATCACATTGTGTACAATCAATCTAATGTTGATGTACAATGTACAAACAGTTAGAGCAAATTTGAGAGTTGATGAGGGAATGTTATCAGTAAATATGCATAAATAACATTTTTAGAGTTATTATATTGTCATGTACCAGTACATATGTACATGTACATGTATCGTTCAGCATGTTCAATAGACCTGTGCTGGGCACCATCAAACTTTTCTAAAAGACAAATTCAGATTGAGTGGTAATCTTTTAATTATACTGACACTTAAAGAGTGATTAATTGATTGAATTGTGTAGCCTAGCCATTTGTTTTGTTTGATAAAATGATTTAGGTTGAATTAGACCTGTCCTGATTAAGATTTGATTTTTTTTTTTTCAACCAAATGAACCGAATTGTAATGGAAGTAACCGTAATGCGAGTAACCAAATCCTTCTTTGGTTATTTTTTATTCCTTTACTTTTTTGTTGGCTTTATTTTGGTTTCAGTCCATACGTTTAGGGTTGTGCAACTTTATGCAGTTAAAATCTGATCAAAATTGTGGGGGTAAATTTGTATTTAACCCCAGCCAAAGTGTCGGACAAACTGTAATGCGAGTAACCGTAATGCAAGTAACCGTAATGCGAGTAACCAACCTTTCTCGTTGTATAATTAGGTGTTGGGCCTTGAGCCCAGCACCTATTCGTTTTATAAGAATTTACTGTTTTTGTTCTTCTCAGCATATTCCCAGCAAATCCTTCTCCAGAACTGTTTGGAAAAATGGAAACATATACATGTATGAACTTCATTTGTCAATACATGAATGCCCAATCCACCGCAGATGTGGTTTTTTGCAATTACGTAATCATGACGTCATCATGGGTCATGTGACGTCACTTGAAATTTTAATAAATTTAATCTTTGAAATTCCATATAAAATCAACCGTGAGAGACCGGAACCTGAAATTTGCAAGAATCGACATGGTAATACATGATCTTCATTTTATCTTGTGCGCGTAAAATCACGTGACCCTTCCTTCCGGTCGAAACTGGAAGTGCCTAATAATTTAAAAGTGGAAAAAGATATGAACTTGCTTTTAACGATTTAAGTGTCTGCCTGGATTGACCTTTCAAAAAAAATAATGGGTGGCGCCATGAAGTGTTGGAGCGCCCTCTAGCGGCAGGTTAAAAACGTCAAAAAAGGAATTTTCACTTGATGTCTGTGGCGAACTTTGCGGTAATCGCTTCAAAATTAATGAATAGATGACCATCATGCAGACAACACCTGTGCGCGAAAAAAAATTGATTACGTCATCAGACCGGAAGTTACAATAAAATTAAAAAGACCTTTAAACCTTAAAAAATTGCTAGAAAATATACCGTGATAGATATAATCAAGATTTGGCTATAGGCTATATAGCACAGTAAGCTCTGGAGGTTTCTGGTAATGACGTCACAATGACGTCATCAAGTATCGTATTACAAGCAATCAAAGATTTCTAGATTTAATCTTTGAAAATCAATATAAAATCAACTGCTACAGATTTGATTTTGTTTTTTATGGCAATCGATACAATATTGCAGGGTCTTCATTTTTGGTATTAAGTGCAAAATCATGTGACCCTTCCTTCCGGTCGAAACCGGAAGTGCCTTATTATTTGAAATTGGCAGAAGATGTGAACTTGCTTTCAACGATGTGAGTGTCTGCCTATAGGCTGCACTGTAAAATAAAATACAGGTGACATCATCAAATGTTAGAGCACCCTCTGGCAGCATGTTGAAAAAGCTAAACATGGATTTAAACATGCATATTTTGAGTTGATGTGTGTGGCATGACGTGAACACTCCTCCTAGTAAGACCAACCTGACCAACCATGTACATGTAGAGCCTGCCCTAGGGGATTAAGATATTTTTAAGCACTTATTCTATAATTGGTTCCTAAAAGGAGCGAAGGTCACTCTGCCTGAGAGATTTCAAGCATACTATTTTGGTTGCTAAATCTGTGGGCCAACAAAAGTACCGACGTACCTGAAATGTTAACTTGTTTTATATGTTGAAATGTGAAAATCCGTGAATGCTAGCATAAAACTGCAATTCACCTGAAAGTATAGTTCCAGAAAGCAGTGTGGCTAACAGGTGGTATTTCATTTAACCACAAGTCACTATCTCGCTGGGACTGTGGAGCAGGGAGGGGAGTTTGGTTTACTTGCTCCCCAGGGGCTTTCAACAGTGTGAAACTAGCCACTTTCTTAAGAGGGCTGGTTTCGTCATGCAAAGTTTGCGGTAATCCATGGCCCAACACTGTGTGGTTGTTCCTACAACCTCTAGTTTATATCTGATTTGGGTCTTCAGTTTTCATTAACCATTTTAGTTACATGTACTGTAAGTACCATGGTACCGGGGTAGGTGTCCTGTAAATATTAATTTGGTCATTGCACTTTCAGGTTAAGCAGACAGGGGAATCAAAACAGAGCCAATTTTTGGCATGTCCTTTTTGTGTAATGCGAGTAACCCGTTTTTTCGAAGAGTGCCACGATCTTGTCATGGTACGAACATATGTTTTTTTACCATCAGGGTGAAGCCTGGAATAGGGTATATTTATGCAGCATAAGAGATACATGTAGATAGTACGACTGCTGCTAAAACCACAGCAATCGGAACACGAAAGTGTGCAAAAAAGTGTAATTGCGAGTTACTGCGGAATCGCCCAATAACTTAAAAATGAAAAGGAAGTTCAGGAATGAATTGGTTTTTTGGGGCCATATCCCTGTTTGCATGGAATTGCCCATACACGTATGACGGCATGTTCTAGAGACAAAATAACACCTTTATGGTGATTTGAGTGTACTTTTAATTTCGTAAAAATGACTAGAAATGGTTCTAAGACCCAACTTGACCCGTTTCTGCTCTCATGCTCTAATAGCAGAGCTTCATCAGTAGTAAGCCAATACCGGTATATTCGGCTAAAGTCGTGTCAAATGTTAGAGTGCATACATGTACATGTACATGTGTATGTACATTGTATATACGGCAAGTGCATGTAATAAAGTTTTGTGTGAACCTACTTGTGATGAGGACAAACCAACCTTGATTTGACTTGTACATGTACATGTAAGTAAACCTTTCAGACTTCTGGCCCTTTTATACATGTAGGCAAGAATTGGTTCTTTGGGAAACAGACTGCATAATTTTGGTTGTTCCAAAACTGATCACAATGTAAATGCCAGTGTTTCGGCAATGCTTTTGTTAGCTGCTGGGTTTTGATGTGGGATGTGAAGATTAACTTGAAGACTAGGGATACAGACCAGTAAATAAATTTAGACCCAAATGGTAAATGCCCCCACTTCAGAACTTCAGGAAAATAGCTCACAACTCTCCAAGGTGATCGAGACGCAGCTTAATGACAGTTTATTTCATCATCTTTCATTTTCTTTTTAAAATTTTTTTTTTTTGGGGGGGGGGGGAATCTGATGATTTTCCATCTAAAATTTCAGTCTGAAGATGATCACCCTACATGTAGTCCTGAAGCCCATGGCCATTTTGAAAAAAACGGTGCCTACACTCCATTGCAAAATAGAGTGCTTTTAGGGCCCCAATTTCATACAAATTTCACAGAACTACAAGCTCACAGTCCTGTGCATGGCTTCTACCCTTATTTTTTACTAACCCTCAACTTCATGGCCCACAATATGCTCAAATACTGAAGAATTTGAGGGCATGCAAATTGTGATTTGGCTGGCGTACAGTATGTAGGCAATTTCGGACCGATTCCAGTCTGCAACCCTAAAGACAGTTCTTTTGGTCGTGTTTCATTCATGATGTACCGGGTATTGCTCACAGTTTTTAAATTTTACGTCTTCTATGACTGTCAATTTCCGCCTCTTTGTAGTTATGGAGTAGAAGTTTCTCCATGAATGCATTTCTTTTCTCTAAAGAAATCTGTCTCGTTTTTACAGAGATATCTTAGTAGTTTTCCTTCAGCCTTGATTAGCAGCAGTAGGCTAGACACATGTACATGTACATACGGTATGTACCGGTACATGTACATGTATGTACAATGTATGCCTAATAACATGGACTACTGGTAAGCTTCAAATGGCTAAACATGATTGAAATGTATAGACTTTTCAGTGTTGGCAGGTACGTATTTAAGCCTACAGGTGTGTGAATTATGTACAATAATGTTCCACTTCCTTCCACATAAAAATACCTGTTTCAAATGATTGACTTTGAAGTTATAATTCTGTGTTTAAAAAGTTATTTGTACTGGATACAATCACTCAATATTAAATCAATTAAAAAAATATGACTTTACTACAGGGAAACCTGTGGTACATGTAGGGTAAACTGGGGTAAAAACGCCCGATTTTTAAGTTTTTGTTAAATATCTCAGTACTACTTGGAGACACCAGGAAATAAATGTGTGGTTTTATGCAATATATGTCTCCTCTATCAGGTGCAAATATAATATCATGGTCATAATATTGATAGGGGGAAATTTTCCCCCCTTTTTGGGAGGAAGTTTGGCGGACGTTTTTACCCGGGCCTCTGGGTAAAAACGCCCGCCCACATTTATAAAAAAAAAATGGCTATACCACAGGCTTCCCTGTAGTATAGTCATATTTTTGTAATTAATTTAATATTGAGGGATACTTCATCAAATACAAATAACTTTTCAAACACAACTGGTTAATTGTATCTTCAAACTTGATCATTTGAAACAGGTATTTTTATGTGGAAGGAAGGGGAACATTAGCGTACATAATTCGCCCATAACAAACTTGTATTGAAAAATCTATTTCAATCTTGTTTAGCCAAATCATAATGATCATAGTTCCATGTTATTAGGCATGTATGTATGTTTCTAGCCTTCTGCTGATAACCTAAGGCTTTATCAAAGGAGAACTACGGTACTAAGATACGCACATTTCTGTAACAACGAGACAGAGTTCTTAGAGAAAAGAAATGTGTTCGTGGACATGATGGAGAAACTTCTACTCTGTAACCACAAGAAAGAGGAAATTGCCAACTGGTCATAAAAGACGTACAATTTGAAATCTGTGAGCAATACATCATGAATGAAACACGACCAAAAGAACCACCTCTAGTCTTCAAGATCACCTACACACCACTCATCAAAACCCAGCGGCTAACAAAAGTATTGCTGAAAGACTGGCATTTAATTCCAGAATACCTGAAATTATGCAATCCGTTTCCCAGCGAACAAATTACTGCCTATATACAAATGTAAGGCCAAAAATCTTGAAGGTGTACTTGTCAAATCAAGATTTATCAATAACCAGGAATTGGACTCATTACAAGGTTCACAAAAATGTTATTAGATGCACTTATGTGTATCTATGCACTCTAACATTTGACACGACTAATTTAGCCGAATATAAAATACTGGTTTTGGCGTACTACTGATGAAGCTCTGCTATTAGAGCATGAGAGCAGAAACCAGTCTAGTTGCGTCTTAGAACCATTACTAGTCATTTTTACTTATTAAAGTACACTGAAATTACCATAGAGGTGTTATTTTTTTTTTCTTGAGAAAATGCCATGAGCTCATGATTTCTCGGGCATTCCCTAACAAATGCTAGTCTGAGTACGTTATCCACGGAGCCCAGACTCCTGTCTAACGTCTCATATATCAAAGCATGCAGATTTATGCGATCTCACGCCTCAGCCAATTGGAGTCGACTTTACTAAACGTCATTGCATTCCCAAATCAGGACCACCGGTAAAAGTTTGATTGGTCAATTCGAATGCAGTGTTTTGTAATGCAACAACAGCCGGGCGCGTTATCGCGTAACATGATAACAGAGTGCATGACGCAGGGCTTTTTAATCCATTGTCTATGACGCGCAACGGTGAATGACCGAAGACCCGATATGTAGAAAGCGCCCGCTGATTGGTCAAAATCTAGGAGGTCAAGAGGCGGGGTCTTGCCTAATTAATCAGCGAATCTGCTCACATATCATAGACCCATGGCATTCGTCATGGGTCTATTAGTACATAGACTAAACAAATGCCAGATTCCATGCCACTACGTAACGTCAGTTAGTTATACGGCCTACATGTACCTCCCCACTTCACACAATACACTGTTTAATATTTATGTGGTAGGACTCTAATAGCTAATACTTACTCATACAACAAACATAATGCAGTAGAAAGTTCCAACAGTGAGGTTTTTGAAGATAAATGAGGCTTCATTAGAGTTTGATGTCAAGGAAAGTACTGGGCGTTTTTACCCCGAGACCCCTGATTTGCCCGGGGTAAAAACGCCCACTCAAATAAACATTATTAAGCAAATATTAAAATAGATTTTAATATTTTAATCATTTATAATTATGTAATTAACCCTTCTGAATATATATCAACTAAAGAATAATACAAATATAAAATACTTTTTTTATAAAATAATTTTAAGCGATATAGGCTAAACCTTCGACGGCCATTTTTTCAAACTTTTTTTTTAATATTTTGTTCAACAGCACCTATGTACCCTTCAAATATGTTAATGAATTTAATTCTTGTTATTATTAGTTTTTATCTACAGTGTTCTTATTAAAAATATATTCCATTGAATAATTCATCTTGTCATTTTTTACTAGCAGTGGAAACAAGTCAAGTGGGCGTTTTTACCCCATGGGCGTTTTTACCCCAGTTTACCCTATAGCCATCTTTCTTTCTTTTTTAAATATGTGGCCGGGCGTTTTTAGCCCGAGACCTGGGTAAAAATGCCCGGCAAACTTCCCTTCCAAAAGGGGGGAAATTTCCCCTTATCAATATACGTGTAATGACCATGATATTATATTTGCACCTGATAGAGGAGACACGTATTGCATAAAACCACACATTTATCTCCTAGTGTCTCCAAGTAGCACTGAGATATTTAACAAAAACCTTAAAAATGGGGCGTTTTTTCCCCAGTTTACTATGGAGATACCAACTTAAAGCAATTCCGACTTAGTCAAGTCTAGAATTACTTGCACACAATAGGCCCTATGTACATGTAATTCCACTGTTCTGAAAACAGGGGCTGTTGAGTAAATACAATTAATATGAACATTTATAAGGGTTTTTCTTACCTGTTACTTCCAGCGTTGCAATGACAAATTGTGCAGGCAGACTTTTGCCATTGGAGATATTACAAATCAGCTGTTGACCACTGTCTTCCAGTGAAGGGGTCATCATAACAGTGCTTGTACTGTTATAGAAGTCGTACATGCCTTGGAGATGTACAGTTGTCTCATCCAGCTCCTTTGAATTGATTTCCCATGTGAAAGCGGGTTTGGGGAATATGTTTTGTACTGTAGCTGTAAACTCTCCGTCTTGACCATCGAGTATCTTAATATCAGCTCCTTGGTCAATAGGCATACCATTATATGTAAGGTATACCGTATCTACCCCTCCTGTAAGGAAAATAAAGAATACTTAGTACTTACACATGTCCTCATGAAAGAACAAACTCCAATATACCGGTAGAACAAATTGGGTTACATACATTTGTACATGTGTACATGTATGTGTGTAGCGGTATGTACAATAGTGGGAGGCAGGGCGTGTACAATGTACCGTATTCAGTACTTTAACTCAGCATTCTACAAAGTTAGCATGTCTATGGAATTCGCAGACCCATTCTTGAACATGCCAACCCTGCCTGGATTCCTTTTCAAGCTTATCATATTAATGCTTTAGAAAATGTGCAATGGAGATTTACCAGGGCTTGTTTTGATTAAATCGTGTTTTGAGAGCTATATAACATGTACTGGTACCCTGACCACTTGGTATAATTTCTAAAACTCCCTACCATTGCCAACCATCAACTTCTCAAATTTATTTCGCATTGCCTTCACAAATTAGTCAGGTGGCTTGTACATGTACAATGTACAGGGTGGAATCGTATAGTCTTGGCAAACCTCAATATTGATGAGCTTCAAATTATCAAAGTTGCTTATTGGCACAGTAACCTTCATAAAAGTATAGATGTTAACAATGGTGACATCATGATATTTAGCCAAGAAAAACCCCAAAAAATAAAAAGATAATTTTTTTTTTTAAAATAAGACGCGTGTCTGTAAATTGGGCAAACAATTAGGAGAAGGGTTGTCTAAACGTGAAACAAGTTCAAAGAAATCCCCAAAATATAAGAGAAATTTGGGGGTTTCTTTGAACTTGTTGAAGTCCCCACATTAGCATCGATCATTAGGCAACCCTTTGCCTAAATTAGTAGCTCACTTTATAGACACCTAATTTTTTCCTTTTTTTGTTTTCTGGGCTAAATATCATGATGCTATCATTGTTCACATGATTTTCAATATAGTTATTAGGGTAACTGAGCCAGTTAGTTACATGTACTTTGTAAATTTGAAGCTCATCAATATTGAGGTTAATATGGCAAGTCTACACTTGATGATATTTTGGGAAAAGGTACAATGTACAAATAGGAGCGTAAAACTTTAGGGTTTATGGTAGCCATTTTGGATCTTTCATACAATGTATGTCCTCATTTCCAGTCACGATGCTTTGGAAAATGTTATTTAAGTAAGGATAATTAGAATCCCCAAAATATACTTAAAAAAAAAAAAAAAATAACAAAGGGGGGGGGGGGGGGGCCTACAGTTGGCATGTACTACACTTTATGGCCGGCCCCTACACGTTTTTTCACTGTACACATGAACACGTACACATGTACCGGCACCGTACATGTACATTTGTACTACACATTTGATACCCGTACTACATTATAAACTTGTACATCATGTACATGTACATACACACTGTGCAAAAACACCCAAATCAGGAGAGTCTGAATATCAAATACACACTGTACTTACTGTCTAGATTCAGTCTGAATTCTCCCGTAAAGGTGTTCAGTCCAGTTCCAGTAATAACTTTGACACTGCAACTGTAATTTCCCACATCATCGACAGATGCACTTGATATGGTAAGATTGCTGGCCACATTAATGTTGGCAGTGGATACTACATACTCAGGTTGTTGATACTGAGGTGAAGGATACGTCAATGATGTTGTCGCAGAATCATAGTTAGCTATTACTGAGGAATCTTCAAAAATCCACTGCAATGAAAAAAAGGTTGTTGTTCCTGGATCCTGTATAACATAGCTGCATGACACTACTGCTTCATTATTTTCTGCGTATCCGTCCTGCACAGGACTCACAGTTACATCTACTTGGCTCCTGGAAACTAAATAAAAAAAAGTGAAATAAAGGGATTACGTTATGTAGCATTTCTTATTTTACTTTTTGCAAGAAAAATTAGCTCTAACACCTACATGTACATGTAGGCCTACACTTATATAGGCCTCTTTGCTACATGTAGGATGCAATCTCAATCCCGCAAAAGCCTCCAACTGCCTCCATGTAAAAGTTATGGATTATAATGTAGCCTCATTCCTCCCACACCATCTAAAATCATCCATTACCGGTATTTGTTCATTGGAGGGGTGACCACTTTCTCAATCCTGCAAAATCCTCCAACAATCACTGTATGTACATGTATGTACTGTGCATTGAGGCAGTGTGGATGATTTTCAGAAGCAGTCCAAATGATTCAAGTACCGCTATAACCTAGAGTTAAATTCAGGCATGGCTAAGCAAACAACGCAAAGCCTAGAACTTGGTACAATGCATTCTCAAAAATCAAATGATGCATTTTGCCATACACACGATACAGCCTCAATCCTTTGAAATTAACAAAAGTACCGGTACAAAACTCTGATAAAAAATATCGGGGCCGTATCATAAGTCCGACGCTTCATAGGTCCGACGCCTCATTAAAGTCCGAAATTTCGGACTTATGAGGCGTCGGACTTGTGACGCATAAATTTATTAATTCCGCCTCATAGGTCCAACGCCTCATAAGTCTGACGCCTCAAAAGTCCGACAACAGAAAAACGAGGCATTTAATTTGTCGGACTTACGAGGCGTCGGAGCTATGAGGCGTCGCACTTATGAGGCGTCAGACCTATGAGGCGTTGGACTTATGAGCGAACCCCAAAATATCAGTAACTAAAATTATAATTATTGTATTTTTTTGGCTGTACAATGTGCATACACTGTACATCTACATGTATGCACAGTGGTGTATACATTACCAGTATGTCTGTCACTCTTTCATTTACTTGGTTTACTATAACAGTCATGACAGTAGGGTTTTTATCTTTATCTTTGTCATTTACTTTTATGTTTTGTTTATCTGTTAAGTTACGTACTTTATATGTGTTCATTATGAAGTTATAAATAAAATCTAGATTGAATTGATTGAATTGAATTGACTTGTTCAGTAAAATATAGGCCTACTTCATTTTTTACCACACGTGGCTCCACAGGTCTTGGAAACTCTAACAGTCAAGAAATTTGGGAATAAACTCACTCAAATGTCAGGGTTTTTTTTAATGCATAATTTGCATAACGTGTACATACCGCAAATTTGCAAAATGTACATGTACCCCGAAAGTATACAGGGTATTTCCATAAATAAGGATGCCAATGCAAACAAAATGCATAACTTTGTACTTAGAGTATTTTCTGCACTCTTTGCAGTTTCAGTATGTGGTAATGGTTTGTCCTTTGTCACCCAACACATGAATCATACAAATCAAATTTATCTTCTTCATACCGGTACATGATGAAAAACATTGTTTCACGTGTAATGGGGACACCCAATTTGGTGTACCCATTACACGTGAAATCACTGTCTTTGTCATCTGCATAATTACATTAAAACAGAACTTTTGAAATTCATTTATTTCATAAATTAATCGGTATGAAATACATGAATACTAAAAGGAATTGCGGCATTTTAAATGAAATACTTAACATGGTACATGAAAATTACTGGTTTCATGTATTTTATTTATTACATGTAGCTGTTCCAAATTTCTATTGGGAACAGCACTTGTTTTCGTTAAAGTTTTTTTTTCCTTTTTGGCACTTTTTCGCAACTTTTGCAAAAAAGCCCTTCTTTTTGTTCTGATTATTGGCTTTTTCGCATTGTTGCGGAAAAGCCTTTCTTTTTGTTCTGATTTTTGGCTTTTTCCCAATTCTTGCGAAAAAGCCCTTCTTTTTGTTCTGATTTTTTTTCTTTCTTCTTCTTCTTCTTCTTCTTCCACTTCTTTTTCCACTTCTTTTTTTGCACAAAATCCCATAGACTTTGTACATGTTTTTTCTACACGCCACTTTTGGCCTTAAACAATTCCGATTTCCTTCAAACTTGGCACATACATGTACTTAGACCATCACCTGCAGATGTATGCCAAATCATTATGTCATGCTGACGTCATCACGCGATTTACATTGTATTATAGAATTTTGAATATATTTTTCCCAAAAAATTGTCGATTTTCTGAGGGCATTTTCGACTCTTTGCCAGTAATTCACTTACACCACTCTTTGTCCAAGCAAAGACCCTAATTCAAACAACATTGTGATGTCATCCGGAGTTTATTTATAGGCAATTACATTGTGACACTTTTAATATATAAAAATGCATAAGAAATCAACCGTACGCGTCCGCAGCATTCTGTTGCCGTCAAGTGGTAGAGTAGGTTGAGGTCTTTATTTCATTCAGTGTGCGTGCAATCACGTGACCCTTGCTTCCGGTCGAAAAAGGCCGAAACCGGAAGTGGCTTATTATTTGAAAGTGGTAATACATGTAGGTATGAACTTGCTTTCAACAGTGTTAGTCTCTTGGCTGATAGTATTCTTAAAATCATCTACCGATGACGTCATGCAATCTTCGAGCGCCCTCTAGCGACAGGTTGAAAATGTTCAAAAATGTATTTTGAATAGATGTCTGTGGCGAAGTTTGTCGGAATCGCCTAAATGTTAGTGTGTATGATGACCTTGACCCACTTAAGAAGTGTGCAAAGTTTTAGGCGTATGACGTCATCAGACCGGAAGTTACGTTAAAAAGACCTTTCCTTTTTCAAAAATTGCTAGCAAATCAATCCGTACAGATATAATCTTGAATTGCCCATTAAATGATAGCGTAAACATTTGCCTCAACAGTGCCAAGTTCCCAGCTTGTCAAATTGTTCACACAGTTGACGCGGCGTCGGCAAAAAATACCCTTGCGCAAGTTGCGGCAGAGAAGGTAAAAAATGCCGAGTCGACTCATCCAAGCACAAACCGCAAGTGTGTGCGTGTATACATGTACATTGACCAGATTCGGCATCGCCCGCTTTCCATACACCAAACACGCACGTGGTCGTGAGGGCGCGGACCGTCCAAGCGCCACATTGTCATACTGTTGATGTCTGTAGCGAAGTTTACGGCAATCACTTCAAAATTGTGCGGCAAAGAAATTCTCCTTCATAAAAGAAAGTGAAAAAGCCCTGTGTTCTGTTTCGACAGACATACAGTTCTAGTTGGCTTTTCCGCAAAGTTGCGGAAAAGCCTTTCTTTTTGTTCTGATTTTTTTTCTTTTTTCTTCTTCTTCTTCTTCTTCTTTTTTTCCCAAAACCCCATAGACTTTGTACACGTTTATTCTACACGCCACTTTTGCCCTTAAA
Organism: Patiria miniata; assembly: GCF_015706575.1. Classification (NCBI taxonomy): domain Eukaryota; kingdom Metazoa; phylum Echinodermata; class Asteroidea; order Valvatida; family Asterinidae; genus Patiria; species Patiria miniata. The sequence continues at coordinate 26,862,586 of NW_024037068.1, forward strand.
CTTTGTTGCAAATCGTTCAAAGTTTGCATAGACATACATGTAGTCCATACAGCATAGATGTGTGCGGACGAGCGACGTCATGATGACGTCATCATGGGTCACGTGACGTCATCATTAATATGCATATTACAAAGTCCTATATCTACAGAACTGTCAGTCCGATTGAGTTGAAACTTGGTATGTAGGTGGATCGGGATGTGTTATAGACGAAAATTGAGGTGACGTCATCATGACGTCATCGTGTGATTTTATATAGATTTTTGAAGTTTTGGACCTTTAAGCCATATCTCACTAACGCAATATGATAAATTCAAAATTCTTTTTGTATTAGGTTCGCTGGGCATTAGATGAACGCACAAAATTTGGAAAAATGTGTGACGTCATAATGACGTCAGCAAAAATGCGATTTTTCGAAAAACATATAAGGGAATGTCCGATCGTCTTGAAACTTGGTGGGTGGGTAGATAATAACACTAGTACACAAAATCTTGAATGACGTCACGATGACGTCATCGGTCGATTTTTAAAGATTTTTTTAATATTGCCAATTTTATTCTGCTTACAAAATTCAACACTTTTATTAATCTGATTTTTTCCAAACTTGGTACAGACTAAAACCACAATAAAATAATGAGCACTGCCAAGTATTGTTACGATGACGTCATCATTAGACATGTGACGTCATTGTTAACTTGTATATTTTAAGCCCCTATATCTCATGAACAGTACATCCGATTGGGTTGAAACTTGGTATGGGGGTAGGCCGAGATGTGTTACAAATAAATATTGAGGTGACGTCATCATGACGTCATCGTGTGATTTTATATAGATTTTTGAAGTTTTGAACCTTTAAGCCATATATCACGAACCCAATATGTTACATTTAAAATTCTTTTTGTATTAGGTTTGTTAGGCAATAGGTATATGTGCAAAATTTTGAAAAATGTGTGACGTCATGATGACGTCATCAAACATGCGCTTTTTTGAAACACATATAAGATAATGTCCGATCGTCACGAAACTTGGTGGGTGGGTAGATAATAACACTAGTACACAATATCTTAAATGACGTCAAGATGACGTCATCAGTAGATTTGTTTACGATTTTTTAATATTGCCAATTTATTCTGCTTACAAAATTTAACACTTTCATCAATCCGATTGTTTTCAAACTTTGTACAGACTAAAACCGCAATAAAATAATGAGCACTGCCGAATATTGTTACAATGACGTATTCATTAGACATGTGACGTCATCGTTTGTATATTTTAAGCCCCTATATCTCATCAACAGTGATTTAGATTGGGTTGAAACTTGGTATGGGGGCAGGCCGGGATGTGTTACAAATAAATATTGAGCTGACGTCATAATGACGTCATCTTGTGATTATATATATATTTTATATATGACAAATGCAATATGCCAAAATCAAATTTCCATTTGAATGAGGTTTGTTAGACAAAACGTAAATGCACACAGTTTTGCACAAAACAGAAAAGACATGACCTCAAAAAAAAATATAATGCGGAAAAGCCCTATGTTCTGTTGCAAACAGACATAGACCTCTAGTTTTTCTTTCTTCTTCTTCTTCTTCTTCCTCTTCTTTTTTTCCCAAAAGCCCATAGACTTTGTACACGTTAATTCTACACGCCACTTTTGCCATTAAACTTTGTTGCATATCGTTCAAATTTATTATAGAATTTTGAATATATAATTTTCCCATAGACTTTGTACACAGAAATTTATAAAAAATTGTCGATTTTCAGAGGGCATTTTCGACTCTTTGCCAGTAATTCACTTACACCACTCTTTGTTCAAGCAAAGACCCTAATTCAAACAACATTGTGTAATGATGACGTCATGATGATGTCATCCGGTGTTTATTTATAGGCAATTACATTGTGACACTTTTAATATATAAAAATGCATAACAAATCAACCGTACGCGTCCGCAGCATTCTGTTGCCCGCAAGAGGTAGAGTAGGTTGAGGTCTTTATTTCATTCAGTGTGCGTGCAATCATGTGACCCTTGCTTCCTGTCGAAAAAGGCCAAAACCGGAAGTGGCTTATTATTTGAAAGTGGTAATAGATATGAACTTGCTTTCAACGGTGTTAGCCTCTTGGCTGATAGTATTCTACAAATCATCTACCGATGACGTCATGCAATCTTCGAGCGCCCTCTAGCAACAGGTTGAAAATGTTCAAAAATGTATTTTGAATAGATGTCTGTGGGGAAGTTTGTCGGAATCGCCTAAATATTAGTGTATATGATGACCTTGACCCACTTAAAACGTGTGCAAAGTTTTAGGCGTATGACGTCATCAGACCGGAAGTTACGTTAAAAAGACCTTTCCTTTTTCAAAAATTGCTAACAAATCAATCCGTACAGATATAATCTTGAATTGCCCATTAAATGATAGCGTAAACATTTGCCTCAACAGTGCCAAGTTCCCAGCTTGTCAAATTGTTCACACAGTTGACGCGGCGTCGGCAAAAAATACCCTTGCGCAAGTTGCGGCAGAGAGAGTAAAAAATGCCGACTCAACCAATGCAAGCCACAAGTGTGTGCGTGTATACATTGACCAGATTCAGCATCGCCCGCTTCCCATACACCACACACGCACGAGGTCGTGAGGGAGCGGACCGGCCAACAGGGTGACCGTTTGAGCCGAATTTCGGCTAAATTTGGCAGAATTTTTCGTAAAAAAAACAAGTTTGACAGAAAGTTTGACAGAATGGATTTTTTGGGCAGATTTCTGACAGAATCTTCATAAATGGTTATTTTCACAAGTACTGGGTACATGTACAATATAGCAATATTGTGTATAAATTTATAGACTCAATTTTTACAGCCTTATACATGTTATAACTATTGAACTATTTGAACGATTGATCTCAAATTTGGTAGGTATACAGAAAGAGAAGTGTTATAGATGAAAATTGATATGTCAAGGTCACGTGACCTTCACTTCTGGTTTTACCAGAAGTGGTATTTTAGACCCCTATATCATATTTCATGAATTATTAATCTGATTAGGTTGAAACTTCACATTGATACAAAGCTATATTGACAGATAATTACGTATAGGCCTATTGCATTATTATAACTGTGCACTTAATTATTGTCATGTTATGACGTCATGAATATTTAATGAGGCAATCTTTACAGTCCTATAACTATAGAACCATTTGACCGATTGATCTCAGACCTGGCAGGAATACAGACTGGGAAGTGTTACAGATAAAAATTGGTATGTTCGGGGCATGTGACCTCCACTTCCGGTGTCACCGGAAGTGTTAATGTAAGACCCTAATTAGCATATCTAATGAATTAGAAATTTGATTGGGTTGACACCTTATATTAGTATTAAGCAACATTAAAGGATAAATATGTAGCATTATTACTATTAATGGGCAGTTTAATGTTTTCATGTTATGATGTCATGAATATTTAATGAGGCAATCTTTATAGTCCTTTAACTTTAAAACTATTCGACCGATTGATTTCAAGTTTGGTAAATATATAGACAGGGAAGTGTTATAAATGAAAAAGTGTATGTCAAGGTCATGTGACCCTTACTTCTGGTCTTTACCGGAAGTGTTATTATTTAAGATAATAATTTCAATTTTGAAAGTTAGAGACTTTTGAAAATCTTTACATTATTTTCTACTATCTAACAGACAATCAAAAACAAGTTGGGAACAGCTCTTTGGTTGTTCAGTTACAACCACATCTAGTTTTTTTTTTATTTATTTATTTCTAATATTTATCCAGGGTAGCCTTCCATATGGCCCTGACATCGATAAAAATGATTAAAACATAAAAAAAAAATTAAATTAAAAATAAATAAAATTTATAAAAAAAGGTTGAACATTGTAAAATATAAAATAGAAGACGGTAACAACATCAGAAATATTTGGTGCAACGTATGCACACGAACAATAATAAACAATTATAAGAGCACATAAAGCAAATGTGTAAGGGCACAATACTGGCTGAATTTTAGGGTGGAACTCAATGTTGTCACTCCTGATAACTAAATAGTTGGGTAAAGTCTGTTTTGGTGGTTTACCATGTTAGGTACGAGTATGAACGGATAAATAAAATTTTAAAAATCCACAATTTTCATTTTTTTAAGTGGTAAAATTCTTGATTTTTGGTGAAAATTTACCTCAAAATACCACTTAAAAACGGGACATAACAAGTAAGCCTATTTGAATGACTTAAAAACACTCTTACAATTTATTTCCTCGGATGAATTGTATTGAAGTTGTTAGTAATGGAATGAATTTTACAAATACAGGTAACCTGTATTCAAAATACCGGTATTTCTGGTTTGTGCACAGGAACGCCAGATAAACTATTTAATGTAAGTTACGTTTGGTGTCCACCTATTTAGCATATTTACTGGGGTCTGTATAAATAAACCCTCCTTATATCCTACAGTAAATTCAGATAGAGTCTCCAGAAGCATAATATCAGTTCCTTTATACACAATGTACGTAAGTTTTTAAACATTAAATCATATTTAAGGGTGGGTCACCACTTTGGTGTCCATTTTTATTCAACATAATGAATGCCTAATTCATTATGTCATGTACATGTATGTGTTAGGAGGGAAGGCCAAATACTCTAACAGTGATGTTGTACCCTACATGTGTACCCAGATATCTAATCACAATTGGGACATTTGATCTACATAAAAAAATATCAGTCATTCTACACTATGTAACTAACGATAAATGGTGTCCATGACACTGTTGTCATAAAATGTTCAATTGATCTGCTATTAAAATGGTTTAACACTACAGCTAAATCTCTCATTTCATTTAACGTTAGTTAGCCTACGGTGTCCACTTGTTAAATTTGCAACAAAATATTATATAAAAAAGAAATCGTCAAAATTTTACATTTTCAGCAATGAATAGCTTATATTGCAATAAAGAAACTATAATTATCTCCATTTCTGCCAATTATGGTCTGGTTACAACCAGGAAGTGGACACCATGTAACTAACGTTAACTTTCTCCCTACCGTATCACCAACATAAAGCTGCTAATATAGGAAAGATGCTTTAAAACTTATCTTCTCATTATTATTTTCTATTGAGGGAAGGCCGGTTGAGCATTATGAAAGGGAAACAAAATAAATACAACCAATTTCATTTTTGATCCCCATGTCCCACTTTTGTTCACCAGTATTGTGTCCTAACACAAATACGTGTAGACAAATCAAATACTGAGTACCCAAATCAAATACTGAGTACCAAAATATTAAAACAGTAAGACTCTGTAAAATTAAACTTTGGCACTTAACCCTAAAGGGGCCGGGGGGGGGCGGAATCCGCCCCCCCCCTCAACATTTTCCGCGATAGCTTCTAAAAAAATTTTTTTCGCGACCCGAGCTGTTATGACTTTTTAGCCTCGAGCTTTGCGCATCTTTTGATACCAAAAACATAAAAATCGGACCACGGGTTGGCCCGTAGCAAAAAATTTTCCGGCGCTACGCGCCGTGAAAACTGAATTTTCGCATATATACGTCGTGTACACCGAGCAGAATTGCCATTCATACATATGAATAATTAATTAGCCATAATTCCAAAACCCTTTGACATATAGTCATGAAATTTCTTGGGCATGTTTAGGAAGAGTTGTTCTATGCATGTGCTGAGTTTCAAAATTTTTCGTCACTCCATGGCCGAGATCTTAGGGGGGGGGGGCGGAATCCCCCCCCCTGCCCCCCGGCTGAGAGATGGTCAAAATAACCCGGCCCCTTTAGGGTTAAAGAAAAAAAAAATGGGGACACCAACCTCTAAATATGGAAATAATCACTTTTTTGTGCAATAGGCCTGTACAATGTATCCATCTGAAAATGTCTGAATTTTACAGAATAATGTGGGCAATTCCACAGTTTGATGGACATGGCTAAGAAAAAAAACGTTTTATTTTTTAACCGATTTTCACATTTTTATTACAGATTATACATTCAAGTACCGGTATGAGAAATTAGCAAAGAAAACCCAATTTACCAAACTTATTTTGAGAAATCATGTCGTAAAAGTGAAAAATATTTTTGTACTACAAAGAACTCAAAAAAATTGGTAAAGTTTAACCCTAACCCACCTCACTCCTCCACAATCCTCCTGGCGGTTTTGGAGGATTCTAGAGGATTGAGGATGAATGGTGATTGAATCAAATGAGGATTCTGGAGGATTATACATTCAAGTACCGGTATGAGAAATTAGCAAAGAAAACCCAATTTACCAAACTTATTTTGAGAAATCATGTCGTAAAAGTGAAAAATATTTTTGTACTACAAAGAACTCAAAAAAATTGGTAAAGTTTAACCCTAACCCACCTCACTCCTCCACAATCCTCCTGGCGGTTTTGGAGGATTCTAGAGGATTGAGGATGAATGGTGATTGAATCAAATGAGGATTCTGGAGGATTGAGGATGAATGGTGATTGAAGCACATGAGGATTTTGGAGGATTGAGGATGAATGGTGAATGAAGCACAAAAGGATTTTGGAGGATTGAGGATGAATGCATTTTGAGGCAGGACTGTCTAATGATTTTGAAGGATTTGGCGTTGGTTATCCTTCATTTAAACACGAGTGCAAAATTTTAGGATGAGGAGGATTTTGGAGGATTGACGATGAATGCATTTTGAGGCAGGACTGTCTAACAATTTTGAAAAATTTAGGCGGAGTTGCAAAATTTTGGAGGATTTTGGAGGATTGAGGATGGTTCTTAGCAAAAAGGGCCTAGGGGGTTAGGGTTTTAATGCAATAAGAGATTGATCATTTACCTTATTTCTAGCATGTATGAGAGTCTTAATCTCTGAAATGCCATATCACAGCCATCATCCATTTTAAGATGTCAAAAGTAGCATTTTATACCTTTTTTTGGTCAATGTAACGTGAGTAACCGAAAATATATAAAAGTTTTTTCTCACCAACATTTCTAATGAATTAAATTTTGGTATTTAGGATTATCATTCTTTGCATGAATATAGATATAAATATAAGTGTTTTGTTGACACTAATACACACATTTAAGAATAAAAGGAAACTAAATTTTGGTAACGTGAGTAACTTTTGTAATGTGAGTAACCAAAAATGTAACGTGAGTAACCAAGTTTTTTTTATCCCAAGTCACCCAAACTATACCCAAACTGACTTTTGCTTGAAAACGTTGATTTGATTGACAACTGCATGTTTATCTTAAACCTAAGAACCTCAAGCATTCAAGATACTTTTAAGCATATTTTATCCTGTTTACATGGTTTATGGTGCAAAATGGTCTTTGAGACAGCACAGTTTATTTTAATTGAATCCAAGTAAAGTATTTTATCAACTTTTTATGTTGTTGAATGGAATAAGGAAGACATCTGTACGTCCCTACATTGAAATTAAAATGTTTATTTGGAACAAAAGTTAAATTACATTACATGTAGGCACTTCACACCAGTGTTGTAGTCGAGACCGGATAGTCCGAGACCGAGACCAAGACCTGAAGATTCGAGACCGAGACCGAGACCGAGACCAGCCCCTTCAATGCGGACCGAGACCAAGACCAATATGGTCCGAGACCGAGACCGAGACCGAGACCGCTGATAATAAATAACAATAGTCGAAATAAAAAAAACAAGACACGTTATTATAGTTGAAAAATGTAACCTTTCTATTCACAAAGAATACAGACCAAAATTTTGACCAGTGGCAATGTTGACAAATTGATACATGACACCTTACTTGAGCAAAAAGTAGTTACACTTAAGAAATATGGGCTTTGACATGTTGTCTGCACCCAATCTTGACAAAAGTAAAAAGTTAAAGGTAGATGTTTCATCTGTTATAGGAACTCGGATCCTAAACTCCACAGTCACCCCCTTGGTTTCAGCTATGACTTCTAACGGATATTTAAAGATGCAATTTTAATTTTACATTGCCTTTTTTTTCCTAAAATAAATTTAGGACTTAACTGCTAACAAGACTTGTGTACTTGATTTTAAAAAATGGGAGCTAGAAAATGTTGAATTAATTTTTAAATTTTTGTCATAGAATGTGGACTTGTACATGTACATGTAAATGTAGACCCACAAGTTGCGAGGTGGTAGCCAGAATGTGCCAGATATGGATTTTTTTTTTTTTTTCTGAACGGGATTTTTAATTTTTGAGGAATAATGGGGTACTTTAAAATGAGCAGCCAGAAAATGGGGTCTCATCATACACTCTCATGGCAACAGTGAGTGGTAACCGGTAAGAGTGTGTGAGTTCAAAGCTGGAAAATCAGGTAGAAAAATTTACTTTTTCTTCAAAATACTGTCCCAAATTAAAGAAAACATTGTGTGGGGTCGAAAATATAACTAATTTGAAGCACCTCATTTATTATCAGAATACAAAATGCAAGTGATTACGCCCACAGGGGTGGGCTAAACTACACAATCCCCGAAAATGGTTGACCCTTATTGCATAAATTGTTACAAGTTTATACTTTGCTTTATGTGGCCGACTCAACAGATAAATGCCGAACTTGTTCCAAATCGTTCAGTGACTGGTACTGCTGCAGTTTTACAATGTACATGTACTTTGGGGACTTTCCAATGTGCTGTCGAGTCCAAACCGACCGTGATATATAACAAGCTTGATCTACGGGCTAGCAAATGTTTTAAATAACAACGGTACTGAACGAAGTGAACACAAAGTAATCGATCGAGCTGTAAAAGCTACATATTGCCGGTCTCGACCCGAGACCAGCTTAAATATCGAGACCAAAGGGGACCGAGACCAAGACCGAGACCACAGCTTCCGAGACCGAGACCAAGACCAAGACCAGCAAAAAGTGGTCTCGAGACCAGTCTCGAGACCGAGACCGGTCTCGAGACCTACAACACTGCTTCACACTAGATCCAGTACACTGGAACCCACTCTCCACGTCATGGTCTCTGATAGTGTGGCCTTTCCATGGACCCTATATTCTGTGCTATCGTGCCATACATTAAGTTTTAGCAGACTCTCAGAACATGAGAGGTTTGTTCTGATGGCTCAGCATTAGTTTAAACAAAACTAAACTGCAGCTGGACTTAAGAGGAACCAACAAATTCCTGATAGGGGATCAGTATGCGCTGTAATAGTATCAGAATAATGTCAGATGAAAACCTTTATCTTGGAGTACTTGCCATGGGAGATCCAAAAATGCAAATTTAAGTCAGAGTTTTTAGTAGTTCTGATGCCTATTGGTAGAAACATACTAACTACCGGTATGATAATTTAGTAAAAAAAAATCATGCCATAAGATTATCAGATGGGTTGGACAAAGTGAGTAACCGTAACGTGAGTAACCTTTTTTGTGGATTGCAAAAAAATTGAAGATTCTAGATTATCTTTCCCATGGCATGGTCTTTTATCCATTTAAATGAAATTTCCACAGGTTGCCTGTATGAGGACACTTTTTGATCAAAGCATGTTTGCTTTTTATGCATGTCCGAAAATGTAACGTGAGTACACCGATTTTGTACATGTCTTGTTTATCATACACAACACTTTTTTCTGGATGTCATCTTTGGTGCTTAGGTATCATACATGTACGGTATGTAGTTCTAGATTTACTCTATCTACCATGGGGATAACAGTTATTAAACCTTTTCAATATGGTAATTACAGCCCAAGCAAACTCAAAAGTACATCAAAAATGTAACGTGAGTAAACCATGGAATTGCCCATGTCATTTCGGTATTAGCTTATGAAATTTATAGAATTCAGACGTTTTCAAAAAAGCTAACAGATACTGGTATGCACAAAAAGAGGTTTGATAGCTCGAATTGACAATGAGGTTCGACAGTCCGAATCAACCATTTAAGTTCAAAAGTCGATTCGGACTATAGGACCTTATTGTGGATTCGGACTATCGAACCCTATCGTCTATTTGGACTATTGAACCTTATTGTCTGTCAGTTTGGTCTATCAAACCTTGTGTGCTTTCTATGTACAATGAACCTTCAGACTTTTGAACATTGTTTTCGTTTTGGACTTTTGAACCTTCTGATTAATTAACAGTATTCTAAATTCGGACTACCAAACCTCCGGACCAAAGAACGGTTATGAACCTTCGGATTATTGACCCTTCCGACTACATGCAACTATCAAATGTTTGGATTAACAAACCTTATTTCATTTTCGGACTAATGAACCCCCGGTTATGGGAAATTTGTGCATTCGGACTTGACGGACTATCGAACCTTCAGATCAATAAACCTTTGGACTATCGAACCTTCAGACTATCGGGCAGACCCAGTGATTATACGGATACCTGGAGGGCTCATACCATTTCCCGTGTAAATGACTCACCAGAGTACTGGTCAGCTTACCATGTACACATGTATGACCTCAGAAAATTAAAAGTTGTGCTCATACGTTTGTTGTGTTGAGGTTGTTTTCCCCTCAAATTTCTTGGCAATGCCAGATCCCAGTCAGAACTTAACATGCACGAAAAATAACAAGTCGCGTAATGAATTTTTTAAAGATCTTTTGGGTGTTTGTACATGTACGTGATTCAGGAGCATGGCGTTGTTATTGACGCCACGGTTACGGGTCTATCAAGCTCCATTGCAAAATTCTCACTCTCAGCTCTAACTCAAAGTTGGCAGCCCTGTCATAGAGTGTATTTACATGTATACAGGTACACTGTACATATGTATGCCAATCTTGGACGATGATGGTGGCCATGGAAATGGACAAAAATTTCTCATTTGCAAACGAATCTAAATTACCAATCTTGGGAAATGAAAATACTGAAAATGTTCTGTTTTCTTAAATTGTCTTATATTTTGAGATGTCATTTAACAAGCCAATCTTGGAAGATGATTGCCATGGAAACCTTTTGATCACAAAATACAACTAGAGCTAATGTGCTTCCCGAAGCACAGATATCAGCCTAAATTGCCGTTTTAACGGTTTGTCTGGATACTGACTCGCACTGACCACAAAGTGATCATTGCTAAATGTGGCTGAGATCGGCAAAAGAATGTAAGAGAAACAACTGTGAACATTTGACATTAAGCCCGCCGAAACATTTCATAAAATAGCCGCCAAGACAATACATGAAACAGTAGTTACATGTAATGCCTGTACATGTAGGTTAATCCGCATAAACCATCAAAAATTAATCACAGCAGTAGTGTTGTTTATTGGCCTCCGTACTTTTTAATCGATGGCGGAGTATCTGGCTGAATACACGGCCAGCTTTACACAGGTGGCACTGCCGCTAAAACAAACCGAAAAATTGCAGTATCCACACGCCAGTTCAGCGGTTGTGTACAAAGTCTATGAAGAGCGCGGCTCTCTGGTGCAATTGCCTATCAACGTGGTCTACCGCGCGCGCACGGATGACATCGTTTTTTAATGCCACACAAGATTCACAGTATTGGCGTGGTGGTTTGAAACCTTCCCAGAATTCTTATGTTTTTATATTGTTTTTACGTGCGTTTGAAAAATAAAAAACTTGAAATAACGACAACCAAATAAGTCAGGAATATAAAATTTGAGATTTAAAGATAAAATTATACACTAAACAAGGCTGCAAAAATTTAAAATGTAAAACCGCTTTTTTTTTTTTTCATAAAATGACCCCTACTGACCAATAGGTGACCACTGGCCAAATTCTGTGAACAACTTTTGCGAGGCTTGGTCCAATGACATGTACATGTAACTGACCAAGTTTTACATTGATTGGGTCAAAACTGAGGGAGAAGCAGCGTTTTGTAAATATTCATAAAATGACCACTACTGACCACTGGATGACCATAGGCCGGATTTTACGATCATGGCTACATGTAGGTAGGGCATGTGTCAAGGTTTAATTTGACCAAGTTGGTTTGAAATCCGCTAACTAGTTTAGGAGTTATGGCCATTTTTTCATTGGTCACGTGACCGTTTCGTTTGCCCGAAGAAGGAAAGAACTACGGTAGAGACCTGCACATTCTGCTCAGAGAGCATGAACCTTAGGCGTCGATATCCGACGAAGGTGTTTGAAAAAAAATGGCAGTAAAATTGTGAAAATTTTATGAAATCCGCATTCAACATCAAATCACAGCAATAGTGTTGTTTATTGGCCTCTGTACTTTTGAAAACATGGCTGGTTTTCCGGCAGAATACGCAGACAGCTTCACGCAGTTGCAGCGCAGCCGCTCATCATGTGTACAAAGTCTATGGAGATGGCATACACACATGGACAACGTGTTTGATGTGATGTCATTCTTGAATGCTACACAAAAGTCACAGCTACGCGGTTGTTGGTTTGAACCCTTCCCAGAATTCCCATGTGTTTATTGTTTTTTCATACTTTTTTAAAATGATAAATTTGAAATAACTCGACAACAAAATAAGTCACAAATATGAAATTTCAGAATTACAGATAGAAAAATACACTGAACAGGACTGCAAAGATTTAAAGTGTAAAAAAACAGCATTTTGTACTTTTTCATAAAATGACCCTTACAGACCATTCATGCCATTAGGTCACCACTGGCTAAATTCTGTGTACATGTACACCCTTTATGAGGCATGGTCCAAAAATGTAACTGACCAAGTTTTACATTAATTCAGTCAAAACTGTGGGAAGAATTTTGTAGATTTTCATTAAATGAACTCTAGTGACCAATTGGCCAGATTTTATGAACGTGGCTACATGATGTACAATGTAGGTAGGGCACGTGTCAAGATTTCATTTGACCAAGTTTGTTTGAAATCGGCTGAATAGTTTATGATTTATTGTCATTTTAAAAATATGATAAATTTAAACCATGTGACCGCATTCGTTCACCTGATAATTGGAAATAAGAAGAAGAACTAGATGTACATTGTGCTCCGAGAGCACGAACCTTAGTCGTCGATATCCGACGAAGGTGTACAGTGTACATGTACATGAAATAAAAAGGCAGTAAAATTGTGAAAATTTTATGAAATCCGCATTCATTATCAAATCACAGCAAAAGTGTTGTTTTTGGCCTCCGTACTTTTTAATCCACGGTGGAGTATCTGGCCGAATACGCGGCTACCTTGTAGTTTAGTCGGAAAAGGGGGGTATCGTGCACCCTAAGAAATCAATTTCTAATCAACGTCTCTAGAATCAGAAAAAAATGCGTAGAAAACGATTTGCCATGTTAAACAATTCAAAAAATGTCCCACGTATTGTTTATCAGAAATTTGATTTTTAGCCAATATTTTATTCAATTTCAGCCAATATTACAGTTTATTTTGCATATGATGGCTTAAAAATCAACTTTGATCATTACTGCTTATCAAAAACCCTTCCGTTAACATAGCTGCAATATTGGCTGAACATGTACATGTACATACTTATGTATATTGGCTAGGCCAAACAAAAAAAATGGTGTGTTTAACCCTAAAGGGGCCGGGTTATTTTGACCATCTCTCAGCCGAGGGGGGGGGGCGGATTCGGCCCCCCCCCCTAAGATCTCGGCCATCGAGTGACGAAAAATTTTGAAACTCGATACATGCATAGAGCAACTCTTCCTTGACATACCCAAGAAATTTCATGACTATAGGTCAAAAGGTTTTGGAATTATGGCTAATTAATTATTCATATGAACGAATGGCAATTCTGCTCTGTGTACACGACGTATATGCGAAAATTCAGTTTTCACGGCGCGTAGCGCGGGAAAATTTTTCGCTACGCAGCAACCCGTGGTCCGATTTTTATGTTTTTGGTATCAAAAGATGCGCAAAGCTCGAGGCTAAAAAGTCATAACAGCTCGGGTCGCGAAAAAAAATTTTTTAGAGGCTATCACGGAAAATGTTGAGGGGGGGGGGCGGATTCCGCCCCCCCCCCCCTGCCCTTTTAGGGTTAAGGTAACCCGACCGACCTGGATTTTTTTCGGCCAAATTACCGACCTCAAACTTTTTATTGCCATTTTGAAGGTTGATAATTGACAAATTTCAAACATTTCAAGTACTTTTAATTATTTGCCACGAACAAAAAACATTTTCCACACTTGAATCTGACCATGATTTGACACAAACATACATGTACCTGTGTTGAACGTGCGAAAATCGCAACGATCTCCAAACTTGAATTCTCAAACTACAAAGTACGATTATTTTTGCACAAATGCATCAGGGTACGCCTGGCTGGCCGACGAACAGCATGGTTCTCCCCACGTACAAACGTGCGTACTGCGTATCGGCCCGATACGCTGGAATTGAGGCCGGCAAAAAAATGCCGATCACATTTTTTAGCCCCTGATACGCACAATATAATTATCATACACGCTATTAAAATGCACAATTTGATCGTTACATACGCCATTATTTCAAAATCTTGACCAAAACCCTGTTTTTCCGATGCATGTGTGATCAAAATGCACACGATGACGTGTTCTGTCGACCACCAGCAGCACCCAGCTAACATACAGCATGGTACACTGGTTCCCTTCGCCAGCTAACGGAATCAATGCTATGATGAAGGACCGCAACCAGTGACTACTGCCTCTCTCCTGTCCATACTTTGTATCATACAACATGATGATGTAGTGGGCCGAAGTTGGATCGTAAAAATATTACCAAACAAACATCGCTGGAGGAAGAGAATTTCTGCGAATTAATTCACAGAACGCGATCTTTACCCAGGTAGCAAGCCCATATGGGGCCCATATGGGAAGTATCTGGGCAACCTGGGTAAACCTCTATGTATCCCATATGGGACCCATATGGGTTATCCCATATGGGGGTCTACCTGGGCTTTCCCATAATATTATGGGTGTCATATGTGGGAAAACTGGGCAAACCCATATGGGCTAGGAAATGGGTTGACCCATATGGGTGTCATATGGGAAGAAACTGGGCAAGCCCATTTGGGCAGAATATGGGCTGGCCCATATGGGTGTCATTAGGGGAAAAGCTGGGCAAGCCCATGTGGGGAAAATACGGGCTGACCCATGTAGGCGTCATATGGGATAAACCTGGGCACGCTCATATGGGCAAAATATGGGCTGGCCCATACGGGTGTCGTTGGGGAAAAAGCTGGGCAAGCCCATGTGGGGAAAATACGGGCTGATCCATGTGGGCGTCATATGGGATAAACCTGGGCACGCTCATATGGGCACAATACGGGCTTGCCCATATGGGTATGATTAGGGAAAAAGCTGGGCAAGCCCATGTGGGAAAAATCATGCTGACCCATGTGGGCGCCATATGGGATAAACCTGGGCATGCTCTTATCGGCAAAATATGGGCTGGCCCATATGGGTGTCATAAGGGAAAAAGCTGGGTAAGCCCATGTGGGGAAAATACGGGCTGACCCAGTTGGGCGTCACATAGGATAAACCTGGGCACGCTCATTATTGGCAAAATACAGGCTGGCCGATATTGGTGTCATTGGGAAAAAACCTGGGCAAACCTATATGGGGAAAATACGGGCTGACCCATGAGGGCGTCATATGGGATAAACCTGGGCACGCTCATTATGGGCAAAATAGGGGCTGGCCCATATGGGTGTCATTGGGGAAAAACCTGGGCAAACCAATGTAGGCGGAATACTAGTACTGGCTGGCCCATGTGGGTGTCATAATGGAAAAAACCTGGGCAAGCACGTGTGGGCAAAATACGGGATGGCCCGTATGGGTGTCATAATACTGGGCAACTCCATGTAGGCAGAATACAGACTGACCCATATGGGGGTCAATGGTAAAAACCGGGTGTGTGGGCAAAATACGGGCTGGCCCATGGGTGTCATTAGGGTAATAGCTTGGCAAACCCATGTTCGCGGAATACTGGCTGGCCTATAAGGGTATCACATGGGAAAACCGTGGGCAAAACCAAGTGGGCAGAACACCGCTTGGCCCATTATGGGTGTCATATGGGGAAAAGTGGCAATCCAATGTGGGTTGAACCTGGGCAAACTTATGTCATGTATGTGGGCAGAATATGGGCCTGCCCATATGGGTGTTACATGGGGAAAAGCTGATCTAAGTTTGAACTTCCGGTCGAGCCGGAAGTAAATGTCGAAGGAGGTCATGTACAGTTCGCACATGTTGATCTATGAATGTAGCATCGCATTGCAAAGTATGAACACGATTGGTGATATTGTTGAACAGTTATAAGAGAAATAATTGATCATATTTCGAACATCCGGTAGAGCCGGAAGTTACGGTCAAACGAGGTCGTAGTACACTGCCAAGTTGTTGTTCAGTGAATTGTCTATGGAATGGGAAAGTATTCACAAGATCGACGGTGTTAGTCAAGAGTTATAAGCTAAAGAAGTTGTTTAGAAAATGTCTTGTTGATCATTAAGAGTTGGTATGCAAATAGTCATGAATATTTATTACGTAACTGAGCATGCTCACTTGTGAAACAAAGCTGTGGGAGGAGCTTGAAAATTTGCTAACTGTGATTTAGAAAATGGAAATTATTGGGCATATATATAGGAAGTGTGCCCACAAAAGATGTAATTAGAAAAGACAGAGAGGGAGGGATGATTATGGGGGATGATGTAGATGTTATTTGGGATGACTAGGGTATGCAAGTGATTGAATGGAAATATAATGTGATTTGGACATTATGGTGGATGACAATGGAAGATTCAGGATTAAGATTAGGATAAATACGTTTTGGACAACCCACATTTTACCCAGAAGGGCCCCACAGCTAACCCATATGGGTTATCTGGGCTGGCCCATATGGGTCCCATAAGGATCTTGGGTGCAAAATTATCTGGGGCCCATATGGGTCCGCCCATATGGGACCCATATCTTGACCCAGATGGGACCTATTAAAGCTTCCCCATATTTTACCCAGATGTTTGCCCAGATGGGCCCCAAGACATACCCCATATGGGTTTATCTGGGCTGGCCCATATGGGTCCCATAAGAATCTTGGGTGCAAAATTATCTGGGGCCCATATGGGTCCTCCCATATGGGACCCATATCTTGGCCCCGATAGGGCCCATATGCCACCCATATGGGCTTGCTACCTTGGTACTAATCTGTGTATGTGTTTTCCATTAAAATGACGAGATTGCAAAGCTCGAACTGTTGGCGAAACATCGTAGCGTGTTTCTGCAGTAGTGCAAGATTTTCGGCCACGTGGGCCGTGAGCATGGCGCGATGTTCGGCCAGCCAGGCGGAATGTTAGTTGTGCCAGCGGCCGTGATGTATGTTAAGCATAAAGTGGAATCACCGACCTCAAATATATTTTTAATTAGGTGAGGCAAGTTTTAATCACTTTTGATAGCCAGTCTTGATAATTTTCGTGGCGCAAATGAAAATAATCCAGGCACAAAATAAACATGATTCCTTGCTCTATGATTAGTACGAATGATGCTCCATTAATCAGCACCCCAAAAAAGTTGGCGAAATAATTTTTCGACCTACTGACGCTTTTTTGAAAGGCATGTAATCGGAAGTAAAAGTTCTTTTTTACTCCACCTTAATTTCTTAATTTGAAACTAAATGTAATTCATACTTTGCTAGTTAGGAAGCAATGAAACACAGGTTGTGAAATGTTAATTTTTTTTAAGTTAACAATTTTGATTTTTTTTTCTTTAATTACGAAAATATTAGTGACCTACAAGATCTCCTCTGAATTTCAAGGACAAATCTTAAGATAAAGACCCCAATATCTGCTCTAAAATGCACCACAGAGCTTCTAAAGTTCAAACATTTTCGGGTTGTTGAATCACAGCAAATCTTCCCCCACATGTTTAAAAAAATCCTGGGGAGAACCCTGGCCGACGATACAATTTAATTTGGCTTGAAATGTATCGATTGAATATCTTCAATGCTTGAAAATTACAAAATAAAATTATTTCCCTACCTACCTACATGTACCTGAATTTTTTTCAGGCTGTTACCGTAAACACACCATTTTTTTTGTTTGGTCCTATTAAATTAAATTAAATTTCTGATAAATCGGCACTTTAGATTTACCTGCCAAGGACATGTACGTGTATGTATGTACTTACCGGTACTTCGTGAATGGTCTTCTAATGATACCTTACCCTCAAAACATGGGTTTTGACACTTTACTAGTTGTGCAATATTGCCCGAGATATTGGCTAAAAATAAAATTTCTGATAAATCGGCACTTTAGAATTTAAATATTTACCTGCCAAGGACACACATACACGTGTACATCTTCTGATGATACCAGACCCTCAAAACATGGGTGTAGACACCATACTTGTGTAGTTATGTGCTATGTTGGTCGAGATATGCCTAATAATAATATGCATACATGTATTTCTATGCCACAGACACATGTGATCACTTCCAGAATAGTTTTATTGTGATCTCTGACCTTGAAAACATAGGTTTAGACACCTAATTCGTTCAGTTATCTGCAATATTGGCTAAGATATAGGCTAGTGAGAAATAGATTTTTCAGTAATGGCAGCACTAATTTGCATAAAAACAATACGTGGGACATTTTTTTGGAAATTTTTAACATAGTAAATCGTTTTCTACGCATTTTTTTTGATCTAGAGACATTGATTAGAAGTTGATTTCAGAGGGTGCACAATACTCCCTTCTTCCCACCCAACTATTTACGCAGGTAAAAACAAATCGAAAGAATGCAGTATCCAGACGCCACTTCTGCGGTTGTGTACAAAGTCTATGGAGAGTGCGGCACTGTGCGTGCAATTGCCTGTCAACGTGGTCGGCCGCGCGCGCAGGGATGACATCATTTTTGAATACCACACTACATCCACAGTATCGTGTGTGTTGGTTTGAAACCTTCTCAGAATTCCTACGTTTTTATATTGTTTTTTCGTACCCGGTACGTTTAAAAAATGATAAAGTTAAAATAACTCAACAACAACATAAGTCACAAATGGGCAATTCCATGCCAAAGTTGACATGACCCTCAAAATTTCAAATGGAACTTATTCAAATTGTTTCACTTTTGCAGGTGAGGGGGATACCTAAACCTTATGAATATGCACTAATATTGCCTAGATTTGTTTGTTTTCATTTTTTTTTCAACGTCTGAATATGTATCCATGGTAACTTGTTAAATTTCAAAAATTTGGGGAAGAAAATTGAAAAATTTTAACATTTAATAGCTAACCAAAGATAAAAACATTTTTGGAATTTATTATATTTGAAATAGTCATCAGGGAACCTTCTCCAAAAAATTAGGGAAAAAAATGTGATTTGTATTTGCATAAGTACACTATGAATAATCATATTTACGTGGGTTTTTTCCGCGGCAACCGTAACGTCCGTAACGTTTTGAACATTTTTTTCCTCTACAGTCGTATCCAGTGAAGTGACTTTTTCCAAACCACAAATTTAAAGCTAGTTTCTGAAGGGTTACCTTGTGCAGTATGAAACTTGAAATTCCAATAATTAGATCTAGGCTAACGAGCGTTACGGACGTTACAAAATTTTGTTACTGATGTTACGTTACGGACGTTACACATTATACTTGCATATACGTTACGGATGTTACACATTGTACTGCATACAAATGAACCTTTCATGCACCCTCCACTATGCACCTTATTCACATCTCTCTTTTAAAATATAAATGACCCCATGTGCACATAATCTAGGTCATTTGAAAAAATTTTCTGCCTCTTGGCCTGAATGTTATAATTACATGTATAAGAGCCATATATCTCAGGCATGTACATGTATACATGTACATACAGCTGAAGTTTGAAACTGACAAGCACACATGCAAAGTACATGTAAGTGAATTTTGATTAATACTTTTTCAGAAGTTTTTATTTGGTCTAAAGTGTCAGTGGGCTCCTTGCACCAGTGAAAGAGGGCGCCCTTTTACCTAGCAACAACGTCCCATGGACGGGACATTTAGCTGGTTGGCGCGCACCATTCCTTGTACTTAGTGTGTGACGCACGTTACTGTACAGAGGGGATTTGTACTATACACGCAGTGGTACATTGTATGGTACAGCCGCGCATCACGGCAAAATTGCAGTCAGGCAAGATGGCGTCTTTCGGTCACCCCCAACTGTACTCTCTTTGCCGGTGAGGGGGTATTTGTGAATGGAGTGGATAGCTTTGTTTAGCTGAGCCATTTCACTAAATTGTATAACTTATGATACAAACAACAGTTACTGTATTTTTCAGTACGGTAGAGCAAATTTGGAAGATTTCCACAATGTTTCTAAATGTGTTTGTTCACAACTCTTACTGTTATAATGGAAGCATAATTTGGCTGAACCTCCAGATTGCAGTAGGCAGTACATTCAACTCCGGCTAAACCGACATCGTACAACTCGTCAAATCGCTCAAGTCGGCCGTCTGACTAAAGTCCGGATTGTCCGTAATGCATTTCCATTGAATTTTTTATTTCTAAGTTAGAAACATTAGCAACTGATCTTTTATTGAAATAAATTCACACATTTCTCCTACAAGAATGCAAATTGTAAAATGTATTGAAATGTTTTCAAATTGGCACATGAACTGATTTAATGTACCGGTATACCGGTAGATATACCCTAACATTTAAATGACGGTGACCTGAATTGTTTCAGATGGAGGACACTCTTATTACTGCATTGCAAATACGTGTACTATAGGATACATGGTCAATGTTAATTTGAAATGTGCTACTCTCTGAAGAAAGATTATCATTAAGTAAGCAATCACTGACATTTACAGGTATTTCAACAGGAAGTTTTATACCAAAACAATGATAAAAAGTGACATTTTGACGTAATTCCTCACCACCATCACCATCGCCATCGTCATCACCATCATCACCATAATTTTCTTACAAGAAGGTTTCTAGTCACATGTGGTGCTGGTGGTACACCATAAAAAGGATGAAAAAAGATATTTACAGCTGAAAAAAACATGACTGGTAATCTTGGAGCATCACGATTTCACACGCGTAACGTCCGTAACACTACAATGTACATGTAACGTCCGTAACGACAGTCCGGTACATTGCCTAATCAAGGAACATTTAATTTGTCTCCAGATCAGGCAACGCATTTCCAAAACAGGATACAAATCACAAATATCATATTTTGCTCATAATTTTTTAAGCACATTGAAAAAAAATATTTTTGAAGATAAAATATTTTCAATATCACTTATTGAACAAAATGAAAAAACAATTTTTTTAAATTATTAATTTTACATAAATTTTTTTCAAAAAAGAATATTTCAAATTCTCATATTTTTAGTCTGCAACACCTCACCGCTTAGGCACTTTGTGAAATTATTCAGTCATTCATTAGACAAAAGTACCATATTGTTGATTTATCGTTATATATCGTTATATAAAGATATAGATCATTAAAAATTGCAGGTCAAAACAGTCAGATGAAATTAATTTAATGTTTCCTGAACAGGAAGCACTCTTTTTTTTACATCACGGATGTTCCCTGTTTTGGAAACAATGTAAAGTGTCTCCAATTTTGGAGACATCTAATTGTTCCCTGTTCAGGCAACAGTTAAGGCATCTCCACTTCTGGAAACACTTTAAATGTTTCCTGATTTGGGAACATTATTGATGTTTCCATAACTGGAGTCATCTGATTGTTTCTATTTTTGGAAACATGCCTGCCATGTTTCCTGTTTAGGAAACATGTATCTTCTTATGGAAACACTTTTAAATAATATAACATGATGTGTGATTAGGGTATTGTAATTAAACTTCAACAAAAACGTTTTGGCTTCATTACAGTGTTGGAGTACTCGTACCTGAGTACAACTCGAGTACACTCAGTTACTCGGCCCATATTCGGTTATCAGCACTCGAAAATTACTTGGACTCGTACTTGATTCTTTGTACTCGGACTCGTTGGTTTGGACTCGGTACTCGACCCCAGTACTCGGGAGTACAAATCGAGTACATTTCTTTTTTTATTGATTCCATTGCAACCTAGAACTCAAGTCGTTACCAGTGAGACCATATAAGGATTTTTCCCAAGGTAGGATTTTGCTTGGGAATAATCCTGAAATGGTATTTCTGGTTTTATATAAATCTCAATCTAAATTTGTAGGGAGAAACGTTAGGACTGAGACTATCGATTGGGACTTTTAATACACTTCTTGAATGCTTGATGGTTCATGTAAGCCTACACCAGTGCAGTTGATTCACAATATTACTGTAAACAGATCAAGGAATGATTAAAGCAGACGTGAGTGTGCTCTCTTTAAAATTAAAAGCTTTGAAGAAAAACTTTTAAACTCAGATCTTGACTTAATCAAAACAATGATTTTGTGTAATTATGCAAAACCTAAATTGAGTCGATGTTGATGAAGTAGGGGCGTTTGAATGTGTTAACATCATCTTACTGTCTTACACTTTGTAATTAAGTGGAATCAGTTGATTTAAATGATTACAAAAAATCATTTGATTTAAATCCCGATTTAAATCGGTGATTTAAATCAACGTGATTTAAATAAGCCAACCCTGCTTTGTTATTTTTTTTTCTTGTTCCCCCCCCCCCCCTTTCCACTTTTTTCCCATAGGATAACACATGTTTTCGTTCTACACAGGACTTTGGGACTTTTTTCGCATCCGATTGACTTAAAACCTGGCACACACTTAGACTACCAACTGAAGATTCAGCCTGATGCCAAATCATGACGTCATCACGTGTCACGTGACGTCATCCTAAAATTGCATCCTTAACACCCTATATCTACAGAACCGGAAGTCCGATCGGGTTCAAACTTGGTATGCAGGTATTCCGGGAAGAGTTATGAACAAAAATTGTTGTGACGTCACTATGACGTCATCATGTGATTTTTAAATTATTATTCAATTTGTGGACCTTCTACTCATATCTTATGAACGGAACAAGGTAAATTCGAAAAAAAATTTGTAGAAGGTTTGTTAGGTGAAAAATAGATCATGCACGCCATCATGACATCATCAAAAACGTGATTTTTTGATTCACATAAGGGTATGTCGGATTGTTGTGAAACTTGGTGGGTAAGTAGGTATTGATAAAAGCAAAATCTGCAGTGATGTCACCATGACCACATCATCTGATTTTTTTTAAAAAATTTAATTTTAAAATTTTTATCAATTACCAAAAATTAGATAATAGGCCTATAGGCCTATAGATACGACCCGATCTAATTCAAACCTGGCATACACTTAAACCACCATCTGAAGATTCAGGCTGAACCATGACGTCATCATGATGTCATCAGGTGTCCCGTGAAATCCTAAAATTGTGATTTTATCGTCATCATGTTATCTAAGAATTATTCAATTTTTGGACCTTTAAGCCTCTAATCAATGGAATGTGCTAAATTCAAAATTCTATTTGTAATAGGTTTGTTACAATGTAGGTCATACAGACAATTTAGAATAATGTGTGACGTCATCATGACGTCATTGTTTTTTTAAACATCCGATAGACACTGAGAGTTAGACCACCATGTATACATTGTAGAATACTCATGGAATTGTTCATTCAACTTGGATGAAACTCCTTTGCAGCAGTTATTGCTAAAACGGTCGAAATAGCTCAGTGTTTGTCCACAAACACATTTCTAGTTTTGTTTTACTTTCTTTTATTTATTTACTTGCCTATTTATTTATTTATTTATTTTTGAGTGTGTACTTTTTGGTATTGTACTCGGACTCGGACTTCGGTACTCGGACTCGGCCCAGTACTCTGCCTTGAATGTACTCGTACTCGGTGCTTTGCACTCGGACTCGTCACAGTGTACATGTACTTGGACTCGGCCCTGGACTCGGCCCCTAAAGTACTCGGAGAACTCGGTACTCGGCTTTGAGTACTCGACTCCAACACTGCTTCATTATAAAGATGATGGCACACTGAATACTGTGACACTGCGTTCACATGCGGTACATGTAGTTAAGGGGGCATAGCTGTGTCCTAAAAAATCCATGAAATTTTCATGCTGTTGATTGTTCACTTAGTTCAAACATTTAGGAAACCAACCAGATGTCTTACCGTTCCCGAGAATAGATGGAAAATGTTTACATCCGACATGAGTCCAATTTACAAATACATTTTACCTGTCGTCTCAGTCAATGTTCGATACACGTTGTAAACATGTATGTCACTTAAGCACCAATGCACAAATGTGGTTTCTTACATTTCCGCAAAAGGCGAACACATCACAACTGGCATGAACAGCCCGACTTTTTTGGGTCGCAAAAGTGGACCCTGAAAGTAGTTCTTACAAGCATTTACACAAAAATAAAACAGAAATGCCCCATTTTAAAAGGATAGTTGTGTGGATGTTTATATTCTACTTATTCTTTTCGATAATTAACAGCATATTCATTAAAGCACATTTTGTACATCAATTTTGTAGTTCAATTAGGCACAATCAGGAAACGTTTTGTTTCCAGATCTGGCAACATTTTTCCATAATGGGAAACAAATCACTTAAACTGTATAAAACTAATGTTAAATAAAACTGAAACGTGTATGAATAAAAAGTGGGAGTGATCTCCAATGTAAAAAAACCCTTTTATTGGGTTTTCACCTTTTTACATACATACATACTTTTTTTTTATGCAAAGAAAATTTCAAATGGCTGTATCTTGTGACTGCCGGACTTCACCACCACGTCGTTTTGAGGAAATATTATCTCATTTATTATGAATATTTTGTGGCATAATATCATAACCACATTACCTAAAGTTATGGATTACAAAATGTTGCGTGTAAAAGCTGGAAACAATGCTTCCTGAACAAGATACAAAGTTTGCAGTCATTTATGATGTTTTGTATTTAAAAGGAAACATCATGCAGCATCTCCAATTAAGTTTGGAGACATATCGGGTACCAGGTATTGCAAATGTTTCCTGAGTGATATGGAAACAGTCCTGAGTTTTTCAGCTGTTTCCTATTTTGGAGACAGCTCAACATGATTCCTGTTCAGGGAACATGCTTCTTATTTTGGAGACAACATAATGTAGATGTGTACAATGTTGTTTGAAAAGTGTTGCTTACTTTATAAAGTACCCCAGTACCGGTACGTTGCACAAAGTTGTGAACCATTAGGTTTGTAAAAAAATGTGCATATATCCATGAAGGATGTCTGCATAAAAATGTTGGTTATAGGACCAGCATTTTAATATGAGAAGTTTCAGGTTTTTTATTTGACTTTTGTGTGGTCATGGGTGGTCAACAATTTGTACACACACAGCAACTTGCAGTCCATTTTTCACGATTTCCGCATGACTGCTGAGCAAAACAATTTGGTTTTACTTTTAGGGAGAGCCAATCAATAAACCATGTGATATGAAAAGGCAAACCTACCGGTACATGTATGTACAGTATGTAAAGGTGCATGTTGTGTGCAAAATTGTACGAATTAGAATTGGATGATTCAGGACTGATAGGGTTAATTGCTGTATGTACGGTACATGTACCTGCACATGTTATCCCTGGAGATTATTCATTTTAAGGTCTAGCATTCATGTTGGAGGAATACATTTTTCCATTCATTCATATGTTCATGTAGGCCTACAATGGTTGAAAGTTGCTCTGTGAGCATTGATGATTGAAATAATGACGGCCCTTGATGATGTTCCAACATTTACTTTGCACTAGGAAAAAATAACTATCAAGGCCTAAGTCACACACTGAATTAATTTTAATAAAATAAGATAGACCACTTTTTGGCCAAATTAATTTGATCCTGGAGACTATGTAAAATGTCTGCAAATAACTTTGCTTATTTGTTCTGAAATAACTTTCTATAACTGGCCTATAGTTTGCAAGGGTTTGGACTACTAGCTGGTACAATTTTTTAGGAAGACCTCAATGTGTCCTACCTCCATGGTAGAACTGCTATGATTGTGTTGCTTGCCTTGCTCTATTTCAGCCCAAAGTAGCCAGGCACAATTTGTGGCTAGACCCCCCCCCCCCCCACAACTTGTGGTTGCATGGTTACAATTGGCAATCTGTCAGTCTGAGTAAAGCCTATCACAGTATCATCCATGCACAAAACACTGCATACCATTCATGCCATTAGCAATTTCTGTTCTGAACCCAAGGGAAAGCCACAAGTGTGTGTGCTACCATATAATAATGCACACAAGGACAGCAAGACAAACATCAAGGCCTAACTTTTCTTGTTTGGTGGAATTGTTTTAGGATGCATCCTATCATGCAAACAGCATTCCTTCAGAGAAAATCTAAATTTGGAAATGGAATTTTAACAAAATATCCAGAGTGATAACAGGATATGCTACATGTACTATTGAAACTGATGTAAAATTCACGTCAGACAATTGCAAAATTAAAATTGCACAAATTTAGTCTTCGTAAAAAAACTTTAGTATGAGTCAAACAAAAGTGATAAGCATTTCCCCCTGAAACACCTTTGCTGTCACTCAGATTTGCTTTAGAAGAACCCATTACAGATGGTGGAATGTTCTATCCAGCTGAGTGAGTTCTAGATATAAAATTACATTTTCATCATGTCCATGAGTAAATTTGAAAGTCAAACGAGATTTTGATTGAGTCAATTAAGACTGATGTGAAGAATGAATCACTTGGGGGTTTTTTGGGGGTGTATTGAGAATGGTTGATTTTGTCTGTTTTCGTTTCCAACATTTCGCTCATTGCATTGAAAGGGAATGTACAACATTTGCTTTTGCTGCAATTTTCAGAATGGATTTGGAGGATTAGTATGTTATATAAAATATTGTTAAACTGACTTGTTTCATGTTTTTGGTTTGTAGATGCTGGAAAAACCAAGAAAACCTATCATGTTCTTGTAGTCTGGTTCCCTGACCCCACTTAAGATGAAACGAAGCAATTAATACACAATGGGGAATTGTAAGGTCAGAGAATCAGTCTAGCAGGCTTGTACCCCTTCACATGTGTGTGATCATTGCAAAGAAAAATCAGAATAACTAAATATGAAAAATTAAGAACAGCTTTTTAAAAAACCCAGTTTTCTCCAACGCTGGTGGAAAAATATATTTTTTCTTGAAAATGTCACCAGGAGCCACAATTTTACAGGATGCTTTAGACTGTCAGTCCCTAACAATTCAGTAAGGTATTTCGTGATAATTTGATTATTTCGTTTTTTGATGTTTGCAAATGTGGTATTTTCCCTTTATAGTGTTTCATCATTGTGTGTCGGTAAGTTATCAGTGGTACCCTTGGAGTTAAGTTGGCACAGTGGACAGCTAAAAATTGTGGTATTTTTATTACACCTTTGACCTTTCGTAACTTTTAAGTTTTATGTATGTAAAATACATGAATCTGCATACTCGATTACATAATTTATTTTTATGTTATTTTTATGATGAAGCTAATAATCCACACATTTACCCAGTATATATTTTTAATATATTAGTAGCACGGTAGATTCTGCAAAACCCAGATCCCCCAAATAAATATGGCATTCCTTGAACACTTGATAAATCTACTTTTGAATCTGTCAGGTCAACATGCATGTCAAATTGGGACTGTAAACTATGCTCTTGTCATTTTTATGGTACATGTGTGCATGCAGTATACATGTTCTGTGTTTGTCTTATCATTTATAATCCCTTGTTGTAATTGTGAGTTGGAAAATTTTGATGGCTTATAATTAAATTCATTTTGATAGAAATCTCCGTTTCCATACATTGACAAAAAATATATTTTAAATGTTTGTTCATGAACTTCATGTACATGTACATGTACATGTATGCTACATTATAACTATGGAGCTCCATGTTATAAGTTAGAGGAGGTACTACCAGCACATGTAATTTACATTGTATAATCAATTATGAAAAGTCTCTTAACACATGATGGGCTAGCAATGTGCTGCTCTTGTAAGGCTCAGAAGTCAGGCCAGAAAACTGGTCATTATGCAGGATTTCATCTTACCATGGAATATGATACCCATACTACTTGTGCACAAGGGCAATCTAGCGATATTTGATGTTACATAATCAATCCCTGTGGTAAAGGCCAGAAACTTTGGTTACCATAGTTACCATGCAACCGCAGCTTCACAGGCTTCTAATGTAGGCTCATAGAGGTACATGTAGGCTGTACACTTTTGCTGAAGTTTATTATAGGTAGAGAATATAACTTTACTCTGATTATTGAATAAGTGGATTCATTGATCTTCAGGAAGCCTAGATTCACTTTTGTATTTGCCATTGCAAGATTTAAGAAAGTAAGATCAACCTTTTGAGGACTTTCTTCATTCAGATTTATTTGATTTCCATGAATTTGAAGGATTTGTATTTCCCTTATTTTGATTTATATCCATTGAATTTCTTGTTTACAATTACATTTACTTCTTTGAGTACACAACGTTCAAGAATACATTCCTTATTTTACTGTACACCTACTGGTATGTACATTATATTTTCCACTTTTTATGTATACATGTACCGGCGAATGGGCCTACACATTCTTAGATTCAAACTTTGGTGTATAATTCAAACTTCCTTTTTTGTCCAGAGTACAAGGTGTCCATAGTGCAGTAGTACTGGTATAGCCAAACTTTAGACCCTTAATTCTTTAAGTTACTGCATATATAATGAGGTGCACACAGTTTCTTGGAAGTCACTATACCTTAGTACAGGGGAGGCAGGAGGTTGGCCCATGTTTTATTGGCCCCTAGAGACTTCTTTTGACCACACATCAGATGCCAGCAGCTGTCTTATTAGACTGGCACACTAATACTTAGGTTTAGTTTATACCAGTACCCGGGTAGTGATGCAGCATACATACTCATATTTCTCTTTGTTTTTAAAAGGTTAGGGGACTGGGTGTACATTTTGTACAGTTCATTTTTTTTAATGTGACTGTGGTTTGTCAAAACTCTGATATCTGAGACTTTCAGAATAAATTTACTGCTAGCAGTTTGAAGACTACTTGAATCCACACAACAATATTTCTTTGTTTATCATTTGGAGTTAGAAGAAACATTCTGAATTTTTATAAATATTCTTAAACAGTATTAATGTATTCTCGAGTAACTTTGCAAATATTTTTCCATGTCCTTTTTTTACGTTAATCTTATTTTAGTGTATGTTTTAAATTTGTTTATAAACACCATCATATTCTGTGCTCATGTAGACTTTTCAATTCGTTTTTGCTTTCTTTTAAATTTTAAATTTTGCAAAATGCAAATCAAACTTTCAAACAACTAATGATTAAGAATATTCTAAAAGCTACGGTAGATGATTCACTTTTTAACCTAGTGTTAAGTCCAATTTCCACTCTTTTTTGGCAGGAAAAAAAACATTTAGGAGCACTTCCTTGGAACATTTTCAGACAGGGGAAAAAATCCTGAGTAGAACGTTTACTAATCAGGAAACTAACTGTTTCTTTACTTACAAACACTTTACAAATTGAAAATTGTTTCCTGATTTGGAAGAGTAGTGTTTCCTGCTTTGGAAACAATTTACATTTTTCAAAATGTTTCCTGATCAGGAAACATTTTTAGTGTTTCCTATTCTGGAAACCTTGTACAGTTTGACAAATGTTTCCTGATCAGGAAACATTGTTAGTGTCTCCTATTCTGGAAACACTCAACAGGTTGACAAATGTTTCCTGATCAGGAAACAATTGATGCGTTTCCAAAACTGGAGACATTTGTACTGGACAGTGAATGTTTCCTGATCAGGATACGTGTTGCCAGAACGGGAAATTTGTTCCCTGATTAGGCATTGTACCGGACTGAACGACAAACACTTGGGTTTTTCTCCGACATCACAGTGGATTTTTCTAAGTGGTCATCCATGTTTGTAAAGAGTGAAGTGACAACTGCTAGTGCATAGTAATTTCAAAAAGCTTTGGCAAGAAACTTCACAGAGTTTCACCAATACACTCCAAATGTTGAAAAGCCTTGTCAAAACACGTAACGTCCGTAACGCTCATTAGCAACAATTATGTCTACATGTAATTAATTAATTAGGTTACCTCTTAGTTTACTATACCATGTTATACATTTGGGTCTAAGTCTGAAATGTGCTGAGTGAATAAAATTTGCTTTGAGCCCAAATATGTTATTTTGGTTTGTCAAAGTTTCTAGTCGCCTCTGAATGTAACGTACGTAACGGTGGAATTGCCCAAATATGAAATTTCAGAATTAGAGATACAAAAATACACTTAACAGGACTGCAAAGATTTAAAGTGTGAAACAGCATTTTGTACTTTTTCATAAAATGACTCTTAGGTGACCACTGGCTAAATTCTGTGAACACCCTTTATGAGGCATGGTCCAAAGATGTAACTGACCAAGTTTTTACATTAATTCAGTCAAAACTGTGGGAGAAGCATTTTGTAGATTTTCATTAAATGACCACTAGTCACCATCAGATGACCATTGGCCAGATTTTATGAACGTGGCTAAGTACCGGTAGGGCATGTGTCCAGATTTCATTTGACCAAGTTTGTTTGAAATCGGCTGAATACAGTAGTTTATGAGTTATTGCCATTTGAAAAATTTGATCAATTTGATCATGTGACTGCATTTGGTCACCTGATAATTGGAAAGAAGAAGAAGAAGAAGAAAGAAAAGACTGAAATACAGTGCCTTAGTTGTCGGACGACTCAGGCAAAGAAAGAAACCCGAAGATCACAGTACATGTACATATCAGCCTGCTTCGCACGGCTGCTAAAATTTTGTCATTATAAATCTTTATTCCAAAAATTCCAAAAATCAGTCAATTGACTGATCGTTGGAAAACATTTCTTGGTTTCTACATGTACCAGTAAGTGACAGCAAGCCAACAGGAAATAATTGTAAGGTGTGTTTTACCAACTGGTAGGTTGCATAATGTACACATTTTGGGGTAAACATGGTAAAAGCAAAATGTATAATTTAAAAAGACTATCCACTTACAGGGGTTTCCCTTAACTTTTTCCTTTACTGGCCGGCCGGGCCAGTAAAGCAGAGTTTTCACTGGCCCGCAACCTTTTTCACTAGCCCACATGTTTTAATAGTAACTTTCAATCAAATCACCATAAGCATTTTTGATAACATTTTTGATAATAAATTATGCAATATGAATACAATCGGCAATTATCTTAATCATGTACATAATATTGCATGTAGTTCCTTTTTAAGTGATGTCAATGTTTCTTTATTCGTCCATGCTTTAACATAGAGCAAGGCTTTAATTAACAGGAATCAAATAGGGGGAGAAGTTATAATCAAAATTTATGCAGTGTGCTTCGTTCCGAACTTAAGGCTTTAGGTGTTCTATTTCCGACATGTTTTGATAAAACACGAACTAAAAAAGCGTTATCTTGAGGAACAAGAAAACATTGCACACAGTCGTGGTATTAATGGGAGTTTACCAAGTTAGTAACTGAACTGTTTTAACTTGTTTAAAAATGAGTGAGAAGGCCAGTATTTTCAAAAAAACATCTCTCGCGCGCGCCATGCATTTCTAGCGAAGAATGGTGCAATCAGCGTGCCTAGCCAAAAAGCGCTGCGGGCGGGCGACCCACGAACTTACGCTGGTCATAACGTTTTCCGGAGCACGGTCCACTTTACATTCACTAGACTTTACATTCAAAATAGGCCCTCGAATCTCATATTGTCCTCATCTTTTCGGTACATTCGTTTGATAGTGTTCAAGAAATCATCCCAAGAATCCGTTCGGGCACAAGTTTTGGCAGTGAAACTGTCATGAAAGTTTTCTCCTCACCACGTTGTATGATACGAATACGATGTTAACGTACGTACGTCCGTACCGTGTGGACTGCAGATGAAGTAAATCACGTGCACTGCATGTGTGCACAATGTGTAATGGCAAATACACGTTGATTCGCCTCATGTTCGTCGTTGGGATTTCAATGCACAGCGCACTGCGAATATACATGGAGTGATACGAATTCGAACTACCGATGTTTTTATTTCGGTCGGCGTGGCAAAAGTATTCATGTGTTGTATCACCCTTAACTTTTTATTTTGATTGATTGAAAAATACTGTAGGGAAAACTTCGTTATTTTAATTTTTTTTAAACAGTTTTTTGACTCGCCCGTCGGACTACTGAGAGGAGGGTTTTGACTCGCCCGCCGCTGTTTTCACTCGCATTTGGCGAGCGGGCGACCGCTAAGGAAAACCCCTGCACTTACATAGTATACATAACATGTACATGTACATACATGTAGCATTTGAGTGAGTTCATTGCCAAATTTCCTGACAGTGTATGAACAACATGGTACAGACATGACGGACAATGAGACCTTTTATTTTGTGTGGCAATGGGTTGGAATGTAATTTACATGTATGCGTACAAGTAGGTTATTTGGTAAAACTAAAACATTTTTTTTTTGGTAATATAAATTACACGTAATTGATTTTTGGTGGTCATTTTTAACATGCAAAACATCAGTTACAAGCTTATACACATGTTATGTTTGGGTACATGTACATGTACATGTACCGTACCTTCATAGTCATACAGGTCCAAACTGATCCACCCTGCGAGTAAACTGGTTCCTACATGTCGGTAGTAGGAGGCGAAGCCGAGAGAACTAGTTTGTCAACTTCCAATGCCGAGGGGAGCTAATATCGGCTGTCCGCCCGAAATAAACCATGTAAATTTGTTTTACTATACCTCATACATATTCAGTTGCCGATTTTTCCCGCAGTATGCATCCGCAAAAAAATCTTCGAGAAACTTGTCCAGCTCACCAGAAGAATAATATTGCTCAAACTCTGAAAATATCAGTTTGTTTGCAATACAGTAACTACGGTTGTATTAAAGTACAATTGTTTGTGGACAACTATTTTTAGCACATATGTACACATCTTTGTAATTGTCCACAATATTTTCCAATTTGGCATCATTCAGCTGGGGAAAACGCTTATCATCATTTACAATGTGCAACCATCGTTTCATGTGTAGCTATAGGGCGATGTTCGCGCGTGCATGCTTCACCTGTGCGACAGTTCAACGATTGCTTCGTGAAGCGCATGCGTAGAAGACTGTCGCACGGGTAACCCGTGCAACAGTCTACTACGCATGCGTACTTAGCCTCTGCATGAATACTCGCGCGTGCGTTTGGTAAACAGCAAAACTAGCATCTGGCACTTGATTGTGAATGGACCAGCGACAATTCAGCTTTCGGTCATGAATATTTATGAGGTATAGTAATATCAGACATGTACCAACACCATGAACACTACACGTGTGGGCAGCATGTGGGCTGGAACTGTACCAAGAGGGAACTCAGTGAATTATTGTCAGGCCCCAAATAATTTAACAATTGTTAAGATTTTAGTAAAGTAAACATGCAACTGTTAGCCTTTTTTTCTGTTTAATTGATAATTCCAAGTGAATAACTTTTGCAATGCTCAAAAGAATCATCCAAAATATTTTCCTTAAAATGTTTTGGACCACATCTCTCACTTTTTAGTGTTTGATGCCTGATGCACTAATTAAATAGCTCACCTGTTATAAGAGCCAGGAAAGTACAGATGATAAACAGCAAACAAGTGCAACAGGTTGAGAAATTCATCATTCCAGGGTTAACCAAGACGCTTGTCTCTGCAATAAGTGAAAATGTTTCAGAAATGACAATTACGTACATTTCTGTGCACAAACATAGATGTAGAGAACCGTACATGTATGAGGTAACAAGTGACATACAACTTACAAGTACCGTACTGGTAGGAGCACATAGCTTAAGGGGGTCTTACGATATCAGCCACCAGAATTCAATTAAAGACCAAAAATGTAGGATCATGAATATTCAAAAATATAATCCGCTTGTGGTAAAAAAAAAGGGTATACATGGTATAGCATACCGTAGGCCTAGAGTAGTCCCATAAATGTGACTGTAAGGCCAAAAAAAAATACTCCGGTCTCTGGTCAGCGCGCGCGTCGATTTTAATCATGCGCGTCAACCTTTTTTTTTTTTTCAAATTAACACTGAAACTACTCCGGTTTTTTCCAGAAATCCGGTTTTTGGGGCCTCAAAAGTCCACCAACGTGAATTGTGTGAATCCGTTGAGAAAATATGGGGGTAGAATGTGCTAATTAATAATTCATAATGAGTTTTGCTTGCCGAAATATCCGAAATTTACTTACGGACATAAACTTCGTTGATCGATACATGTATCTTTTAACGCACGCACATATTAAATACCCAATGTAAGAACGAAGTTGAAGACCATGCGTTGACATTAGTACGATTATGTGATTTTTCGCTCGGGTCCGAGGTTGTGATTATTTAGGTCTAGCTCCTGTGTCGGTACTTGAGATGCACGTGTTGCGCTGGTCAGGTGTACAGACTAATGGTACACTGGTACCCTTCGCGTGCTAACAGAATCAATGCTATGATGAAGGACCGGAACCAGTGACTACTGCCCGTACTTACATCGTTTCCGTGCATAATCGGCCGAAGTTGGATCGTAAAAATAGTAAAAATACCAAACAAACATCAATGGAAAAAGAGAATTCCTGCAAATTAATTAACAGAACGTGATCTTCATTTTCTGTGTATGTATTTTCCATTGAAATGACGAGATTGCAAAACTCGAACCTGTGGAGAAACATTGCAGCGTGTTTCTGCAGTAGTGCAGAATTTTCGGCCACGGGGATGGGCCGTTCACAGTGCAGCAATGCACACTGTCACTGACACTGCCCCGTGTGTACGGCGCGATGTACGGCCGACCAGACTGAATGTTTGCGGCGCTAGTGGCCGTGATGTACGTTAAGCATAATAGTGGAATGACCCACCTCAAATATATTTTTAATTAGGTAAGGCAAGTTTTAATCACTTTTGATTGCCAGTCTTGATAATTTTTGTTGTGCAAATGAGAATAATCCAGGCACAAAATATAAACGATTCCTTGCTTTCCTACCGTACAAATACCGGTATACAACTGGTGAAATAATTTTTTCAAACAATACTACCGACGCTATTTTGAAAGGCATGTTATCGGAAGCAGAAGTGATTTAAGTTTACAATTTTGAGAGCTGAAGGGTTTTTGCTATTGAGCAGTCATAAGCCTACTGTAGCTGGGATGATTTTCTGTTGACAAAATAATTTCAATCTTAAATTGATTTTCGGCTCCCCGACCCCTAGCAACAGGACTATCCATGCACAGACCATATGTACAATGTGTGACTGTTGATATGGAGGTAGTCCTGCACCCGATTTCACGAAGCGCTGCGACGCGTCGCAACTCAAGTTACGACGTGTTACATGTCGCAACTCGCGACGCGTCGTATCTTCCATTTCACTAAAGTTGCGATGTGTTGAACGCATCGTAAGTTCCTTGACAACGGCTTAAAACACGTCGCAAGTTACGACGTGTCTAGTGATCATCGCAAAATAAGAAGAGTCATTTCTAAGCCAGTTTTATGCCACAAACATTACATTAACCCTTACTCTCTGAGGGTAGTTTACTGCATGTCAGTTGGTTATGCCAATGCCCTCCAGCTGCAGTTATTTGGCAGATAACAAGTCTTAGCAGTGAAGGCTCCAATTGGCAGGAGTTGGAGGCCCTGGAGGGTGCCTGATACTGACCAGCTGGGGGCACTCACTTTGTTATCAGAGGACTCTCATTGTTCTCTGTGGCATGTATTGGAGTGCCTGTCCAGTTACCCTTGAAATGACATGGCAGATATTGGAGGGCCATGCAAAAAACCTAGGAGATTTTCTTGAGGCACATATTGGCATGCGTTGGAGGGTCAAGTAGGGTAAGGGTTAATGAGATTATAATACGAGGCAATGTGTGTAAAGTTGTAAATTATAGAAAATTCATTGAATAATTATGAATTAGACCGGAATATTAGAGTTGAAATTTCAAAGTAGCTATACAGTCCAATGAGAGCTTGTTTTCCTTCAAAATTGCATAGCACGGCCGCCATTTTGTTTTACGTTTTAACAAATTTCGAGCTGAGATCCGACGACTCTTTGTTGGATATCAGACGACTATTTACTGTACGCTGACTAAAGACATAAAACAGTCACCGAGTTGTGCTATACATGTACACCTACGTCGCGTCGTACTTACGACATGTTTAGTGAAATGGATCGCACGACGCGTCGCAGCTGCGACGCATCGTAGAGATACGACGCGTCGCAGCGTTGCGATGCATTGTAAGTTACGAAGAGTTTGATGAAATCGGATGCTGGAGTACAATGTAGTATGAAACGTGTAAACATACTTACATGTAAGTTCTAGAATTAGAACGCACCGGCATGACTAGGCCCATATTTAGTGGACTACCTCTGTAAATAAAGGCCACACTTGGAACATGTACCCGAACATGTAGAACTTTGTCAAATTTGGATTTTCACATTGTAGGCTTTCTTTGTAGTTTATTTACGCTTTAGAAGGATACGCACTCTCTTTATAGCAATAGAAAATTTATTCCCCTTTTTCAGACACCTATATTTTGTGTAAGTTCCAGGTTCATTTGGACACGCGAATTCCAACATGAAATTTTGTGTTGGAATTTCCATGTCCAAACGAACCTGGAAATTACACGAAATACAGATGTCTGAAAAAGGGGGGATAAATTTTCTATTGCTATAAAGAGGGTGAGCATGGTGTTTATGCTTCTATTTTCTAAAGCGTAAATAAACAACAAAGAAAGCTAGTAAATGTGAAAAGCCAAATTTGACGAAATTTATTGTCCAGTGGTATGTAAAAAACAATGCCAAAAAAAGTGCGCCAGGATTTGGACTCCTCAGTAGGTTGGAAAACCAGGTGTGTGGCCGAACGTACAGCGCAGCAATACCGAGGCCACACAAGTGGGGCTAAGTCTTGGGGTACAAAATATACAGCGGTCGCTCCAAAACTCACTTCCACTGTTCCAGGTTGATTGCATATTATTCGTAGAGTATTTAGGCCTATACAGCATGTTCGCATTGTATACCCATAGTTCTAGGGGTAGGAAATTGCAACATTGAGAATTCTTCCTTAGTGGGACACTAATACGAGAGGCTAACATCCCAAATGTCAAAAAGGAGTTCAAGCGCCCCAGTTAGTGGGACTAGGGCTACGGCAAGACTAGTCCCAAATGTGACGGTAATACTGGACTACCTCCGTATTAACCATCACACATCCTACATGTGGTATTTGGACGGAAAGTCCGTTGCTAGGGGAGCCGAACAGCAATTTTATACTCACACAAGTTTTATACTCACACAATGCCGTCTACAACTGCTTAATATCATATGCGGGCGCACTTTCGACCAAAACTGAATGACAGGCAACAGCCGTACCGGGTGTCGGACGCTTCGCCCCATTTCCACGTCGCCCCATGTCACTTCGCCCCTAACCACTTCGCCCCATCCCCACATCGCCCCATCTCCACTTCGCCCCATCCCCGCTTCGCCCCATCCCCACTTCGCCCCATCCCCACTTCGCCCCATGTAGTATGAAAAAGGTGAAGGCTGAGGGTGCAGACCAAATAAACTGCCATAGACCCCAGATAATAAATGCTCCCAATTCTAGAAACTTAGGAAAAATACAAACTCTCTGATGAGGTGCTCGAGACACAGATGAGAGAAATGATGGCTCTATCCCATTCAGAGACGCCTCTCCTATTGGCTTGTGAATAAAATCATCAGCCGCTGGATTCAAAAAAGGAACTCGCTGCCTTGAGGAAAATGGTCCGTCAAAATTTGTCTGATATGTGACACTTACAACTTCATTTAGATGACATTGGTTCCTCCAAGAGTGAAATTAGGATGTCAAAGGTATTGTCGTTCTCAGATAAGTGGGAGACGGGTTGGTATTGCCGGGTTGGGAACAAAGTTGGATCTTTTACTTCAAGCTTTTTTCTCGGTAGGGGAGAGCCTAGCTTGAGAGGTTGGTTATGAATTGTTCATTTGGTGATGGGCTAATTCTTTCCATTGGTTAGCAATTAGTGAATCTGTTGAAATTGTTTTTTGAATGAATTTTTTTTTACATGTAACGGCTGGGGCGAAGAGGGGATGGGGCGAAGTGGAAATGGAGCGAAGTGG
This sequence comes from Patiria miniata, assembly GCF_015706575.1. NCBI lineage: Eukaryota > Metazoa > Echinodermata > Asteroidea > Valvatida > Asterinidae > Patiria > Patiria miniata. Next base: position 26,900,492 of record NW_024037068.1, read on the forward strand.
GAATGGGGCGAAGTGGGGATGGGGCGAAGTGGGGATGGGGCGAAGTGGGAATGGGGCGAAGTGGGGATGGGGCGAAGTGGGGATGGGGCGAAGTGGTTAGGGGCGACGTGACATGGGGCGACGTGGAAATGGGGCGAAGTGTCCGACATTCGCCGTACCAATGCACATTGTCAAAATTTGATGCAAGCTAGTTAGGGCGCGATTTATCACAACCCATGACGTCATGCAACACGACGCTTTCGTGAACAGTGGTAGCAAAAGTCGTCCGAATTCAACTCGAAATTACAAGATAACTAGACCTCTGAAGGTGCAGAATTTCACGTTTTGTTGATATTAAATTAGCAGTTGTGGACAGTAGGCCTATAAAGTGACGAAATAATTGCGATTTCAAATTTCTGTACGGCTCCCCTAGCAACGGACTTTCCGTCCAAATGTGGGATGTTTGACGGTTTACGGAGGTAGTCCAGTATTACCGTCACATTTATGGGCCTACGCCGTAGTCCGAGTAACTTGGACCCAACTTATCGCCTTTTTTAACATTAGGACATGGTCTGGCGATAGTGGGGTCCAAGCTAATACCGCGACCTGGACAACATCATCCTGTCAGTCTAGCTGGAGTTACCCAGCCCTGAGTTTTATCATTGGGTTGTCTATTAGGGCTGGAGCGAATTTTTCTCGTAACTTGTAGTATAGGCAAAATTTTTTGGAAAATGTTCCATTTTGTCCCCGTTACACACTAATTGCAACTGCAACTCACCCCAAACTTGCCTGGAATATAAACCATTACACAGGTCCTTGAAGTAAAAAACGATCCACGATGAAGATTCAGCCTACAATTGCAGTGAAAACAGGAGGAATAACCGCTAACTTGACAACCTTGCTGGATTGGCCAGGACCGCAATTGGTTTGTGCACACAAAAAATTGTGTACAATGAATGGCGGTCGATTAACAGGCACAGAGAGCGATCGCTGTCAACTACTCGTTTTTGCCGGCTGCGCTGGCTGTTGGCGCATGACGTCACGCGGAAGCGTAACACCCGATGACTGTTTCATGCACTTATATAAGGTTTACCACTCGCATCACAGCTTTGGTACTGGAACCGCAACCAATAGTGCATGAAACAGTCATCGGGTGTTACGCTTCCACATGACGTCATGCGCCAACAGCCAGCGCAGCCGGCAAAAACGAGTTGCAGTTGCAATTAGTGTGTAACGGGTAGCTGGAGTTACCCAGCCCTGAGTTTTATCATTGGGTTGTCTATTAGGGCTGGAGCGCATTTTTCTCAAAACTTGTAGTATTTGCAAAAAAAATTTGGAAAATGTTCAATTTTGTCCCCGTTACACACTAAATTGCAACTGCAACTCACCCCAAACTTGCCTGGAATAACCATTACACAGGTCCTTGAAGTAAAAAACGATCCACGATGAAGATTCAGCCTACAAATTGCAGTGAAAACAGGAGGAATAACCGCTAACTTGACAACCTTGCTGGATTGGCCAGGACCGCTATTGGTTTGTGCACAAAAAAATTGTGTACAATGAATGACGGTCGATTAACAGGCACAGAGAGCGATCGCTGTCAACTACTCGTTTTTGCCGGCTGCGCTGGCTGTTGGCGCATGACGTCACGCGGAAGCGTAACACCCGATGACTGTTTCATGCACTATTGGTTGCGGTTCCAGTACCAAAGCTGTGATGCGAGTGGTAAACCTTATACTAGTGCATGAAACAGACATCGGGTGTTACGCTTCCGCGTGACGTCATGCGCCAACAGCCAGCGCAGCCGGCAAAAACGAGTAGTTGACAGCGATCGCTCTCTGTGCCTGTTAATCGACCGCCATTCATTGTACACATTTTTTTTTGTGCACAAACCAATAGCGGTCCTGGCCAATCCAGCAAGGTTGTCAAGTTAGAGGTTATTCCTCCTGTTTTCACTGCAATTGTAGGCTGAATCTTCATCGTGGATCGTTTTTTACTTCAAGGACCTGTGTAATGGTTATTCCAGGCAAGTTTGGGGTGAGTTGCAGTTGCAATTAGTGTGTAACGGGGACAAAATTGAACATTTTCCAAATTTTTTTTGCAAATACTACAAGTTTTGAGAAAAATGCGCTCCAGCCCTAGATGACAACCCAATGATAAAACTCAGGGCTGGGTAACTCCAGCTATGTAACGGGGACAAAATTGAACATTTTCCAAAAATTTTTGCCTATACTACAAGTTACGAGAAAAATCTGCTCCAGCCCTAATAGACAACCCAATGATAAAACTCAGGGCTGGGTAACTCCAGCTACTCAGTCCCAAAAACCAACATTTTCCAACGAAAAACATCAGATTTCACCTTCAAAACGGCCTCCAAATGACTAGATATGCCACCTGAGGTACAAGTAGACATCGATAATTAAGATGGTTGTGCTGAAGTTTACTTACGATCCGGAAAAAAAAGGTGAAATTTTCCGTTCATTTCCGAGAACTCCCCTCGCGATCTTGAACACGTTAAATTTCCGATCGTGTTTAATGTTTGAACGACGCGATTTCTTCTACATACCCAGCGTACATTCGATGGTCCCCGTATCCCGAGTGCGATTCCGTTACCGAGCGCGCGCGATGCATCGATTATGATAATGAGTCACGTTTGTAAACACATACATGTGCATTTCGAACTGTAAAAGGGAATCGGGAACCAGCTTGAACTGGTACCCGCAATAACAGCTGCGCTAGTTCCCGACTCCCGTATTATCGTTTGAAATGCACATGTGTTTACAAACGTGATCCAGTCTACTCATTATCATAATCGATGCATCGCGCGCGCCCGGTAACGGAATCGCACTCGGGATACGGGGACCATCGAATGTACGCTGGGCATGTAGAAGAAATCGCCTCGTTCAAACATTAAACACGATCGGAAATTTAACGTGTTCAAGTTCGCGAGGGGAGCTCTCCGAAATGAACGGAAAATGTTCACCTTTTTTTCCGGATCGTAAGTAAACTTCAGTACAACCATCTTAATTATCGATGTCTACTTGTACCTCAAGTGGCATATCTAGTCATTTGGAGGCCGTTTTGAAGTTGAAATCTGATGTTTTTTGTTGGAAAATGTTGGTTTTTGGGACTGACAGGATGATGTTGTCCAGGTCGCGGTATTAGCTTGGACCCCACTATCGCCAGACCATGGCCCAATTTCATAGAGCTGCTTAAGCAGAAAATTTGCTTAAGCACGAAAAAAAATTGCTTAGTAAAATTAGGTTACCGGCCAAAACTCCATGTGATGTACATTGCTTGTGACTGGTATTTAGCTGTTGTTTACTTAGCATAACAATCGCATGGAGTTTTGGCCGGTAACCTGATTTTATTAAGCAAGACGTTTTTGTGCTTAAGCAAATTTTGTGCTTAAGCAGCTCTATGAAATTGACCCCATGTCCTAATGTTAAAAAAGGCGATAAGTTGGGTCCAAGTTACTCGGACTACCTGCGCACTAGCCCCATAAATGTGGCCTATTTACTGGACTGCCTCCGTAAACATAGGCCACACATCCACATGTACAAAAACGTGTCGCACTTTGCCAAATTTTGATTTTCGCATTTAGGCTTAGTTTGTAGGTTTCTTTTGCTTTAGAAGCATACTCACCATCTTTATAGGCTAATCAGAAAGTGCTGCCTTTTTCAGACATTGTCAGAGGTATATTTTTCGTGAAATTTCCAGATTCATTTTTACTTACACGTTTGCATATCAAAATTTCAACATGAAATTTCACAAAAATTAGACATCTGGAAAAGGCAGCACTTTCTGACTAGCCTATAAAGAGGGTGAGTGTGCTTCTAAAGCAAAAAAAACCTACAAACTAAGCCTAAATGCGAAAATCAAAATTTGGCAAAGTGCGACACGTTTTTGTGTGGCCTATGTCTACAGAGGCAGTCCAGTAAAATAGGCCACATTTATGGGGCAACCTGCGCACAAACCAGTATGACATGAGACAGGTCTGAAAATTCTAAGTAAGTAGCTTAGGCCCTTAAAGCTATAGTCCATCATTTGCAGCCATCCGAAAAGTAACTGGTGTAATTATTGTTGAAAAACAAACTTGGTTGAAAGATAGTAAGGGAACCAAAATCCCTGTGAAATTATTCTTTTTGGGAAGCCGTCATTTTGAAGTAATCAACGAAAGAAGGCCTTTCCAACGGTGCATCTTAAGACGCACCGTACATGCCGTAGGAAAATTTAAATTAGGAGTTCGTTTTGTTATTCGGCAAGGCGCGCGACGTCGCGTACAGCTGCAATTCAAAACAATTCAAAACATGATTTAGGGCCTAGGCCCCCTAGTAGTAACTTTTGATTTGAAATATTCGGAATATAAGCCTACAGCTAGCTGAAGCTAAGCTGAAACTTCATCAGGTTAGTTGTTCAGACTTCAGTATCCTTCATTAGATTTTGAACACTATTGTTGCTTCAAACGAACAAAATGCACAAATTATGATGGACCATTGTTGACGATAGTCCGACATGTCCAAGTAACTTGGACCCAACTTATCGCCTTTTTTAACATTTGGACGTGGTCTGGCGATAGTCAGACCATGTCCGAATGTTAAAAAGGCGATAAGTTTGGTCCAAGTTACTCGGACTATGTTGACGACATGAATTTCGCTTCGCACATGCTTTCGCGTGTGAAGTCCTATGAATATGACGACTAGTATGAACCGGGCTTGAACTTGAAATCGGTGTTTCTCAATAAATTATAAATAGGCCTATTTCAGTATTTTCCTTTTTCCTGCTATTGCTAAATTTGATTTTTAGGACATATTATCACTTTCTGATGGCTGATAGGTCACTAAAGGGGAAAAATTAGTGATGGCTAGATATGGGACTGGGAATCTGTGAAGTTTCACTCACCATGCACTCACCAACCAACCGACATGTACGTCCGCGTCCGACTTGCGCATACTGCTTTGCTGTCCCTGGCCGGCCCTACACGTACACGTACACGTACACGTACACGTTCACATTGACGTACCTGGTAGAGTACCAGAGTGAACCTGGCCGCGTATTCGGCCAGATACCACAGCCGCGTATTCAGCCGTGTATTCAGCCGCGTATTCATCAACTACGGAGGCCAATAAACAACATCATTGATGTGATAAATTTTTATATATTTAATGCGGATTTCATCGAGGAGTGTACCGAAAATGAAGGACGTAAGTATTATGTTAGATGGTCAGTTATTTAGGACTCGTGGCTTCCTATAAATAATTTTGATTTCAGATCTAGGGCAACTATGAATCACGTGATACTCGTCCTGAGAAAAATCGTACTAAAATAGCAGTTTGCGGTTGAATAAGATTATGCCCAACTTTGAGACAAAGTGTACCAAATAGTACCTGGCTCAAGGTAACCGCGGAGTCGGCCGGTTTTCTAGCCGCGTATTCAACCGCGTATTCAGCCGCGCATTCACCAAAAGTAAAAAAATCTATAATACATGCTGCAAAAGGTGATCTGTTTTCCAGATAGATAATTTATTTTATTCAACGAATTTTTCAAAATTAACGACAAATATCAATATTTTTCTACCCTGTACCAGAGTTCACAATATAAGCAACCATGTCGTCAACGAGTTTTGATGACATCGGCGATTTGACTTTTTCTTCTTCACTGTTTGGTACACTTTGTCTCGAAGTTTAACTTAAGTTTAATGTTGTACAACCGCAAAATGCTATTAAAGTACGATTTTCTTCAGGACGAGTATCACGTGATTCATAGCTGCCCTAGATCTGAAACCAAAATAATTTATAGTAGGCCTCTAGTACTCAATAACTGACCATCAAACATAATTCGGACATGTTGCATTTTCGATACACTTTTTCCTGAAATCCGCATTAAATATATAATAAAAGTAAATTTGGCGGTGAAAGCCCATTATGTTATGCCACTGTCATGTGACAGACACACCCCACACACCTGAAACCAAAATAGAGTGTAGGCGGGACACCACCCTTTAAGATGACACGGCGATTTGACTTTTTCTTCTTCACTGTTTGGTACACTTTGTCTCGAACTTTAACTTAAAGTTTAATGTTGTACAACCGCAAAATGCTATTTTGGTACGATTTTCCTCAGGACGAGTATCACGTGATTCATAGCTGCCCTAGATCTGAAACCAAAATAATTTTATATAGGAAGCCTCTAGTCCTCAATAACCGACCATCTAACATAACTTGGACATGTTGCATTTTCGGTACACTTTTTCCTGAAATCCGCATTAAATATATAAAAAAAAGTAAATTTGGCGGTGAAAGCCCATTATGTTATGCCACTGTCACGTGACAGACACATCTCATACACCTGAAACCAATATAAAGTCTAGGCGGGACACCACTCTTTAAGATGACATCGGCGATTTGACTTTTTCTTCTTCACTGTTTGTACACTTTGTCTCGAAGTTTAATAAGTTTAATGTTGTACAACCGCAAAATGCTATTAAATTACGATTTTCCTCAGGACGAGTATCACGTGATTCATAGCTGCCCTAGATCTGAAACCAAAATAATTGATAGGAAGCCTCTAGTACTCAATAACTGACCATCAAACATAATTCGGACATGTTGCATTTTCGGTATTTTTTGTTATGCCATTGTCACGTGACAGATACACCCCACACACCTGAAACCAAAATAGAGTGTAGGCGGGACACCATTCTTTAAGATGACATCGGCGATTTGACTTTTTCCTCCTACACTGTTTGGTACACTTTATCTCGAAGTTTAACTTTAAGTTAAATGTACAACGTTTAATACCGCAAAATGCTATTTTAGTACGTTTTCTCTCAGGACGAGTATCACGTGATTCATAGCTGCCCTAGATCTGAAACCAAAATAATTTACAGGAAGCCTCTGGTCCTCAATAACTGACCATCAAACATAATTCGGACATGTTGTATTTTCGGTACACTTTTTCCTGAAAACCGCATTAAATATATAAAATAAAGTAAATTTAGCGGTGAAAGCCCATTTTGTTATGCCATTGTCACGTAGCCTTGGTCAATGCTCTCGTCGTTATTCGTCCCGTACGCGGTCAATCGTCGGCATATATCCTCACGCGCTATGCACATGCATGTAAAAATACAGCGCGAACAGCGACCTCACGCGACCACTATTTTTATGCAAATCAGTTGCGACGATGTCGAGCCTTGGTTCAATCGTCCATGTGAGGTTTTGGGGGTGGTGCTCATTATGTTAATAGCCTTAGCTGACCTTAAATGTCGTTTTCTTATTGGTCGATCGTTGCGTGGAAACTTGCATAGTGAAACGTGGCACCGTACATAATCCATACACGTACACATTGTGCACCAATGCACAAAAATGTGGTTCCTGTCACGTCCGCAAAAGGCAAATAGCTGCAAATAATTTGATGACGTCCGGATATACCAAGGTGTGATTGGACACTCCACATATTAGCCCCGCCTACATTATATGTATTCGCATACGAGGTCGTGCGCTGGAAATCTAGCGCAAAGTAAAGAAAAACATAAGCTTTGGTCGACGATTGAACCAAGGCTCGACATCGTCTCCAACTGATTTGCATAAAAATAGTGGCCGCGTGAGGTCGCTGTTTGCGCTGTATTTTTTACATGCATGTGCATAGCGCGCGCGTGATCGTGAGGATATGCCGACGATTGACCGCGTACGGGACGAATAACGACGAGAGCATTGACCAAGGCTAATTGTCACGTGACAGATACACCCCACACACCTGAAACCAAAATAGAGTGTAGGCGGGACACCACTCTTTAAGATGACATCAGCGATTTGACTTTTTCTCCTACACTGTTTGGTACACTTTGTCTCGAAAATTAACTTTAAGTTAAATGTACAACGTTACCGCAAAATGCTTTTTTGGTACGTTTTTTCTCAGGACGAGTATCACGTGATTCACAGCTGCCCTAGATCTGAAACCAAAATAATTTATAGGACGCCTCTAGTCCTCAATAACTGACCATCAAACATAATTCGGACATGTTGCATTTTCGGTACACTTTTTCCTGAAATCCGCGTTAAATATATAACGGAAATTTGGCGTTGAAAGCCCATTATGTCATGCCATTGTCACGTGACAGATACACCCCACACACCTGAAACCAAAATAAAGTGTAGGCGGGCCACTACTCTTTAAGATGACATCGGCGATTTGACTTTTTCTCCTACACTGTTTGGTACACTTTGTCTCGAAGTTTAACAATAAGTTTAATGTTGTTGTACAACCGCAAAATGTTATTTTTTTACGATTTTTCTCAGGACGAGTATCTCGTGATTCATAGCTGCCCTAGATCTAAAACCAAAATAATTTACAGGAAGCCTCTAGTCCTCAATAACTGACCATCAACATAAAACTGACGTCCTTCATTTTCGGTACACGTACTCCTCCATGAAATCCGCATTAAATATTTAAAAATGTATCACATCAATAATGTTGTTTATTGGCCTCCGTACTTTATGAATACGCGGCTGAATACACGGCTGAATCACTGATCTCTATATAAAGTCTTTATATAGAGATCAGTGGGCTGAATACGCGGCTGTGGTATCTGGCCGAATACGCGGCCAGGTTCACTCTGGTATGCTCGCGCTGCGACGAATGGGAGACTTTCCAATCTCCGCGAGTCACCGAGAGAGGGCGCTCATTACCGGGTAAACTCACAGACATTATACAAATATAGAGTGGCTCAGCGTGGAATGGGAGGAATATTATCGCAAGGTAAAATCTGGACTTTTCCATTTCACGAGGCGAAGCCGAGTGAACTGGAAAAGTCCAGATTTTACCGAGCGATAATATTCCTCCCATTTCACAATTTAAAGCCACTCAATATTTGTTTTATATAACTGACATATAGATCCTTGTCATTTGATGTATTTGAACTTTTTTTCAATACAAAACTGGAGGAAAATGTATTTCTCTCTTCCAAACCACCCCTTCACGAAAATGTTTGAACCCAACGCTGTAGCGCTGGCTGCATAATTTTTATTCCTAGGAGGGTTAGGGGCAATGTCATGAATAATTCATGTTTATCCATGAGAACGGATAATGACATCAACAGCATTGTTGTTAGTTACTCAACTAGTTACAATACATTAAAGCATTTTAAAGAACGGTTGTCGTCGAGCTACCACACAGTAGCCTAGTGGATAGCGAGATGAGCTATGGACACAAAGATCCCTGGTTCGAATCCACGTCGTCGCTGCTCATTTTCATCAGCTATTTTTCTTCTCCAAATTTATCACTGAGATAATTTTAAATTAAGGGGAAAATAGAACGAGAACCTAAGTCTTGCAATGATTCAAAGGAAAAACTGAATTATTCATGACATTGCCCCTAACCCTCCTAGGAAAAAAAAATTACGCGCGCTGGCTCTTTGGAACAATACGCGCTACGCGCAACGCTGAACGCGCTCACTAGCATGCATTTGCACCACTGATCTCTATATAAAGACTGGATAGCGGATATGCATACAACATTCACACAGTAGACTTTGCATATTGACCAATTCGCCCCGGTCTCACAAAGATGGCCGCGTATAATACGAACGTTCTACGCGTAAATACGCGCGCGTTGTATCAACAGTTGACGCGCATTTTGGTCACGTACACATATTATGATGTTCTAAAAGGGACACATTTCCGTAGTGATTATTATTTCAAAACGCCGAAAAAGTTATATTTGCGGCATTTTAGTAACCACGACGTTAGAAAAATTGTAGTTAACCTTGGTCAGTGGTGGTGGTCAAAATATAAGTCAAGTGAACCGCGACGTTACAAAAGAAATCATGCCGTCTATAAAAACGGCATCTTGTCCTTTGTAGATCACCAGCCGGTCTCACCAATATGGCGTCAAATTCGTACATTGTGCGGCTCTGTATTAGCTATCCAGTCTTTATATAGAGATCAGTGATTTGCACACAAATACCGCGTCATGATCCTAACTGTTGAATAGTATTTCCCATTCCCCATGGGCGGATAGTACTTTTTGAGCCGCGGCGTAAATGGGAGCAATAACGAATGTCACGTGATGTGAGTTCCACCAATTAAATGACTAGGATCTGTATGTCAGTTATATAAAAAGAATTATAACACCTCACCCACAGATTCTGTGTCTTGATTGGCCGAGAGCGAGTCACATGTTACTTTCTATTTTTGCTATCTTTCTGTGCACGGCCAAAGTACTATGCGCATAGCAACCAAAGTACTATGCGCATAGCAACCAAAGTACTATTTTCACGGCGCGGTATTTGTGTGCAAATGCATGCTGGTGTGCGCGTTGCGCGTTGTGCGTAGCGCGTATTATTCCAAAGAGAGCGCGCCGCAGACTTGGGTTCAAACATTTCGTGAAGGGTTAGTTTTTAAGAGAGAAATACATTTTCCACCAATTTTGTATTGAAATTGAAGTTTATTTCAACTGTGTTCAGATTTAAATAATGTAAAATATTAAAATCAAGCAGAATCTGTGGGTGAAGTGTTATAAAACAAATATTGAATGCTTTATCTCGTGGTGAAGTAAAACTAGCCTCCCTCGGTGATCCATGGACCATTCTATTTTCCCTCGGCTTCGATCGCCTCGGGAAAATAGAATGGTCCGTGGATCACCTCGGGAGGCTAGTTTTACTACACCACTCGAAGCATTCAATATTTGTATACTATGTCTATGGGTAAACTACACGAAAAAAAATCGTCTGAAGTTACTTGTGTACATTGCGTATCGACGTCGGTTTTCGACTTGGCTTGCTGTAGAAAATCACCCGCTTCTCATACAGAATTATGCCAAATACTCCGTATGCTGTGCCGACGTGTTCAGGAAGAGGTGGATATGAATTTCCAAAGGAAAGAAAGAGGTGTAATGCTTGGCGAGTGGCCATACGACGGGTGAAAGATGACACAGGCCGGTCATGGTGGCCGTCTCTAAGATTATAACACCTCACCCACAGATTCTGTGTCTTGATTGGCCGAGAGCGAGTCACATGTTACTTTCTAATTTTGCTATCTTTCTGTGCACGGCCAAAAGTACTATGCGCATAGCAACCAAAGTACTATACCATTAGCAACCAAAGTACTATTTCCACGGCGCGGTATTTGTGTGCAAATGCATGCTGGTGCGCGCGTTGCGCGTTGTGCGTAGCGCGTATTATTCCAAAGAGAGCGCGCCGCAGACTTGGGTTCAAACATTTCGTGAAGGGTTAGTTTTTAAGAGAGAAATACATTTTCCACCAATTTTGTATTGAAATTGAAGTTTATTTCAACTGTGTTCAGATTTAAATAATGTAAAATATTAAAATCAAGCAGAATCTGTGGGTGAAGTGTTATAAAACAAATATTGAATGCTTTATCTCGTGGTGAAGTAAAACTAGCCTCCCTCGGTGATCCATGGACCATTCTATTTTCCCTTGGCTTCGCCTCGGGAAAATAGAATGTCCATGGATCACCTCGGGAGGCTAGTTTTACTACACCACTCGAAGCATTCAATATTTGTATACTAGTGATGTTGTCTGCTCGGAACACTTCATAACATCAGACTATCAACAGTTTGGAAAGTCAGGTAAGTTACTTTTTGTCGAGATTTAAGCATTAACGGGCCTCCCATACTCCAAATCAACCATTTATGATTATTAAACCCATGGACTTTGGCAACGGGAAAGATTCCCATATCTGGCCACCTCTCATTTTAACCTTCAGTGACCTATTAGCCATCAGGAAGTGATAATATGTCCTTAAGAGTCAAATTTAGCAGAGAAAATATATTTGAAGTATTTATTGAGAAAACACTTAGAAATGTTCAGACCAGTCTCATAGGGTTTGTGCACAGGGTGTTCAGTGATGGCCAGATATGGGAATCTTTCCCGGACGGATTACCAACTCGGACCCAACCATGACCAACTCGGGACCAACTCGGAACCAACCATGACCAACTCGGACGCATTGTGAGGACATGTTTTCAATCATTCGATTGGAAAATGTTTGACCAAAATCATTGACAATGACAATGATCCTGCATAAAGACGCACTCAAGATACAACCTGAATCACCTAGATTGGGAGACCAGACAGTTTAATAGCTCAATGGATGAGCCAGTTGCACATTATCAAAGTATTAGCAACTTAGTACTCTTGGATGGGAAACAGTTTCATGTATAGTCCTTGGTTGGATGGCCGACTGAGATCAATGTGGCATTAATCTGAGGCATATACATGTAGAAGGTTTCCTATGTGTCATCTGTAGGGTCGCGTCCTTTGGATGGGATGTTAAGCTTGAGGTCCCATGTACTAAGCCTTATGCATGTAAAAGAACCCAGGATACTTATCGTGAATTAGCAGGGGGGATGGCAGCCCCAATTAACGTGAGTGTATCATCTGCTTCCCTTCATCAGCGCCTTATTTTGGCTATACCAGGCATTGCTGCACTATATAAATACTGTGTGGTTAGTATTGGAGTAAAACTAAAAGGCAGCAGAACGATTTTCAAAGTGTGGGGGGGGGGGGGGGGAGTTGTGAGACCATCTACCATTTTAGTGATGCTCACTGTGTAGGACCTGTCAAAAGTGAGGGGCATGTCCCCCAGTCGAAAAAGCGGAGGGGGGGGGGGGGATGCCCCCTGGCCCCGCTGCCGTTGATTAGAGTTGGGTCTTCCAAGCTATGAAACACCCATCGTGAGATTTACCCCTCAAAAAGCCTACCAAACATACATACATAAAATGTTCATAATTACAGATTTTTTTTTTTATTTTTGCAGGTGTTAAACTGCAACGAAGAAAGTTGAAACCAGATGCTGTTCCAAGCCAGTTCTCATGGACAAAGCAACCAACTTCAGCAGTTGTCTCAAGGACGAACCGCTATACAGAACGCTGTGCAAAGAGAGAGGGTACCTGTGATGGGAATTCTGATGAGCCGTCTCTGGATGTTGATGTTGACCTTGATCTGGACATTGCAATGGTGGTAAATGTGAACAGCGAAGAACAAGTACATGACGAGGCCATCCAAACAGACCTGCCAGAAACCCTGCCAGTATCAGTATCTGCACATACACAGACTGACTCTGGGACTAAGGTACAGGTATTTACAATTCATGATTTCAAGAACGACCCCAAAGGAGTACACTACTTCACAGGGCTTCAAGACTATCTCAACTTCATGGATGTACTTGCTTCGCTAGGACCATGTGCCTTTGAGTTAACATATGTTAATGGAAAAAGGCCATCCTTATCTGTACCAGATCAACTATTTTTGACTATAATTAAATGCAGGAGATATACAGCCAATTTTGAATTGAGTTGAATGTTTAAGATCAGTGAATCGGAGGTATACAGTATCTTTGCAACCTAGATTAGATTCATGCATCTTCAGTGGAGAGAGATAGATATCTGGCCAGATAGTGACTTGGTCAGCTTTTATGCTCCGTCTGATTTCAAGGCCAAGTTTCCAAGCACTCGAACTATCCTAGATGGCTTTGAATTCCCAGTCAAGAAGCCTAAGGCACCTGCTGCCCAGCAGGTAACATTTTCAACTTACAAAACCCGTAACACTGCTAAATCACTGGTTGGTATAACACCAGGAGGTTTGATGTCCCACATGTCCGGTGCATATGGTGGTTCGACCAGTGACTGACAGATGATCGAGAGGAGTGGATTAATTAATAAAGTCAACAAAGGCGATTCAATAATGGCTGATAAAGGTTTTGATGTACAGGACTTGTTTGCACCAGTGGATGTGACAGTGAACATTCCTACTTTCTTCAAGAACAAGAACAGAATGACAGGTGAATCTGTTGTAAGAGATATAAAAATATCTATCAAAAGAGTTCATGTTGAAAGGATTATTGGACTTGGGAAAACATATAAAATATTGACACAGCCACTGAATCACACAGAGACAATTTTGTCTTCAGACATTGCATTTATTTGTTTTATGCTTGTTAACTTCAGGAAATGTATTATTTCAAGATAGTCACATACCATGGGCCTTATTCACGAGGAAGCCATTTTGGTTGTGTTCCCTGAATGTATTTTATAAATTGTGGATTGTTGAATGGGATGGTGCTAGACTATTTGTTTACTATAGCCTCACTTTCATTTTTTTTTTAATTTGGCTTCAAATGTTAGGGCATGGTTGATCACAAATTCTAAATTATTTATCAGAGCCGACTGGTAATTTTTTTATTAACTTTATGTCATTGCTTTCATTTCTCTTCGCAAGTTCCAAAAATGAAGATTTAACCTCACTTTCAATTTAATATGGCCGATTCGTGAATGAAGCCCATAACTCATACGTGAGGCTTAACTTTTTGATTACTGGCAAGAAGTGAATGTACATGTATGACGTTATGCAGTATTTAAATAAGGCCAAAAAAAAAGATTTCTGCTTCCGATTTCATGGCATTTGAAATAGGCTAGGTTACTTTTTTAGGTAGGGAATTTTTTTCTTTGCAATAGTTTGTTTTGATCACATATAGGTGTCTGCCTGTAGCCGACTGAGGGTAAAAGGTAGTAATTGATGGTTTTGGATTTTTTTTCTTTTTTTTCCAAAACAAAATTAGGGTCGGGCTGTCAAAATAGGGTAGGTAGGGTAACTGGACGCAGAATTATTATTTTTGTTTGGCCTATATATATATGTCATACACAAGGTCACACTTCTCACAAAGAAAACAGAGTATACAAGTATAACATGGTGTGAGGGTTGGAAGGCGATATTAGTTCCCCTCGGTATTGGAAATTGAGAAAATATATTGGAGGCTATTTCCACATATGTACAATACTTGGTTACTAAAGTGTGCCGTGCATCTAAAAAAAGTACAACAAATAGTAATATTTCTCTGTTTATATAACTTTAAAGTGTGGAGATAGTTTCTCATCCCAAAGAACAGTTTTCATAGTTATTTATTTTCAAAAATAAATAAAATAAATAAAGGTTTATCAGGAAATGGAAGAGTTGTAACCCCTTATTTTGGTGTCCTTATTTTTTACTCAAATTAATAGATAAAAATTAATTCCTGTGTCCAGTGGTCTTAAATTATCTCCGTTGTCTCTTACCATGTAAATACACATGAGAAACAATGAAAACATCAAAGGTATTAAATAAGAAGCTTATTCAATCATCCAATTTTCTCAGGATTCATGGTTGATTCAGGAAGGTTTCAAAGATAAATGCTTAGGGAGTTGGGTTTAGAGACAAAATATGAAGCAATACTAGCAATAATAGCTCATACAAAAGTATGGTTTGAACTTTAGTGTACATGAGATCTACATTGTACAAGTACATGTATATTTGTGATTCTGTTTTTACCCCAGACACCGCATACAAAAACAAACGCAAATGTAACGCACAGGCAGGTACCAGACTACTCCTAATTTGCATACGTGTTCAAAAATCTTGCACATGCAAATGATCCAATACCAGGGTGAGAGAGCAGTTAGTGGTGGGCGCGTACTGCTCGACACACTGGGGACGAGGTTGAGGTCAGGCAGCCTCCGTGGCTAAAAATAAACATGACGACATTAATGGCCCTTTTTCAAAGCGCGGCTTCGTTTCCGGTTTCGCTTTATCACTTGTAGCTTTTAATGTTCTGATCATATCTTCAAATAAATCACTTGCTTCGTAATATCATACAGTTATGATAATACAGTTTGATGTTTTTGTAAGATAACATTGAGTAATGTTGATCTGGAATCTTCAAAATTAGGGAACCAAATAGCACTGTTAGCAGGCGGAGCCGACTGAAGACCGAGTTTTGGAAAATCTTGGTAACGGTCGTCAAACTCAAAATTGTACATGATGCAGCAAAAAGTTCGCCGGTACGATCCGAGTATATGATGCACAAAATCGTCGTTGAATTTCAAGTTTTCTAAATGAAAACAATGAATATTAATTATCAACTCATTTAAAATAAAATTAATAAGCAATTAGCAGTTAATTAAACCTATATTATATACTCGGAAATACTCGGGCGCTATCCGATTGTCGACGAAACGACTTCGGCAAACTTCGGAAATTTTCGGACAAAGGAGGAATTCCTCCCGTTTTAGTCACGTGACGTAAATTGTAATACATTGTATTACCGTAGGCTACCGGACCTCAACTTCGTCCCCAGGGTGTCGAGCAGTACGCGCCCACCACTACCTGCTCTCTCACCCTGGTATTGGATCATTTGCATGTGCAAGATTTTTGAACACGTATGCAAATGAGGAACAGTCTGGTGCCTGGATATGCGTTACACATTAGCGTTTGTTTTTGTATGCGGTGTCTGGGGTAAACACAGAGTCAAGTCGTAGCAGCGCGAGCACGGTGTGAGTTACGAAAACACGATTTTTGAAATCAAACTGTAACGATGTTATCGAGACAACATGCAGTATCATATTTCATATTAATATGAGCAAATTGGAAAGGAAATTAGTATTTTCGAGAAGGCGTGGACGAATGATCTCAAAAACACGTACTGCACGTTGTGAATAATAGCACCAAGTACACGATACAAATCCATTACTAGCCAATTGCGGTATCCAATCAGGATACAGGAAGAAAGTTTCCTATCCAGGGTTTACTATTGGAAACGAGGTTGGAAATAAAGTAAGCACTGGGGACGAGGTTGACCGGACCTAAGGGTGCAGACCAGTAAATCGGTCCGAAATTGCCTGCGCTGGCCAAATCAAAATATTCGGTATTTGAGCATGCTGTGGGCCATGAACTTGAGGGTTTGTAAAAAATATGGGTGGAAACCGTGCACAGGACTGGGAGCTTGCAGTTCTGTGTAATTTTGATGTAATTTGGACCCTAATAGCGCTCTTCTTTTGCAATGGAGTGTAGGCATCGTTTTTCAAAATGGCGATGGGCTTCAGGACTATTTTCAGGGGTGATCATCTTCAGATGGAAATTTCTCCTAAAAGTCATCAGTTGACCCCCCAAAAATTGAAAAGAAAATGAAAGATGATGAAATAAGCTTTAATTTGATGTGTGTCTCGAACACCTTGGAGAGTTGTGAGTATTTTTCCCGAATTTTTGAAGTTGGAGCATTTACCATTGGGGTCTATGGAAGTTTATTTACTGGTCTGCTACCCTAAGCTTCATCAGGAATAGTCGGAATCTTTTGGTCTGGGAACCAGACTATATCCCAGCGTCCTGTTTGCAGGGCGGGGGTACGAGCGCTCGAACAACAAGCGTCAACAGAGGGCGCTGTGGCGAGAGTGGTCACGTTTTTTTATGCTCCCGTGTTTTCAGTCTTTTTTTTTCGCAGTTTTACTATTTTTTAACATTTATGCAAAAATCGTCCCCACCTCATTATCTTGGACAGTTCTAGCAGCTGTCAATGTGAAATTTGTCGCATTTGGACCCGTTGGAGCCATATCTTTCGACTTTTTACTGATTGCTGGACGTGTGAGATTTTGTACATTGCGCAATCACTGGATAGTTCTGCATCCGTGTCCGACGGCCATCTTGGATTTTGATGATCGCAAATCTCCACAATTTGTCTTGCCCTACCGCAATTTTCAGCAAGCTTAAATGACAGTGGGTTCTTCGTGCAATTTTACCTTTTTGGCTTTTCCGCATACTGCGGAAAAGCCTTTGTTTTTGTTCTCATTTTTTTTTGGCTTTTCCGCATTGTTGCCTAAAAGCCTTTCTTTTTGTTCTGATTTTTGGCTTTTCCGCATTGTTGTGGAAAAGCCTTTCTTTTTGTTCTGACTTTTTTTCTTTCTTCTTCTTCTTCTTCTTCTTCTTCTTCTTGGCTTTTCCGCAACAATGCGGAAAAGCCTTTCTTTTTGTTCTGATTTGTAGCTGTTTCGGTGACACACCGAAACAGCTCTTGTTTTCGTTAAGATTTTTTTTTTCTTTTTTCTTCTTTTTTTTTTTGGCTTTTCTGCAAAAAAAGCGGAAAAGCCTTTCTTTTTGTTCTCATTTTTGGCTTTTCCGCATTGTTGCGGAAAAGCCTTTCTTTTTGTTCTGATTTTTTTTCTTTCTTCTTCTTCTTCTTCTTCTTCTTCTTCTTCTTCCTCTTCTTTTTTTCCCAAAACCCCATAGACTTTGTACACGTTTATTCTACACGCCACTTTTGCCCTTAAACTTTGTTGCATATCGTTCAAAGTTTGCATAGACATAGTCCATACAGCATAGATGTGTGCGGACGAGCGACGTCATGATGACGTCATCATGGGTCACGTGACGTCATCATTAATATGCATATTACAAAGTCCTATATCTACAGAACTGTCAGTCCGATTGAGTTGAAACTCGGTATGTAGGTAGATCGGGATGTGTTATAGACGAAAATTGAGGTGACGTCATCATGACGTCATCGTGTGATTTTATATAGATTTTTGAATATTTGGACCTTTAAGCCATATCTCACAAACGCAATATGATAAATTCAAAATTCTTTTTGTATTAGGTTTGCTGGGCAATAGATAAGTGCACAAAATTTGGAAAAATGTGTGACGTCATAATGACGTCAGCAAAAATGCGATTTTTTTTTTTTGAAACACATATAAGGGAATGTCCGATCGTCTTGAAACTTGGTGGGTGGGTAGATAATAACACTAGTACACAACATCTTAAATGATGTCACGATGACGTCATCAGTAGATTTTTTTACGATTTTTTTTAATATTGCCAATTTTATTCTGCTTACAAAATTTAACACTTTCATTAATCTGATTGTTTTCAAACTTTGTACAGACTAAAACCGCAATAAAATAATGAGCACTGCCAAGTATTGTTACAATGACGTCATCATTAGACATGTGACGTCATCGTTGGTATATTTTAAGCCCCTATATCTCATCAACAGTAATTTAGATTGGGTTGAAACTTGGTATGGGAGCAGGCCGGGATGTGTTACAAATAAATATTGAGCTGACGTCATAATGACGTCATCTTGTGATTATATATATATTTTATATATGACAAATGCAATATGCCAAAATCAAATTTCCATTTCAATGAGGTTTGTTAGACAAAACGTAAATGCACACAGTTTTGCACAAAACAGAAAAACATGACCTCAATTTAAAAAAAAAACATAATGCGGGAAAGCCCTATGTTCTGTTGCAAACAGACATAGACCTCTAGTTGGCTTTTCCGCATAGTGCGGAAATGCCTTTGTTCTTGTTCTCATTTTTTTTTTTTTTTTTTTGGCTTTTCCGCATAGTGCGGAAAAGCCTTTGTTTTTGTTCTCATTTTTTTTTTTTTTCCTTCTTCATTTTGTCGCCAAAACCCCATAGACTTTGTGCACGTTTTTTCTCAGTGCCACTTTTGGCATTAATCTTTGTCAGACATCATTCAAAGTTTGCATAAGCATAGTCCCTATAGCAAAGATGTGTCCCGAAGATTGACGTCATGGTGACGTCATTGACTAATTTATTATAGATTTTTGAATATTTAATTTTTCCCATAGACTTTGTACACAGAAATTAAAAAAAAATTATCGATTTTCAAAGGGCATTTTTGACTCTTTGCCAGTAATTTATTTACACCAATCTTTGTCCAAGCAAAGACCCTTATTCAAACAACTTTGTGTAATGATGACGTCATGATGACGTCATCCAGTGTGTATTTATAGGCAGTTAAATTGTGACACTTTTAATATTTAAAAATGCATAAGAAATCAACCGTACGCGTCCGCAGCATTCTGTTGCCGGCAAATGGTAGAGTAGGTTGAGGTCTTTATTTCATTCAGTGTGCGTGAAATCACGTGACCCTTGCTTCCGGTCGAAAAAGGCCAAAACCGGAAGTGGCTTATTATTTGAAAATGGTAATAGATATGAACTTGTTTTTAACGGTGTTAGTGTCTTGGCTAAAAGTATTCTTCAAATCATCTACCAATGACGTCATGCAATATTCGAGCGCCCTCTAGCGACAGGTTGAAAATTTGCAAAAATGTATTTTGAATAGATGTCTGTGGCGAAGGTTGTCGGAAACGCCTAAATAATGGTGTATATAATGACCTTGACCCACTTACAACATGTGCGAAGTTTTAGGCGAATGACGTCATCAGACCGGAAGTTATAATAAAAAGAGCCTTTTTCATTTGAAAATTCCTGAAAAATCAACCGTGGCAGTTTTTATGTTAGTTTTTACTTTAATTGTCGATTTAAGGGTAGGTCTAAAAAATTTCAAAGTTTCGAGGCGATAAGCGAACTCGAACATACCCTGCGCACACTTAAAACTTCACGTTGACAATACCTCTGCTTCAAAACATGCTAAGGACAGGACGTCCACAATGTACATGTACATGCACGTACGTTGTACATAGGCACATACATCGTATGTCAGTCAGTCTGCAGCGCACGTGTTGCTGAGGTCAAATCCTGTCCACATTGACCGTTTTAGCCGATTTTCGGCTAACTTTGACAGATTTTATGTTCATGCATGCGCATAGACAGAGACGTATTATAGCACTTTGGCATTAATCTTTGTCAGATATCATTGAAAGTTGGCATAAGCATAGTCCCTATAGCCAAGATGTGTCCCAAGGAGTGTCGTCATGGTGACGTCATCAAGTGATTTATTATGGATTTATGAATAATAAATTTTTCTCATAGACTTTGTACACAGCTTTCTCCACGAGTCTTTCCCTATACAACACTGATATATCTTATTAAGTAGTTCTGAACTTCGGCCGAGAATTACTATGAGAATGAAAAAGAAATCGTATTTTTTTACGTTTGCCATTTGATTGAAAATATTCCCAAGAGTCAGAATATCAAGTAATATTTTATAAAAAGGTTTCAGTTTAAAGGCAAATTACGTATTTAAAGGTGCAGTTTCTCTGCTGTGGGATTTTAACCCATTGACTTTGTATACGTTTTCAAGCCATCACTTGGCGTTCTGGAATCGTCATCAAAGTAACAGCCAAGGAAGACCCTCATACAAAAAATTATGCCAAGACCATGACGTCACGATGACGTCATCACCTATTTTTTGTATTGATTTTTGAAAATTTACGTACATATTGTGAAGTCTTATATCTACAGAAATGTAAGTCCGATTGGGTTGAAACTTGGTATGTGGCTATACCAGGATGTGTTATAGATTAAAAATGAGGTAACGTCATGATGACGTCATCCTGAGATTTTATATGAATATTTATTTTTTTGTATCTTTTAGCCATATCTCCCGAACGCAACATGCAAAATGCAAAATTCTTTTTTGCATTTGGTCTGTTATGTAATAGCTATTCGCACAAAACTTGAAAAATGTGTGACGTCATCATGACGTCATCAAAATGCAATTTTTCAAAACTCATATAAGGAAAGGTCCAATTGTCATAAAACTTGGTGGGTAGGTAGTTAATCATACTAGTATGCAAAGTTCGAAGTGACGTCACGATGACGTCATCAAAAATTTAAAAATATTGTCGATTTTCAAAGTGCGTTTCGACTCTTTGCCAGTAATTTATTTAGATCACTTTTTGTCCAAGCAAAGACCTTGTACACACGCACATACATCGTATTGCCGAGGTCGAATCCTGTCCACATTGACCGTTTTAGCCGATGTTTCGGCTAACGTTGACAGATTTTATGTTCATGCATATTCAGGGCATATTATTGATTAAAAAAAATCATAATGCGGAAAAGCCCTATGTTCTGTTGCAAACAGACATAGACCTCTAGTTTTTTCCTTCTTCTTTTTGTCGCCAAAACCCCATAGACTTTGTGCACGTTTTTTCTGGCCTCCACTTTTGGCATTAATCTTTGTCAGACATCATTCAAAGTTTGCATAAGCATAGTCCCTATAGCAAAGATGTGTCCCGAAGATTGGCGTCATGGTGACGTCATCGACTAATTTATTATAGATTTTTGAATATTAAATTTTTCCCATAGACTTTGTACACAGAAATTAAAAAAAATTGTCGCTTTTCAAAGGACATTTTCGACTCTTTGCCAGTAATTAATTTACACCACTCTTTGTCCAAGCAAAGACCCTAAATCAAACAACATTGTGGAATGATGTCGTCATGATGACGTCATCCGGTGTTTATTTATAGTCAATTAAATTGTGACACTTTTAATATTCAAAAATGCATAAGAAATCAACCGTACGCGTCCGCAGCATTCTGTTGCCGTCAAGTGGTAGAGTAGGTTGAGGTCTTTATTTCATTCAGTGTGCGTGAAATCACGTGACCCTTGCTTCCGGTCGGAAAAGGCCAAAACCGGAAGTGGCTTATCATTTGAAAGTGGTAATAGATATGAACTTGCTTTCAACGGTGTTAGTCTCTTGGCCAATAGTATTGTTCAAATCATCTACCGATGACGTCATGCAATCCTCGAGCGCCCTCTAGCGACAGGTTGAAAATTTTCAAAAATGTGTTTTGAATAGATGTCTGTGGCGAAGTTTGTCGGAATCGCCTAAATATTGGTGTATATGATGACCTTGACCCCCTTAACACGTGTGAGAAGTTTTAGGCGTATGACGTCATCAGACCGGAAGTTATAATGAAAAGACTCTTTTTCCTTTGAAAATTCCTGAAAAATCAACCATGGCAGTTTTTCTATTTGTTTTTACTTTAATTGTCGATTTAAGGGTAGGTCTAAAACATTTCAAAGCTTCGAGGCAATAAGCGAACTCGAACATGGCCTGCGCATGCTTAAAACTTCAGGTTGACAATATACCTCTGCTTTAAAACATGCACAGGACTTCCACAATGACATGTACATGCACGTACGTTGTACATACGCACATACATCGTATGTCAGTCAGCCTGCAGCGCTAGCGCACATGTTTCTGAGGTCAAATCCTGACCACAGTGACCGTTTTAGCCGATTTTCGGCTAACTTTGACAAAACATGCACAAGACGTCCACAATGTACATGTACATGCACGTACGTTGTACATACGCACATACATCGTATGTCAGTCAGCCCGCAGGGCACATGTTGCTGAGGTCAAATCCTGACCACAGTGACCGTTTTAGCCGATTTTCGGCTAACTTTGACAGACTTTATGTTCATGAATAGTCAGAGACGTATTATTGATAAAAAAAATCATAATGCGGAAAAGCCCTATGTTCTGTTGCAAACAGACATAGATCTCTAGTTTTTCTTTCTTTTTATTCTTCTTTTTGTCGCCTAAATCCCATAGACTTTGTACACGTTTTTTCTCAGTGCCACTTTTGGTATTAATCTTTGTCATACATCATTCAAATTAAGCAAAGTCATAGTCCTTATAGCAGAGATGTGCCCCGAAGAGTGACGTCATGGTGACGTCATTGACTAATTTATTATAGATTTTTGAATATTTAATTTTTCCCATACACTTTGTACACAAAAAATAAGAAAAAATTGTCGATTTTCAAAGGGCATTTTCGACTGTTTGCCAGTAATTCATTTAGATCACTCTTTGTCCAAGCAAAGACCCTAATTCAAACAACAGTGTGTAATGATGACGTCATGATGACGTCATCAGGTGTTTATTTATAGGCAATTAAATTATGACACTTTAAATATTTAAAAATGCATAAGAAATCAACCGTACGCGTCCGCAGCATTCTGTTGCCGGCAAGTTCTAGAGTAGGTTGAGGTCTTCATTTCATGCAGTGTGCGTGCAATCACGTGACCCTTGCTTCCGGTCGAAAAAGGCCGAAACCGGAAGTGGCTTATTATTTGAAAGTGGTAATAGATATGAACTTGCTTTCAACGGTGTTAGTCTCTTCGCCGATAGTATTCTTAAAATCATTTACCGATGACGTCATGCAATCTTCGAGCGCCCTCTAGCGACAGGTTGAAAATTAGCAAAAATGTATTTTGAATAGATGTATGTGGCGAAGTTTGTCGAAATCGCCTAAATATTGGTGTATATAATGACCTTGACCACCTTAAGACGTGTGCGAATTTTTAGGCGAATGACTTCATCAGACCGGAAGTTATAATGAAAAGACCCCTTTTCATTTGAAAATTCCTGAAAAATCAACCATGGCAGTTTTTATATTTGTTTTTACTTTAATTGTTGATTGAAGGGTAGGTCTAAAGCATTTCAAAGTTTCGAGGCGATAAGCGAACTCGAACATACCCTGCGCACGCTTAAAACTTCACGTTGACAATACCTCTGCTTCAAAACATGCACATGACGCCCACAATGTACATGTACATGCACGTACGTTGTACATACGTACGTACATACATCGTATGTCAGTCAGCCCGCAGCGCTAGCGCACGTGTTGCTGAGGTCAAATCCTGACCATAGAGACCGTTTTATCCGATTTTTGGCTAACTTTGACAAAACATGCACAGGACGTCCACAATGTACATGTACATGCACGTACGCTGTACATACGCATATACATCGTATGTCAGTCAGCCCGCAGGGCACGTGTTGCTGTGGTCAAATCCTGACCACAGTGACCGTTTTAGCCAATTTTCGGCTAACTTTGACAGACTTTATGTTCATGCATAGTCAGAGACGTATTATTGATAAAAAAAAAATCATAATGCGGAAAAGCCCTATGTTCTGTTGCAAACAGACATAGATCTCTAGTTTTTCTTCTCCTTTTTCAGACTTTTTCTCCATAGGTTTAACACACGTTTCTTCTACCAATCCACTTTGCCACTTTTTTAAATCCAATTGATTTCAGACTTGGTACATACTTAGACCACCACCCACAGATGGTCCTAGAAGAAATTTGTGATCGTGACGTCATCAGGTGTCAGGTTACGTCACATTAAAGATGCATTTTTGCCCATATGTTTTGTACACGTTTTAAAACACTCCATTTCGGCACTTTCGTAAATCCGATCGATGTTACACTTGGTACACACTTAGACCATCACCCACAGATGGTCCTTGAAGAAATTCGTGATCGTGACGTCATCAAGAGTCAGGTTACGTTACATTAAAGATGCATTTTCCCCATATGGTTTGTACACGTTTTTCTTTAAACCATACACTTTCGCACTTTCGTAAACTTGATCAACTTTATACTTGGTACACACTTGGACCACTACCCATAGATGGTCCTAGAAGAAATTCGTCATCGTGGCGTCATGAGGTGTCAGGTTACATCACATTAAAGATGTATTGTTTCCCTATTGGTTTTGTACACGTTTTTCTTCAAACTGAACTTCGGAAGTACAAGTCTGATTGGGTTAAAACTTGGTATGCATATTCACATGGATGTGTTATAGATGGAAATTGAAGTGGCATTATCATCAAATGTCATGTGAAGTCCCTTAAAGGGGCATTTTATTCTTTTGTAGGTCTATATCTACAGAACTAAAATGTTCGATTTGGTTGTAACTTGACATGTACTTATTATAATGTGCTGTTATAGATGACATTTATAGTGACGTCACTGATTGTTCATCCCGTGCACAGAGTATTTCAGATATCCGAAACAGCTTGTGTTTGTCCACAAACACATTTCTAGTTTTTCTTTCTTCTTCTTCTTCTTCTTCTTCTTTTTTTCCCAAAACCCCATAGACTTTGTACACGTTTATTCTACACGCCACTTTTGCCCTTAAACTTTGTTGCATATCAATCAAAGTTTGCATAGACATAGTCCATACAGCATAGATGTGTGCAGACGAGCGACGTCATGATGACGTCATCATGGGTGACGTGACGTCATCATTAATATGCATATTACAAAGTCCTATATCTACAGAACTGTCAGTCCGATTGAGTTGAAACTTGGTATGTAGGTGGATCGGGATGTGTTATAGACGAAAATTGAGGTGACGTCATCATGACGTCATCGTGTGATTTTATATAGATTTTTGAAGTTTTGGACCTTTAAGCCATATCTCACTAACGCAATGTGATAAATTCAAAATTCTTTTCATAATGACGTCAGCAAAAATGCGATTTTTCGAAAAACATATAAGGGAATGTCCGATCGTCTTGAAACTTGGTGGGTGGGTAGATAAAAACACTAGTACACAAAATCTTGAATGACGTCACGATGACGTCATCGGTCGATTTTTAAAGATTTTTTTAATATTGCTAATTTTATTCTGCTTACAAAATTCAACACTTTTATTAATCTGATTTTTTTCCAAACTTGGTACAGACTAGAACCACAATAAAATAATGAGCACTGCCAAGAATGGTTACGATGACGTCATCATTAGACATGTGACGTCATTGTTAACTTGTATATTTTAAGCCCCTATATCTCATGAACAGTACATCCGATTGGGTTGAAACTTGGCATGGGGGTAGGCCGGGATGTGTTACAAATAAATATGGAAGTGACGTCATCATGACGTCATCGTGTGATTTTATATAGATTTTTAAAGTTTTGAACCTTTAAGCCATATATCACGAACCCAATATGTTACATTTAAAATTCTTTTTGTATTAGGTTTGCTAGGCAATAGGTATATGTGCAAAATTTTGAAAAATGTGTGACGTCATAATGACGTCATCAAACATGCGCTTTTTTGAAACACATATAAGATAATGTCCGATCGTCACGAAACTTGGTGGGTGGGTAGATAATAACACTAGTACACAATATCTTAAATGACGTCAAGATGACGTCATCAGTAGATTTGTTTACGATTTTTTAATATTGCCAATTTATTCTGCTTACAAAATTTAACACTTTCATTAATCTGATTGTTTTCAAACTTTGTACAGACTAAAACCGCAATAAAATAATGAGCACTGCCGAATATTGTTACAATGACGTATTCATTAGACATGTGACGTCATCGTTTGTATATTTTAAGCCCCTATATCTCATCAACAGTGATTTAGATTGGGTTGAAACTTGGTATGGGGGCAGGCCGGGATGTGTTACAAATAAATATAGAGCTGACGTCATAATGACGTCATCTTGTGATTATATTTATATGTTATATATGACAAATGCAATATGCCAAAATCAAATTTCCATTTGAATGAGATTTGTTAGACAAAACGTAAATGCACACAGTTTTGCACAAAACAGAAAAAACATGACCTCAAAAAAAAACATAATGCGGAAAAGCCCAATGTTCTGTTGCAAACAGACATAGACCTCTAGTTAGCTGTTCCCAATTTCAATTGGGAACAGCTATTGTTTTCGTTAAAGTTTTTTTTTTCCTTTTTTTTTAGCTGTTCCCAATTTCAATTGGGAACAGCTCTTGTTTTCATTAAAGTTTTTTTTTTCCTTTTTTTTTTTTTTTTTGGCTTTTCCGCAAAAAAGCGGAAAAGCCTTTCTTTTTGTTCTCATTTTTTTTCTTTCTTCTTCTTCTTTTTGTCGCCTAAATCCCATAGACTTTGTACACTTTTTTTCTCAGTGCCACTTTTGACATTTATCTTTGTCATACGTCATTCAAAGTTAGCATAGTCATAGTCCTTATAAAAGAGATGTGCCCCGAAGAGTGACGTCATGGTGACGTCATCGACTAATTTATTACGGATTTTTGAATATTTAATTTTTGCCAAAGACTTGTCGCTTTTCAAAGGGCATTTTCGACTCTTTGCCAGTTATTCATTTACACCACTCTTTGTCCAAGCAAAGACCCTAATTCAAACAACATTGTGGAATGATGACGTCATGATGACGTCATCCTGTGTTTATTTATAGGCAATTAAATTGTGACAATTGTAATATTTAAAAATGCATAAGAAATCAACGGTACGCGTCCGCAGCATTCTGTTGCCGGCAAGTGGTAGAGTAGGTTGAGGTCTTCATTTCATTCAGTGTGCGTGCAATCACGTGACCCTTGCTTCCGGTCGAAAAAGGCCCAAACCGGAAGTGGCTTATTATTTGAAAGTGGTAATAGAAATGAACTTGCTTTCAACTGTGTTAGTCTCTTGGCCGATAGTATTCTTCAAATCATCTACCGATGACGTCATGCAATCTTCGAGCGCCCTCTAGCGACAGGTTGAAAATTAGCAAAACTGTATTTTGAATAGATGTCTGTGGCGAAGTTTGTCGGAATCGCCTAAATATTGGTGTATATGATGACCTTGACCCACTTAAGACGTGTGCGAAGTTTTAGGCGAATGACGTCATCAGACCAGAAGTCATAATAAAAAGACCCTTTTTCATTTGAAAATTCCTGAAAAATCAACCATTGCAGTTTTTATATTTGTTTTTACTTTAATTGTCGATTGAAGAATAGGTCTAAAACATTTCAAAGGTTCGAGGCGATAAGCGAACTCGAACATACCCTGCGCACGCTTAAAACTTCACGTTGACAATACCTCTGCTTCAAAACATGCACAGGACAGGACGTCCACAATGTACATGTACATGCACGTACGTTGTACATAGGCACATACATCGTATGTCAGTCAGCCTGCAGCGCACGTGTTGCTGGGGTCAAATCCTGTCCACAGTGACCGTTTTAGCCGATTTTCGGCTAACTTTGACAGATTTTATGTTCATGCATGCGCATAGACAGGGACGTATTATAGCACTTTTGGCATTAATCTTTGTCAGATATCATTGAAAGTTGGCATAAGCATAGTCCCTATAGCCAAGATGTGTCCCCAAGAGTGACGTCATGGTGACGTCATCAAGTGATTTATTATGGATTTATGAATAATTAATTTTTCTCATAGACTTTGTACACAGCTTTCTCCACAAGTCTTTCCCTATACAACACTGATATATCTTACTGAGTAGTTCTGAACTTCGGCTGAGAATTACTATGAGAAGGAAAAAGAAATCGTATTTTTTTTACGCCTGTCATTTGATTGAAAATATTCCCAAGAGTTTTCATAACTTGGCGATCTGGAATCGTCATCAAAGTTACAGCCAAGGAAGACCCTCATACAAAAATTATGCCAAGACTATGACATCATGATGACGTCATCATCAAGTGATTTATTATGGATTCATGAATAATTAACTTTTCTCATAGACTTTGTACACAGCTTTCTCCACAAGTCTTTTCCTATACAACACTGATATATCTTACTGAGTAGTTCTGAACTTCGGCCGAGAATTACTATGAGAAGGAAAAAAAAATCGTATTTTTTTACGTTTGCCATTTGATTGAAAATATTCCCAAGAGTCAAAATATCAAGTAATATTTTATAAAAAAATGCAAATTTTTTTTTTGCATTTGTTCTGTTATGTAATAGCTATTCGCACAAAACTTGAAAAATGTGTGACGTCATCATGACGTCATCAAAATGCGATTTTCCAAACTCATATAAGGAAAGGTCCAATTGTCATGAAACTTGGTGGGTAGGTAGTTAATCATAGAAGTATGCAAAGTTCGAAGTGACGTCAGGATGACGTCATCAAAAAAATTAAAAATATTTGTCAGTAATTTATTTAGATCACTCTTTGTCCAAGCAAAGACCTTGTACACACGCACATACATCGTATTGCCGAGGTCAAATCCTGTCCACAGTGACCGTTTTAGCCGATTTTCGGCTAACTTTGACAGATTTTATGTTCATGCATATTCAGGGCATATTATTGATTAAAAAAATCATAATGCGGAAAAGCCCTATGTTCTGTTGCAATCAGACATAGACCTCTAGTTGGCTTTTTCGCCATCAGCGAAAAAGCCTTTGTTTCTGTTCTGATTTTTTTTTTCTTACTTCTTCTTCTTGTTCTTCTATCCCAAATCCCATTGACTTTGCACATGTTTCATTCTGGACCCCACTTTTGACCCTGAACATACTTCAATCTTAATGAAACTTGGCACAGAGTCAAGACCCAAAGTGAACTCGTGCATGGAAAAGTGACGTCATCATGACGTCATCATGGGCCACGTGACGTCATCTGAAATGTGTAAACTTTAGGACCCTATATCTAAAGAACTATAAGTCGGATTGGGTTGAAACTCGGTATATTGGTAGACCGGGATGTGTTATAGATAAAAATTGAGGTGACGTCATCATGACGTCATCGTGTGATTTTATATCGATTTTTGACGTTTTGGACCTTGAAGCCATATCTCACGAATGCAATATGCTAAATTCAAAATTCTTTTTGTATTAGGTTTGTTAAGCAATAGGTATATGCACAAAATTTTGAAAAATGTGTGACGTCATGATGACGTCATCAAAAATGCGATTTTGTAAAACACATATAAGGGAATGTCCGATCGTACTGAAACTTGGTGGGTGGGTAGATAATTGTACCAGTGCACAAAATATGAAATGACGTCACGATGACGTCATCGACAGATTTTTAACGATTTTTTAAATATTTACAATTTTATTCTGATTACGAAATTTAACACTTTTATTCATCCAAGTCGCTTCAAACTTGGTACAGGCTAAGTCCACAAAAGAATAATGAGCACCGCCAAGTATTGTTATAATGACGTCATCATGGGTCACGTGACGTCATCTTAAAAGTTCATAATTCAAAGCCCAATATCTACAGCACGGAAAGTCTGATTGTATTGAAACTCGGTATGTAGGTAGACCAGGATGTGTTATAGGTACAAATTGAAATGACGTCATAATGACGTCATCATACGATTTTATATGATTTTATGAGTTGTTGGACCCTTTAAGCCATATCACACGAACGCAACATGCAAAATTCAAAATTCTTTTTGTATTTGGTTTAACAGGGAATAAGTATATACACAAAATTTTGAAAAGAATGTGACGTCATCATGACGTCATCAAAAATGCGATAGTTGAAAACACATATAAACATCATTGAACAATCACCATCAACTAATCAACAATAACAAATCAAAAATCAAAATCAACAGTCAAAATCAACAATCAACACCAAAATCATCGGCTATCAACAATCAACTATCAATAATCATCAACCGACATCAACATCAACAATCAACAATCAACAATCAAAATCAACAATTAACAATTAACAATTAACATCAACAATCATCAACAATCAACATCAATAACCAACATCAAAAATCAACATCAAGAAACATCATCAACAATCGACATAAATAATCAACATCAACAATCAACGTCAACAATCATCAACAACATCAACATCAAAGATCAATATCAAAAATTAACATCAGCATTCAACAACAACATCATCAACATCAACAATTAACATCAACATCAACAATCAGCATCAACTAATCATCAATCAACATCAACATTAACAATCAACAATCAAAATCAACAATTTACAATTAACATCAACAATCATCAACAATCAACATCAATAACCAACATAAACAATCATTATCAGAAACATCACCAACAATCGACATCAATAATCAACATCAACAATCAACGTCAACAATCAACATCAACAATCAACAATCAACATCAACAATCAACAATCAACATCAACAATCAACAACAACAATCAACAATGCGAAAAAGCCCTATGTTCTGTTGATTGAACAGACATAAACCTCTAGTTTTTTTTTCTTTTTCCACTTTTCCCCATAGGTTTTGTACACGTTTTTATTCTACAAGCCACTTTGGCAATTATTTTAAATCCGATCAACTTTAAACTCAGCATAGTTATTAATCATCATCTGAGGATGTGTGCCGAAACTTTTCGTCATGCTGACGTCATCACGTGATTTATTATAGAATTTTGAATATTTAATTTTGCCCATAGACTTTGTACACAGATTTTTTTTTTAAAATGTCAAGTTTCAGAGGGCATTTTCGACTCTTTGCCAGTAATTCATTTACACCAATCTTTGTCCAAGCAAAGACCCTAATTCAAACAACATTGTGTAATGATGACGTCATGATGACGTCATCCGGTGTTTATTTATAGGCAATTAAATTGTGACAATTGTAATATTTAAAAATGTATAAGAAATCAACCGTACGCGTCCGCAGCATTCTGTTGCCGGAAAGTGGTAGAGTAGGTTGAGGTCCTTATTTCATTCAGTGTGCGTGAAATCACGTGACCCTTGCTTCCGGTCGAAAAAGGCCAAAACCGGAGGTGGCTTATCATTTGAAAGTGGTAATAGATATGAACTTGCTTTTAACGGTGTTAGTCTCCTGGCCGATAGTATTCTTCAAATCATTTACCGATGACGTCATGCAATCTTCGAGCGCCCTCTAGTGACAGGTTGAACATTTTCAAAAATGTATTTTGAATAGATGTCTGTAGCGAAGTTTGTCGGAATCGCCTAAATATTGGTGTATATGATGACCTTGACCCACTTTAAGACGTGTGCGAAGTTTTAGGTGTATGACGTCATCAGACCGGAAGTTATACTGAAAGGAGTCTTTTTCCTTTGCAAATTCCTGAAAAATCAACCATGGCAGTTTTTACATTAGTTTTTACTTTAATTGTCGATTTAAGGGTAGGTCTAAAACATTTCAAAGCTTCGAGGCAATAAGCAAACTCGGACATGGCCTGCGCACGCTTAAATGTTTAGGTTGACAATACCTCTGCTTTAAAACATGCACAGGACGTCCACAATGTACATGTACATGTTTCCTCTACTGCGTGCACTGATGACTTTGCGTGCGCCCCGTACGCGTTGGCACTGTGCAAGTGATCTACTGCCCTCTACTGTTGACAATTTTTGTTGTGTACGGCCCATAATGGTGATCTACTGCCCTCTATATAGTGCCCAACAGTATAACTTATACAATGTAGAGACGCTACCGCTGTCATTGATTACTGCTCTCTACCATATGTATTACAATTTACAGCAATATTTCTTTTAAATTGAAAAACTACACGCAAAGGCACTGATAGACTAGGAACTCCCTCCACTATGTTATCGTGTATTTGCAAATGTTATCACAGGTGTTTAAACAAGGTTCCTTTTGTTCCCCCACACTTATTCTTATTTTGCTGAAGATCGCGAAGATTAAGTGACTATAACATAATGAATAAATGATACTTATGTATTTGATTGTTCACAGCTGCATCTCAAAACAAAATTATCCACGTGTACACAGATTGTGATTCCAGTTGAAGTATTGGGATTTATTTTTCATAGTAGAGTCCAGAAATACAATCAATAGTCGTGTTTTGCTAAATAAATGATAAATGACTAAGTTATGAGATAAGCCATAGAAATTGTAGTTACACAATTAGAAAAGCATCTTTAAATCAGCATATTTGTCATGGAAATTACAATCATTTTTATTACAGATAGAAACAAGCCCAAACATAGTTTAAACTTTGAGATACTCATAATATGTACAATGTATTTGTGTAGGGTGCATGCATTGTGCTGCAGTAAAGCTGAAGTCCTCACGTTTCAATTCATGCATATGTGAAAGTTGCATATTACATGTACATAATTAATTGGTAGAGACTACAATAGATAATTGTACTTGATATGTTTTTGTGTTATTTAAAAACAAATCTTTGTGAAAAATAAAAATGAACATTCAAGTCAATGTTTTCTCTTCAACAAAGTTATTATTTTGCACTGCCTACAAGTTTTGTAAGTCACTGTGTATCAACCATAAAGTGTAAAGCTGAGTTTTCAATATGATTGTAGAAATAAATCCACAAACTATTTACATGACTTCACATTTTTATTTCATTTTCTGCAATGCCAAGACAGAAGGTTGACTTCACCAGTGTTTATAAGAATGGTTTATGGCTAACCATCAACACAAATTAAAATGAGTATATGTCATTCTAATTTCAATAAAATAACCTCCAAGTACTTTATGCTTGATTCTCTTCCAAATCTTGTCGGGAAAGAAAACGGTGCTTGTTTTAAACATTTCTGCTTACTAATGCATGGCTATGCAGGCTGGCAAGTGCAATCTGTGATCTTGTACAACCAAAATTTTGCTTTTGAATAAGCATAACAGGTGTCTCTTAAAAATGGCCATCTCTCTTTGAGAACTGCATCTGCGTATTCTATGCACCCAAGCATGCTTCGCGCATTGTAGAAAATGTTTCAAACACAGCACGCCCACTTGTTGCTCAAAATGTGTGCAAAATACATCTTAACCCATGGTCATGACGGAAAAATGCCGATACAAGTGGCTGGTCTGTAGGAAATGATGTCATTTGAGACAGAGTTATTAAAGATAGATCCTGGTCAAATCTTTGAAGTATAACTTGAAATCTTTATTCATTTGACACTTGTGACATTTGTTCCTTAACTGGGTGTAATGGGGACATTCCTCCACACATAGAGCAAGTGGCCCGTATCACTGCACAGCCTTTGTGTGGTAGCGGGACTGCACAAAAGCAGCAGCTGTGGAACTACCCACTAGCCTTGCGCCACGGCATACCACAGCTGGCAACTGCATTCCAATGAGGATTAGCGGCCGCGGCCATGACCGCTTCCCGTACGCATGGGGTTAACCTATGCAATGTTGTTTATTAGATAAAACAAACCAAGATGGTATTAGTTAGTTATCAGTAAAACATCTTCATTACTCTGCAAGCAAACACCAATGTAGAACACAAAGAGCATTGGCCATGGCACTGCTGGTGGATGACTACATGTCATCCACATCACACTTGATGGCAGGTCATATTGCTATATTGGAACACTAGAATTTGTTCATTACTCTTCAAGCAAACACCAAATGTAGAACACAAACTGCATTGGGCATGGCGTTGTTTACTCCTAGCGTTGTTGACAGATGATTGGAGGTCATCCACATCGCACCCGATGGCAAGTCATAAGAGCACATCAATGACTGCAATGGGATTTTACACTGAAAAAAACATGAAAGAGAAGATTGCTATGAAAAAGAAATGTTGTGCATTTTATTTGGTGCGGAAGTTGGACGACAGTGTGATTAATCGACCTTACAAAGTTGTGTTGGTAAACCAATATTCAAAGCAATATGTTGTAGTCCAGTCCATCACAAATCCCTTCACAAGTTCACTCAAAAGTTCTTTGCTAACTGCAGTCTATTCATCACATTGAACTTGCATCGAAGTGATGTAAATTCAAAATTGGGTTTAGCCGTTCACCGACATATTTTTATAAATACATCTAAAAGTGTTTATGAAAATATATTAGTGAGGACAAAAATCCAGTTATGTATGGTTACAAATGTGGTCACAAGTCAAGTCAAAAGTTAGGGATGAACAATGATAAGTCACAGGCCACAATGAATTGCTGACAGCCCGCAGATGACAACACCCACCCTCGAGTGTTGGACGTCCTGGCAGGGAGTGTTGCGGTTCACACTCCATCTTGTCCAAAGTCACAGGCCACAGTGAATTGCTGACAGCCTGCAGATGACAACACCCACCCTCAAGTGTTGGACGTCCTGGCAGAGAGTGTTGCAGTTCACACTCCATCTTGTCCAAATTCACAGGCCACAATGAATTGTTGACAGCCTGCATATAATAATAATGATAATAAAACCGTTCTTATTAAGCGCATTAAACATGGAGTCCCAATGCGCTGTACAAATTAAAAATAGGACAAAATATAGGATTGAAAATAGATGACAACACCCACCCTCGAGTGTTGGAGGTCTGGCAGGCAGTGTTGCGGTTCACACTCCATCTTGTCCAAAGTCACAGGCCACAATGAATTGCTGACAGCCTGCAGATGACAACACCCACCTTCGAGTGTTGGAGGTCTGGCAGGCAGTGTTGCGGTTCACACTCCATCTTGTCCAAAGTCACAGGCCACAATGAATTGCTGACAGCCTGCAGATGACAACACCCACCCTCAAGTGTTGGAGGCCTGGCAGGCAGTGTTGCGGTTCACACTTTATCTTGTCCAAAGTCACAGGCCACAATGAATTGCTGACAGCCTGCAGATGACAATTCATAAGGATTTGTGTGATTACACATAGACCATTTACACTGTACTTACATCAAGTATATATTCTATAAAATAATACATTTAATGGTTACTATTACGTCATGACATTAAATTCACATAATAACAGCAATGTTTTTTTATAGCACTACAGGCGTTCAATCGGTCAGTTACATCAGCGCATTTTTTTGATTGATGACACAAATAAAATGTATTGTATGTGTAGATGTTTTATAACATGTTTCAGTATCAGATCATCACACAATGTTGAAAATGTTGTCACTCACCTTGATAGTGTGGGTATCAACAGGCTGACATTATTAATCATGTTCTGTGTAGTGTACATGTATCAGAGAAACAGCTACATGTACATGTATTTGAATGTATGCATGGCAATCTCTGCTAGAATTACCTACTTTATTAAAACTATTATAAAGCATTCGTTATTATGTACATTATGTCTACTAATGCTTTACTGTTGTTCATGGGCCTCATATTGATCACTTACAAGTACCGCAATAATGTAATTTTACTTATAATTTTTATTTACTTTATTGGTCAATAACTTCACTGTATCTCTAGCATTCTTGTGTCATTTATCATATTGGTTTCTCTGTGTCATTCTTGTCTTTATTTATTATTAAATACACTTGTTATCAACCTCCATAATTCACTTGTTATTGTACTCTCTTTTAAGTAAAAGTTCATACTTCATTTTTCAAAATTCAACTTTAGAAGTATATTTTTTGGTAATTTATATCTTAAACCCCATCTCATTTTTTTTAGTTGTAAGAATTCATGTATTTATGTCATTTTGGCCTTATACTACATGTACATACAGGTCTCTCTCTGCAGGTATGTACCTGTAGTGTCATTTTAAAATCAATGAATACACTTCCAAATGCTCAAATAACTACATTGTAGCATACCAACAAATATAGTTTCAACGCAATAGACATTCACAAAAAAGAAATTCAAAATTTAAGTATCACTGCTTCATGGTAGCTGTAATATGTTGGGCTCACATAAGTTTCAATGACGTCTATGTTCCTGACATAAACATGATCAAGTAAAGTGCCATTCTCAGTAGTAGTTTCAGTCACACATTGCTTATACATGTATCCATGATCAAGCATCACTTTCTGAACAGAAGACTGTTTCATGATATCTTCATTGAAATCTTCCATGACAATGCACTTGTTTGACACCTTATGTAGCTCATTCAGTAACATTTGAAGAATTGGTAGAAATTCATTTAGAACATATGAAGCTGGTCGATAAATGATCACAATGGCTACTGACACTTTAGAAATTATCTGCAATGCAATGTATTCTAGGTTGTCGACTGTTAAGTTTAGCCTACTAAACACTCTGTCTTTCTTGCCACATACAGCTACACCTCCATGACACTGTTCTTTCAACATATGTGTTACACGACTAGTGTTATCATACGACATACATCTTGGCTGATAAAACCATTTGTAATTACTCATATCCAAATCACAATTCAAGTCTCCATCACTCCATGTTTCTGTCAGACATATGAAATCACATGACAACATTTCCTTGTTTCTCTTGAAATCCACAAAATATGCTTGAAGTCCTTGAATGTTATGCATTGCAATGCTTGTACAATAGGTTCCACCGGACCTTACAAGTTCAATTTCATCAACACTATCATTGCTTTGTTCATTACCAATATATAATGGCATTTTACTTATTGCCTCAGCCACTTTTTCATTACAGTAAATAAATTTTTCATCAAATCCTTCGATTATTAGGCCATTTAATGAGACCACTCTGCTCAAACTAACATAAGCTTGTCCTGGTGAAAAAGTACGATCTAAACATACAACAGCCTTTTCTGTAGTCATTCCTTGAACCTTGTGAGATGTACATGCCCAAGCTAACTTAAGAGGGAACTGGTGTCTCACAAAGACCTGAGTCACATTGTCTTCTACCATTTTTTAATACAAACTACATCTGTAGAATTACCAGAGGACTGCTTCTTCAATTTTGCTCCAACCTTCTCATTATCAAACTTAACTTTCACAATCTTTGCCGAGTGTTCATTCGGTAACATCACTATATCAGAGACAGTTCCAAATACTCCATTAACAAGTCCATCAGATACATCAAGATTCCTTGTAAGCATGACTCTAGCACCTACACCCAGCCACAAGCAGTCAGATAAATTTGTACGTGACGATTTCTTTACTGATTTCACTGCAGGTATCATTTTCCCACTTTTTGCATCTTTCTGGAAATCTTTAGCAAGAACACATACACATTCTGAACACTTTACAAAAAGAGTCTGTCTATTATACTCATCCACCTGTTTATTGCAAGGATAAATATGCAGAGCATCGGTCCAATCTTCTCCAGTTTCACGTGATTTTAGCAAAGCAACATCTTCACTTTCTAACTGCTCTTTCTTCTTTCTTACACGCAACCTGTTTAAAAGTTTGGCAAACTGCACATCTTCCTTTTGCCTCATAATTTCAGTCAGTTCCACTTTGACAAAGTTATCATTCCACAAATCACCTGTAACATCAGTCTGGTACAAAGATGTTCCTTTCACAGGGGGCAACTGATAAAAATCACCAACAGCAAGTACTGTATGCTCACATTCCCAAAAGGATTATGATTACGAGATTGTTTGACCTGTCGAAGACGACCATGAATGTAGTGCAACATTTTTTGATCAACCATTGAAATTTCATCAATAATTACCATTTGTAGTTGCCTTAATTTATGCCTAAGTGTACTGATCTTTTCTTCACTCAGTGGTTGATACGGTAATCTCACATTTGTTGAAATTGACAAAGCACTATGGATGGTAGCACCATGGATATTATACGCAGCAACACCTGTAGGCGCCATAAGCAGAACTGATATGTCTTCTGGACTCTCCATCATTCTTCCAAATAGTCTTGTTGCTTCATAGTAAATACATTTAATCAAATGGCTCTTTCCTGTACCTGCTCCGCCTGTCACAAATACATGAAATGGTTCTGGATTTTTACCACAGATTTTATCCAAACACCACTGTCTCACTTTATAGAAAACTTGTCTCTGTTTGTCATTCAGACACCTTAACATATTCATTGCTTCTTGTTTGGATACTTTCAGTGGATGTGGTTCAATTGTACTTTTTATATCATTATCTTGATTAGATTTCAAATCAGGAATATCACACTCATTCTCACTATCTTCTTCTTGTGGTTGTTTCTGTTGTTTGCACTCAAGTCTTTCCTGTTCACTTTCTGGAGCTATTAATGCCCAAGCATCTTCCAGTGGACCAAACTTTTTTAACATTTCTTCAGCTTCATCAATGGGTTCAGCATTAGCCTCATACAATGACCGGTTATTTTCAACAATATTCAATACAGTTTTCAGCACACCATTCAACTTAACACTACCATTTCTATAGAATTCCTGATATGCTTCAAACTGCTGTGGTTTAAGCTGAGCATCAATACGATAAGGAAGATATAATTGCAGTATGCTTTGATAGTACTTCTCTGGATATTTTGCTACTGAAAATCTTGGAAATCGAATAACTGCTGGATCTGTCCTACTACGTTTCTGTATGTGACCTAGACCATTTTTCAATTCATGTATTGGAGAACGACTTGTTTTGGCCATGTTGCTGTATATCACTCTACATGTATAGTCTGAGCAAAATGTCGCTAAGCACATGGCTTCAAATTGATCAGTTTCTGGTCTTGCTAAATACCTATCAACTCTACTGGTCATCCAGATACTATCATCATCTTCATCACATTTGTTTTGAATTACACTTAGAGGCAAGCTCATTCTGATTGGATTTTCTCCAACAGGTACAAATTCTACTTTCCTTGATCCTTCTTTCAATCTCAAATTACAAACACGATAAACTGCTTCTCGTGCTGATACTTCACGATTGTGTAAATATACACTGCCAATTTCCCTCATACTCTGTCTCGCATCCAAATTACCATTCTGTACCTCTGCCTGAGCATGTGACAACAATATACCCATTTCACGTTCAGCCTTAGACATGTAGGATACCACATAAGCAACACAAGCATAAGCATCACAAAT
This sequence comes from Patiria miniata, assembly GCF_015706575.1. Classification (NCBI taxonomy): domain Eukaryota; kingdom Metazoa; phylum Echinodermata; class Asteroidea; order Valvatida; family Asterinidae; genus Patiria; species Patiria miniata. Next base: position 26,940,155 of record NW_024037068.1, read on the forward strand.
AAATTGAATGTCCATATTTGCACTCCAACAACGTATCAAATCAGGATTGTACAAATTAACCCAAACATCTTGTGGCTGTCTCTTATGAACAATACTGGCCTTCCTGCTCAAGACATTGTTAGCTTTCTCAAAATCACCTTGTGTAATATTTATGCTCCCAAATAGTTCAGTAGTTGTCATATGTTCATTCTCAGCTTTCTGTATTGCAGTCCAAACTGATTGCAGCAACTCCTTGGCCTTATTTCTTTCATTTATGTCATCTTCTTCACTTTCTTTCTCATCACCCATTGGCATATCAGGATCTGTAATGAATGTCCTTTCAGATGGAGGTCTGGGGAAATTAAACCTGCACTCAGTACCCTTCTTCTTACATGACTTGGAATGTTTTTTTGCTGTGTAACTGCACATGACTGATGATTTCATTCAACTGTTCATCTTGCTGTTCTGATGGTAATTTGCAACTGATGTATTTGTCAACAAAATTAATAACATTCTTGTTACTATCATGTCCCAATTTTGGTGCATCTTCAATCCAAAAGAGACAATGTGTATGTGGTGACCCTCTCTGTTGGAATTCCACTCTGTAAAAATAGTCCTTGACTTTTCCTATTGGTTCTGCTGAAGACATAATTACATCTTTCAAAAATGTATGAAATCGTTGATCAAACATTCTAGCAGCAGTCACAGGATTGCTTCTCAATATCGTACATTTCTCATTCCAGTCCAAATCTTTCACATCTCTAGAATCACCTTGCTGTCTCAGAATTGTATTAACTACTTCAGGCCATCGCATATCTGCTGCAGAAAATGAACAAAACCATGTTGGTATTCCAAGTTGCCTGATCATAGCCAAAACATCCTTCTGTGCTGCTTGCCAATATGGGGGTGTACCACGAATAGGCTTGAGAAATTTATATCCACTGTCTGATTTCAAAATATCTTGTAGTTGGTCCCTGTCATTGATCATGGAAGCATTAACACTCTCACCACTGTGCTTTTTATCACAACTCTTACGCAATGCAATAGAAACACTAGACATAACCTTCTGAATCTCGGATAAGTATTGAGCATAAAAGATGTATTGTGTAGTCTTTGCAAATCTATTATCTACATTCATTAGTCGATTGTGCAAGTATCTACACAGAGTTAACTTCACATTACGATCATCATCAAATGTAGGCTGACCTATCGGAAATAATGCTGGAAAGCATTTCGCTTCATTACCCTTTTCCATTAATATTCTAATTGGACTATTGCCTTCACAAGGTGCAACACAAATGACTTCATCAAAGTACTGATCAAGTATTTCCTGGCCTATATTACTTGGCTGTAGACAACTGTCTAATGCAACACCCCGCAAACGATCATCATCTGTTTCCTCGTCATCGTTTTCCTCATCTTTACTGTCACTTTCATTATTAACCTCTTCTTTTGCATCATCCGCATGCTGCTCCATTTCATCAACATCTTCACACAATGGATTCTCCCATTCAGTATTTATTTCAATGTCACTGTACCATTTATTATTGTGCTTGAGGTAGTTCAAGGCACTCTCAACATACTCCTTATTTATAAATTGATACTGATAATATCCTTTATAAGTCAATTTTCTCTTCAATTTGACTCGGATCAACTGATTGTCATTTTCGGGCCTCGGTAATACATTTACTGTGTCTGTTACATTTGATGGTACACATACTACTGGACCTTTAACACCATGCTGTCCGCCTTTCGGTAATGCAATCATTTTCATGAACGGTACATTTATTGCGATTAGATGTTGTTCTAGTGTATTCAAACGAGCCAATTCATCAGGGATATCAATCAGGTTTAAATTGTTTAGATTTGCTTCTGCAGGTACTTTGTTCACAAGTAGTTTTCTATGACATGTGTAGCATATCCACAAATGCGATCTACTTGATTCTCCAACAATACATTTTAACTCACAATTTTCACTACACACGTGCAGATATTCATCACTAATATACACCTGGTCTTCATATTTATATTTATTGCATTTCAAAACTTGTTTTCGAAAAAGAAGTTTATGACAGCACGCACAGACATATTCCGGTCCTTTAGATGTGTCTTCTCTAAAAAAATTTGTCACGATACACATTTTACGTCTCTTTTCTTTTTCCATAAGGGCACGTCTGTGATTGTTGATTATCATGTTTCTACGGTATTGATGATTTGTCTTATATTTTTCTTTCCCATACTTGATCAAATTCATTCTGTATGAAACAACACAGCGGTATTTCTTTTTGATGCATGCAATTAGCTTCTTTCTATATGAAGCACTATCATGGTATGTACATTTCATTCTGTTAATTTTCTTTTGTCTGTACACATCATTATTTCTATACTTTCTATTTCCAGTTTCAATTAGGTTTCTTCGATATTGAGAGTTTTGACGATACTTTGTTTTTCCAGACTGAACTAGCCCTTCTCTGTATGCACAATTATCACGATACTTTGCTTTTCCAGAATTAATTAGCCCTTCCCTGTATCCACAATTATCACGATATTTTGTTTTTCCAGAATTAATTAGCCCTTCTCTGTATCCACAATTATCTTGATACTTTGCTTTTCCAGAATTAATTAGCTGTTCTCTGTATGCACAATTATCACGATATTTTCTTTTTCCAGAATTAATTAGCCTTTCTCTGTATCCACAATTATCATGATATTTTGTTTTTCCAGAATTAATTACCTTTTTTCTATATGCAGCATTATATTGATACTTTGATTTCTGACTGTTTATTAAAGTCTGCCTATATTGAGGATCATTATGGTACTTAAGTTTACCATCGTTTATTTTGGTCCCTTTATATGAAGCATTTGTCTCATACTTTCTCTTTTCAGCCTTTAGTCGCTGTGTTTTATACTCAGTGTCATCACGATACTTTATGTTCAATGCTTTCTTCTTCTTGTCAGCTTTTTCTTTGTATCTCATTTCATCATAGATTCTTTTTCTTTGCTTAGAATCATCTTTACAAAACTTCTTTTCATCTTTTAATTTGTCCTTAGGATTTCCTGCATTTCCTGATCTCAATTTTGTCCCATCATAAGAACTACATTTGCTAATCCTCATTCCTTTGTCATCCTCCTTTTTCTCATTTTTTTTCTGTTTGTATCTCTCCCTAGCCTTTTCTCTTGCAATCTTTTGCTTCAATCGCACATTAACGCGTTTCAACCTTTTACACTTTGTATCTTTATTCTGTCGGTCACTCTTAACAATCTTATCAGACGTTATATTTGTTTTCGCTCTTTCATTATCATTTGATACTTTATTGCAGATTTCTTGTAAATTTCCCTTTGGTTGACCATTCACATCAGAAACAGATTTTCTTGTAGATTGACAAACTGACAAAACAACATCGTAATGAACTCTTTGCTGATGATACAAGTAAATTCCTTGGTCTGATTTCAAAGTCTCTCTTCCTAGGATACTCCGAGAAAATACATACCACTTATTTAAATCATCATATGTATATATATCTGTACATAGCATATGTGCCATTGCAATGATCTCGACTTCTGTAACCCAAATTCCAGAAACAAACATTCTCTGCCTGGTGACATATTCTTCCACATTCCTAAAGCCTTTATGCAGAACACCATTAAATTTATCTCCATTTTGCAACAAGTGATTCACAGTAGCCATCCGTAACTTCAAATGATTATCTTCAGTTCCTGATACACAAAATGAAACTGCCCTGAAAAAACAGTTGCCATCACCTTTGATTTTCTTTATGCAATTAGGTGGTCCCATCTCCTCACAATCATCTGAACCTCCATTGCCTTTGCGGAGTACATTCATCAAGCCATGTATCTTACACAGTTCCTTCTTCTTTGCATGTGTCAGGGGGGCAAAATGAAAATTGTGCAACTGAATCACTTCTTTGATTTCAACATCACTAGTCTCATCACATTCATTAGTGTCATTTATCATGTGAAAACTATCAGTGACATCACTTGAACAACTAGTTGACAAGCCACTACAAGGATCAAGCTTTGCTTCAGAACCAATTCCTCCAACCTCTGTTGCTGTACTCTGACCTGTCTTATCCACATGCTCATTGTCCGGTTCATCATCCAGCATTGGCTCATCATCCAACCACACAGATACACCTGTAATTTCAAACTGCTCATTATTAGACAAACGCATAGATCTTGCCAAATCAGTACAATACCTGTGTACATCTTGCCAATCAGAAACACGTTTCAGCAAACTTCGTCCTTCACTAGCCATAAATCCTTGCTAATTTCTAGAGTGAGAATCAAAAACATAATACATCCCATCTTGAGAAATCACAACAAATGTATTTTCGTGGAAACATATGAAACATGCATAATATTGCTGAAGTGTCTGTTCAAGTGCACGTTTCATTGGAATCATATTAAATTCAGGCAAATTGCACTCATCTCCAAATGCACCACATACAGGATCATGAAACTCCATATTGAAATGATGATTCAGCAGGTCTAACTCATTTGGTAATTCATTCACCAGCAAATAATCATGAGTAACTGTGGAACTTCGAGACAGGTGGCTATACAATTCATTTCCAGTATTCAGTGTAGCATCCATATCTTGACAAGACCAGTCTTTCAGTTGTTTTATTTTACTTATCAAAACAGCACACAGAGAATTTGAAACACATTGTTTACCAGAGTTTAAACCAAATCTATGATCTCCTTGATGAAAGGTTCCCTGCACAATCATTTTGTCCAATTTCCCACTATTCTGAACTGTGCATTTATTTAAACTATTCTTAATTTCATGTTTTTTATCTTCAACTACATCCATCATTTTCTTTTCTTTACATTTCACTTCACAGCTTGTAGTAGTAGGTGACATTTGTCGTTTTCTATTTCTCATTTCATATCTTCTACTTCGTTTTGTTTGTAACGCTTCTTTGCAATCACCTTGCATATCTCCAGCTTCAGACTTTTCTATATTATCACATTTAACACCATCACCAACACCATCAATGACATCTTTGCGTGCAATACAATTTGCACTTTCATTTTCAACTGTTTTTACCATTTCAGTTTTACTTCCATCTACATTCTGTGAATTTGAAGACTGGCCTTTCTTCTTTCTCAATGAATAACCACCTGTCTGCTGACATATCAGTTGTTTTCCTTTAGTCGTCAATCGTACAGTACATGTACTTTTTTCAATGCCTACTGAACTTCTCTTTCTTCCCTGTCTACTTACATAATTTGTCTCATCATCCCAGTTGCTATGTTGTGCACATGTTCCAATACACGTCTGCTGAACTACATCATCTATAGTGCATGTCTCTTCAACAGTCATCTCAAATACATTGTCATCTGTTGGAATACCAAGATCATACAAAAGAGATACATTTACGACACATCCATACCACTGCTCTGTTTGCCAACAATTCCTCCATCTTCAAGAAATTCATACATTTGACATGGTACCAAATATTACAACCATCACATTGCACTTTCCTTTCAAACAAACCAATACTCTGATCACACAACCAACACTCTACATTGCATTCATTTGCTTTGACAGTTTGATCATGTCTGTTTCCATCACACATCTGACTGTTTCTCCGTTGTATTTTTGATTTCACTACTTTCATATCCATCACTGTCTGCCTCCTTTCAGCTGTTTGCATTTCAGAACTATGTTTGACATGTTCCTTCACATTATTCACACAACGTTCATTATTCCTTTGCCTTTTCTTGTTTTTCGTTTTTGTACTGACATGTTCTTCTTGTTCTCTTTCTACTAACTTTCACATGCTTCTTTCTGGACCTATTCTCACGCTGATGTTCTGTACAAGTTCTCTTGTTGCTTCTCACAATGTGTTTTGCTTTCAAGTAACCATACAACACCCTCATAGCTCTCTGATCATCAAGTCTTTTCTTTGTCAACTTCAGCACTCTTTTTCTCCTCATTTCACGTACTTTCAGTCTCAAGGCATGATTTTTGTCCTCAAACTTTTTGCGCTTTCTGCATTTATTCACCATTGATTGACTATAGTTTTCATCATATTCAGAATTCATTCTGCCAGGATTAGCGGCCTGGTGAGCCCCGCATTCAGAATTCATTCTGCCAGGATTAGCGGCCTGGTGAGCCCCGTATTCAGAATTCATTCTGCCAGGATTAGCGGCCTGGTGAGCCCCGCATTCATTCATTCTGCCAGGATTAGCGGCCTGGTGAGCCCCGCATTCATTCATTCTGCCAGGATTAGCGGCCTGGTGAGCCCCGCATTCATTCATTCTGCCAGGATTAGCGGCCTGGTGAGCCCCGCATTCCGTAATTCTGCCAGGATTAGCGGCCTGGTGAGCCCCGCATTCAGAATTCATTCTGCCAGGATTAGCGGCCTGGTGAGCCCCGTATTCAGAATTCATTCTGCCAGGATTAGCGGCCTGGTGAGCCCCGCATTCATTCATTCTGCCAGGATTAGCGGCCTGGTGAGCCCCGCATTCATTCATTCTGCCAGGATTAGCGGCCTGGTGAGCCCCGCATTCATTCATTCTGCCAGGATTAGCGGCCTGGTGAGCCCCGCATTCCGTAATTCTGCCAGGATTAGCGGCCTGGTGAGCCCCGCATTCATTCATTCTGCCAGGATTAGCGGCCTGGTGAGCCCCGCATTCCGTAATTCTGCCAGAATTAGCGGCCTGGTGAGCCCCGCATTCATTCATTCTGCCAGGATTAGCGGCCTGGTGAGCCCCGCATACAGAGGATAATGAAGTGGGTGATGATGAATTAACAAAACACACGGACGGGATGGAATGAAATGATTGGATGGATGATTGGGTAATGAAATGAGACACACCACAGACAGACAAGGGAAATGGAGAACTCCTCCCCTTCTTCAGGCCTCGCACACACCTCAACTCCTTCTTCACTTTCATGATGGCTCTTTGGTAGTTTTCTGTAAAAAAAAAGTTGAAACAATCATAAATAACAAACACTTACAAAAATATGTGGTTTGCAGTTGGCTCATTTTGTTTTTCTAAATTCTCGGTTGCATGCCTGTTTATATATGTAGTAAGCTTAAACGGAATGTACATCATTGGCATATGCAAGAAAACCAAGAAAAACACAAATGTTCAAGTACTCTGGTTCCCCTGTTTCTCGTCCCCACTCGCTTCCTTTTTAGAAGCCTAGATTTTTTTATTATTTTTTATTTTTCAAAAGTGCAGTAACAAACACCGGAAAAGTCCACAAATTCATCGGAAAATAAAAACTTGCAAAATACGCGAGTCAAAGTTTTTAGTATAGACTCTGTCAGTCACTTTGTAAACTGTAAATATGTTCAGTTCTCTTGTCCAACTTGTCTTTCATTTTAAAAGTGTCTATGAACAGTGGAAACACCAACAGTTGCAGGACATTTTCAAATGGCAGCCATCTTGAAAAAATTAAAAATACAAATAAAAAGCCCCTCTTTCTCCTTTTTTTATCAAAAATCCAGACGAGAAACATATTTTTTTTTTTATTCGGACTAAGGTATTTCATTAAAAAATGGTAGTTTTGTTTTCGATTTTTACAAATGTTGTACTTGTACATGTATATTCCCTTTAATGTTCCTGACCAGATTTCAATCTGTCACTTTTAATGTAATTTTCCAGACGTGTAAACAAAATGTATATCAGCTATTTCTAATATATTTCCCTAAGTTCGTTTTTATGAGATACATTTTGTCCAAGTTCGTTTTTATGAGTTATATATTTCCCTAAGTTCGTTTTTATGAGATACATTTTGTCGAAGTTCGTTTTTATGAGATACATTTTGACGAAGTTCGTTTTTATGAGATACATTTTGACGAAGTTCGTTTTTATGAGATACATTTTGACGAAGTTCGTTTTTATGAGATACATTTTGACGAAGTTCGTTTTTATGAGATACATTTTGTCGAAGTTCGTTTTTATGAGATACATTTTGACGAAGTTCGTTTTTATGAGATACATTTTGACGAAGTTCGTTTTTATGAGATACATTTTGACGAAGTTCGTTTTTATGAGATACATTTTGACGAAGTTCGTTTTTATGAGATACATTTTCCCAAAGTTCGTTTTTATGAGATACATTTTGTCCAAGTTCGCTTTTATGAGTTATATATTTCCCTAAGTTCGTTTTTATGAGATACATTTTGACGAAGTTCGTTTTTATGAGATACATTTTGACGAAGTTCGTTTTTATGAGATACATTTTGACGAAGTTCGTTTTTATGAGGTACATTTTGACGAAGTTCGTTTTTATGAGATACATTTTGACGAAGTTCGTTTTTATGAGATACATTTTGACGAAGTTCGTTTTTATGAGATACATTTTGACGAAGTTCGTTTTTATGAGATACATTTTGACGAAGTTCGTTTTTATGAGATACATTTTGACGAAGTTCGTTTTTATGAGATACATTTTGTCCAAGTTCGCTTTTATGAGTTATATATTTCCCTAAGTTCGTTTTTATGAGATACATTTTGACGAAGTTCGTTTTTATGAGATACATTTTGACGAAGTTCGTTTTTATGAGATACATTTTGACGAAGTTCGTTTTTATGAGGTACATTTTGACGAAGTTCGTTTTTATGAGATACATTTTCTCGAAGTTCGTTTTTATGAGATATATTTTACGGAATTACGGAGTTTTATGAAGTTACGGAGCCCCTAAAGTGACATCCAAAATTATTTTTTTTATCTCTAAGCACGACATAGTATCTCGTGCGCACGACATAATTATCACGTGCGCAGGACATATATCTCGTGCGCACGACATATATCTCGTGCGTACGAGATAATAATAAGTATTAACGGAGCTTGCTGCACGTGCAACGGACGAGTTCGTGTGTAACGAAAGCAGCGTGTCAGTTACGGAGCCCCTAAAGGGACATCCAAAAAAAAATTTTACCTCGTGCGCACAACATAATATCTCGTGCGCACGACATAATATCTCGTGCGCATGACATAATATCTCGTGCGCACGACATAATTTTGACGAAGTTCGTTTTTATGAGATACTTTTTGACGAAGTTCGTTTTTATGAGATACATTTTGACGAAGTTCGTTTTTATGAGATACATTTTGACGAAGCTCGTTTTTATGAGATACATTTTCTCGAAGTTCGTTTTTATGAGATATATTTTACGGAGTTACGGAGTTTTATGAAGTTACGGAGCCCCTAAAGTGACATCCAAAATTATTTTTTTATCTCTAAGCACGACATAGTATCTCGTGCGCACGACATAATTATCACGTGCGCAGGACATATATCTCGTGCGCACGACATATATCTCGTGCGTACGAGATAATAATAAGTATTAACGGAGCTTGCTGCACGTGCAACGGACGAGTTCGTGTGTAACGAAAGCAGCGTGTCAGTTACGGAGCCCCTAAAGGGACATCCAAAAAATTTTTTAACCTCGTGCGCACAACATAATATCTCATGCGCACGACATAATATCTCGTGCGCATGACATAATATCTCGTGCGCACGACATAATTTTGACGAAGTTCGTTTTTATGAGATACATTTTGACGAAGTTCGTTTTTATGAGATACATTTTGACGAAGTTCGTTTTTATGAGATACATTTTCTCGAAGTTCGTTTTTATGAGATATATTTTACGGAGTTACGGAGTTTTATGAAGTTACGGAGCCCCTAAAGTGACATCCAAAATTATTTTTTTATCTCTAAGCACGACATAGTATCTCGTGCGCACGACATAATTATCACGTGCGCAGGACATATATCTCGTGCGCACGACATATATCTCGTGCGTACGAGATAATAATAAGTATTAACGGAGCTTGCTGCACGTGCAACGGACGAGTTCGTGTGTAACGAAAGCAGCGTGTCAGTTACGGAGCCCCTAAAGGGACATCCAAAAAATTTTTTAACCTCGTGCGCACAACATAATATCTCATGCGCACAACATAATATCTCGTGCGCACGACATAATATCTCGTGCGCATGACATAATATCTCGTGCGCACGACATAATATCTCCTGCGCACGACATAATTATCTCGTGAGCACGACATATTTCTCGTGCGCATGAAATAATTATGTCGTGCGCACGAGATATATGTCGTGCGCACGAGATAATTATGTCGTGCGCACGAGATTTTATGTCGTGCGCACGAGATATTATGTCGTGCGCAGGAGATATTATGTCGTGCGCACGAGATATTATGTCATGCGCACAAGATATTATGTCGTATTAACGGAGCTTGCTGCACGTGCAACGGACGAGTTCGTGTGTAACGAAAGCAGCGTGTCAGTTACGGAGCCCCTAAAGGGACATCCAAAAAAAATTTTTACCTCGTGCGCACAACATAATATCTCGTGCGCACGACATAATATCTCGTGCGCATGACATAATATCTCGTGCGCACGACATAATTTTGACGAAGTTCGTTTTTATGAGATACATTTTGACGAAGTTCGTTTTTATGAGATACATTTTGACGAAGTTCGTTTTTATGAGATACATTTTGACGAAGTTCGTTTTTATGAGATACATTTTCTCGAAGTTCGTTTTTATGAGATATATTTTACGGAGTTACGGAGTTTTATGAAGTTACGGAGCCCCTAAAGTGACATCCAAAATTATTTTTTTATCTCTAAGCACGACATAGTATCTCGTGCGCACGACATAATTATCACGTGCGCAGGACATATATCTCGTGCGCACGACATATATCTCGTGCGTACGAGATAATAATAAGTATTAACGGAGCTTGCTGCACGTGCAACGGACGAGTTCGTGTGTAACGAAAGCAGCGTGTCAGTTACGGAGCCCCTAAAGGGACATCCCAAAATTTTTTTTACCTCGTGCGCACAACATAATATCTCGTGCGCACGACATAATATCTCGTGCGCATGACATAATATCTCGTGCGCACGACATAATTTTGACGAAGTTCGTTTTTATGAGATACATTTTGACGAAGTTCGTTTTTATGAGATACATTTTGACGAAGTTCGTTTTTATGAGATACATTTTGACGAAGTTGACGTGCGCACGAGACATATGTCGTGCGCACGAGATATATGTGTGCACGTGATAATTATCTCGTGCGCACGAGATACTATGTCGTGCTAAGAGATAAAAAAATAATTTTGGATGTCACTTTAGGGGCTCTGTAACTTCATAAAACTCCGTAACTCCGTAAAATATAACTCATAAAAACGAACTTGGACAAAATGTATCTCATAAAAACGAACTTCGTCAAAATGTATCTCATAAAAACGAACTTCGTCAAAATTATGTCGTGCGCACGAGATATTATGTCATGCGCACGAGATATTATGTCGTGCGCACGAGATATTATGTTGTGCGCACGAGGTAAAAAAAATTTTGGGATGTCCCTTTAGGGGCTCCGTAACTGACACGCTGCTTTCGTTACACACGAACTCGTCCGTTGCACGTGCAGCAAGCTCCGTTAATACTTATTATTATCTCGTACGCACGAGATATATGTCGTGCGCACGAGATATATGTCCTGCGCACGTGATAATTATGTCGTGCGCACGAGATACTATGTCGTGCTTAGAGATAAAAAAATAATTTTGGATGTCACTTTAGGGGCTCCGTAACTTCATAAAACTCCGTAACTCCGTAAAATATATCTCATAAAAACGAACTTCGAGAAAATGTATCTCATAAAAACGAACTTCGTCAAAATGTATCTCATAAAAACGAACTTCGTCAAAATGTATCTCATAAAAACGAACTTCGTCAAAATGTATCTCATAAAAACGAACTTCGTCAAAATTATGTCGTGCGCACGAGATATTATGTCATGCGCACGAGATATTATGTCGTGCGCACGAGATATTATGTTGTGCGCACGAGGTAAAAATTTTTTTTGGATGTCCCTTTAGGGGCTCCGTAACTGACACGCTGCTTTCGTTACACACGAACTCGTCCGTTGCACGTGCAGCAAGCTCCGTTAATACGACATAATATCTTGTGCGCATGACATAATATCTCGTGCGCACGACATAATATCTCCTGCGCACGACATAATATCTCGTGCGCACGACATAAAATCTCGTGCGCACGACATAATTATCTCGTGCGCACGACATATATCTCGTGCGCACGACATAATTATTTCATGCGCACGAGAAATATGTCGTGCTCACGAGATAATTATGTCGTGCGCAGGAGATATTATGTCGTGCGCACGAGATATTATGTCATGCGCACGAGATATTATGTCGTGCGCATGAGATATTATGTTGTGCGCACGAGGTTAAAAAATTTTTTGGATGTCCCTTTAGGGGCTCCGTAACTGACACGCTGCTTTCGTTACACACGAACTCGTCCGTTGCACGTGCAGCAAGCTCCGTTAATACTTATTATTATCTCGTACGCACGAGATATATGTCGTGCGCACGAGATATATGTCCTGCGCACGTGATAATTATGTCGTGCGCACGAGATACTATGTCGTGCTTAGAGATAAAAAAATAATTTTGGATGTCACTTTAGGGGCTCCGTAACTTCATAAAACTTCGTTTTTATGAGATATATTTTACGGAGTTACGGAGTTTTATGAAGTTACGGAGCCCCTAAAGTGACATCCAAAATTATTTTTTTATCTCTAAGCACGACATAGTATCTCGTGCGCACGACATAATTATCACGTGCGCAGGACATATATCTCGTGCGCACGACATATATCTCGTGCGTACGAGATAATAATAAGTATTAACGGAGCTTGCTGCACGTGCAACGGACGAGTTCGTGTGTAACGAAAGCAGCGTGTCAGTTACGGAGCCCCTAAAGGGACATCCAAAAAATTTTTTAACCTCGTGCGCACAACATAATATCTCATGCGCACAACATAATATCTCGTGCGCACGACATAATATCTCGTGCGCATGACATAATATCTCGTGCGCACGACATAATATCTCCTGCGCACGACATAATTATCTCGTGAGCACGACATATTTCTCGTGCGCATGAAATAATTATGTCGTGCGCACGAGATATATGTCGTGCGCACGAGATAATTATGTCGTGCGCACGAGATTTTATGTCGTGCGCACGAGATATTATGTCGTGCGCAGGAGATATTATGTCGTGCGCACGAGATATTATGTCATGCGCACAAGATATTATGTCGTATTAACGGAGCTTGCTGCACGTGCAACGGACGAGTTCGTGTGTAACGAAAGCAGCGTGTCAGTTACGGAGCCCCTAAAGGGACATCCAAAAAAAATTTTTACCTCGTGCGCACAACATAATATCTCGTGCGCACGACATAATATCTCGTGCGCATGACATAATATCTCGTGCGCACGACATAATTTTGACGAAGTTCGTTTTTATGAGATACATTTTGACGAAGTTCGTTTTTATGAGATACATTTTGACGAAGTTCGTTTTTATGAGATACATTTTGACGAAGTTCGTTTTTATGAGATACATTTTCTCGAAGTTCGTTTTTATGAGATATATTTTACGGAGTTACGGAGTTTTATGAAGTTACGGAGCCCCTAAAGTGACATCCAAAATTATTTTTTTATCTCTAAGCACGACATAGTATCTCGTGCGCACGACATAATTATCACGTGCGCAGGACATATATCTCGTGCGCACGACATATATCTCGTGCGTACGAGATAATAATAAGTATTAACGGAGCTTGCTGCACGTGCAACGGACGAGTTCGTGTGTAACGAAAGCAGCGTGTCAGTTACGGAGCCCCTAAAGGGACATCCCAAAATTTTTTTTACCTCGTGCGCACAACATAATATCTCGTGCGCACGACATAATATCTCGTGCGCATGACATAATATCTCGTGCGCACGACATAATTTTGACGAAGTTCGTTTTTATGAGATACATTTTGACGAAGTTCGTTTTTATGAGATACATTTTGACGAAGTTCGTTTTTATGAGATACATTTTGACGAAGTTGACGTGCGCACGAGACATATGTCGTGCGCACGAGATATATGTGTGCACGTGATAATTATCTCGTGCGCACGAGATACTATGTCGTGCTAAGAGATAAAAAAATAATTTTGGATGTCACTTTAGGGGCTCTGTAACTTCATAAAACTCCGTAACTCCGTAAAATATAACTCATAAAAACGAACTTGGACAAAATGTATCTCATAAAAACGAACTTCGTCAAAATGTATCTCATAAAAACGAACTTCGTCAAAATTATGTCGTGCGCACGAGATATTATGTCATGCGCACGAGATATTATGTCGTGCGCACGAGATATTATGTTGTGCGCACGAGGTAAAAAAAATTTTGGGATGTCCCTTTAGGGGCTCCGTAACTGACACGCTGCTTTCGTTACACACGAACTCGTCCGTTGCACGTGCAGCAAGCTCCGTTAATACTTATTATTATCTCGTACGCACGAGATATATGTCGTGCGCACGAGATATATGTCCTGCGCACGTGATAATTATGTCGTGCGCACGAGATACTATGTCGTGCTTAGAGATAAAAAAATAATTTTGGATGTCACTTTAGGGGCTCCGTAACTTCATAAAACTCCGTAACTCCGTAAAATATATCTCATAAAAACGAACTTCGAGAAAATGTATCTCATAAAAACGAACTTCGTCAAAATGTATCTCATAAAAACGAACTTCGTCAAAATGTATCTCATAAAAACGAACTTCGTCAAAATGTATCTCATAAAAACGAACTTCGTCAAAATTATGTCGTGCGCACGAGATATTATGTCATGCGCACGAGATATTATGTCGTGCGCACGAGATATTATGTTGTGCGCACGAGGTAAAAATTTTTTTTGGATGTCCCTTTAGGGGCTCCGTAACTGACACGCTGCTTTCGTTACACACGAACTCGTCCGTTGCACGTGCAGCAAGCTCCGTTAATACGACATAATATCTTGTGCGCATGACATAATATCTCGTGCGCACGACATAATATCTCCTGCGCACGACATAATATCTCGTGCGCACGACATAAAATCTCGTGCGCACGACATAATTATCTCGTGCGCACGACATATATCTCGTGCGCACGACATAATTATTTCATGCGCACGAGAAATATGTCGTGCTCACGAGATAATTATGTCGTGCGCAGGAGATATTATGTCGTGCGCACGAGATATTATGTCATGCGCACGAGATATTATGTCGTGCGCACGAGATATTATGTTGTGCGCATGAGATATTATGTTGTGCGCACGAGGTTAAAAAATTTTTTGGATGTCCCTTTAGGGGCTCCGTAACTGACACGCTGCTTTCGTTACACACGAACTCGTCCGTTGCACGTGCAGCAAGCTCCGTTAATACTTATTATTATCTCGTACGCACGAGATATATGTCGTGCGCACGAGATATATGTCCTGCGCACGTGATAATTATGTCGTGCGCACGAGATACTATGTCGTGCTTAGAGATAAAAAAATAATTTTGGATGTCACTTTAGGGGCTCCGTAACTTCATAAAACTTCGTTTTTATGAGATATATTTTACGGAATTACGGAGTTTTATGAAGTTACGGAGCCCCTAAAGTGACATCCAAAATTATTTTTTTTATCTCTAAGCACGACATAGTATCTCGTGCGCACGACATAATTATCACGTGCGCAGGACATATATCTCGTGCGCACGACATATATCTCGTGCGTACGAGATAATAATAAGTATTAACGGAGCTTGCTGCACGTGCAACGGACGAGTTCGTGTGTAACGAAAGCAGCGTGTCAGTTACGGAGCCCCTAAAGGGACATCCAAAAAAAAATTTTACCTCGTGCGCACAACATAATATCTCGTGCGCACGACATAATATCTCGTGCGCATGACATAATATCTCGTGCGCACGACATAATTTTGACGAAGTTCGTTTTTATGAGATACTTTTTGACGAAGTTCGTTTTTATGAGATACATTTTGACGAAGTTCGTTTTTATGAGATACATTTTGACGAAGCTCGTTTTTATGAGATACATTTTCTCGAAGTTCGTTTTTATGAGATATATTTTACGGAGTTACGGAGTTTTATGAAGTTACGGAGCCCCTAAAGTGACATCCAAAATTATTTTTTTATCTCTAAGCACGACATAGTATCTCGTGCGCACGACATAATTATCACGTGCGCAGGACATATATCTCGTGCGCACGACATATATCTCGTGCGTACGAGATAATAATAAGTATTAACGGAGCTTGCTGCACGTGCAACGGACGAGTTCGTGTGTAACGAAAGCAGCGTGTCAGTTACGGAGCCCCTAAAGGGACATCCAAAAAATTTTTTAACCTCGTGCGCACAACATAATATCTCATGCGCACGACATAATATCTCGTGCGCATGACATAATATCTCGTGCGCACGACATAATTTTGACGAAGTTCGTTTTTATGAGATACATTTTGACGAAGTTCGTTTTTATGAGATACATTTTGACGAAGTTCGTTTTTATGAGATACATTTTCTCGAAGTTCGTTTTTATGAGATATATTTTACGGAGTTACGGAGTTTTATGAAGTTACGGAGCCCCTAAAGTGACATCCAAAATTATTTTTTTATCTCTAAGCACGACATAGTATCTCGTGCGCACGACATAATTATCACGTGCGCAGGACATATATCTCGTGCGCACGACATATATCTCGTGCGTACGAGATAATAATAAGTATTAACGGAGCTTGCTGCACGTGCAACGGACGAGTTCGTGTGTAACGAAAGCAGCGTGTCAGTTACGGAGCCCCTAAAGGGACATCCAAAAAATTTTTTAACCTCGTGCGCACAACATAATATCTCATGCGCACAACATAATATCTCGTGCGCACGACATAATATCTCGTGCGCATGACATAATATCTCGTGCGCACGACATAATATCTCCTGCGCACGACATAATTATCTCGTGAGCACGACATATTTCTCGTGCGCATGAAATAATTATGTCGTGCGCACGAGATATATGTCGTGCGCACGAGATAATTATGTCGTGCGCACGAGATTTTATGTCGTGCGCACGAGATATTATGTCGTGCGCAGGAGATATTATGTCGTGCGCACGAGATATTATGTCATGCGCACAAGATATTATGTCGTATTAACGGAGCTTGCTGCACGTGCAACGGACGAGTTCGTGTGTAACGAAAGCAGCGTGTCAGTTACGGAGCCCCTAAAGGGACATCCAAAAAAAATTTTTACCTCGTGCGCACAACATAATATCTCGTGCGCACGACATAATATCTCGTGCGCATGACATAATATCTCGTGCGCACGACATAATTTTGACGAAGTTCGTTTTTATGAGATACATTTTGACGAAGTTCGTTTTTATGAGATACATTTTGACGAAGTTCGTTTTTATGAGATACATTTTGACGAAGTTCGTTTTTATGAGATACATTTTCTCGAAGTTCGTTTTTATGAGATATATTTTACGGAGTTACGGAGTTTTATGAAGTTACGGAGCCCCTAAAGTGACATCCAAAATTATTTTTTTATCTCTAAGCACGACATAGTATCTCGTGCGCACGACATAATTATCACGTGCGCAGGACATATATCTCGTGCGCACGACATATATCTCGTGCGTACGAGATAATAATAAGTATTAACGGAGCTTGCTGCACGTGCAACGGACGAGTTCGTGTGTAACGAAAGCAGCGTGTCAGTTACGGAGCCCCTAAAGGGACATCCCAAAATTTTTTTTACCTCGTGCGCACAACATAATATCTCGTGCGCACGACATAATATCTCGTGCGCATGACATAATATCTCGTGCGCACGACATAATTTTGACGAAGTTCGTTTTTATGAGATACATTTTGACGAAGTTCGTTTTTATGAGATACATTTTGACGAAGTTCGTTTTTATGAGATACATTTTGACGAAGTTGACGTGCGCACGAGACATATGTCGTGCGCACGAGATATATGTGTGCACGTGATAATTATCTCGTGCGCACGAGATACTATGTCGTGCTAAGAGATAAAAAAATAATTTTGGATGTCACTTTAGGGGCTCTGTAACTTCATAAAACTCCGTAACTCCGTAAAATATAACTCATAAAAACGAACTTGGACAAAATGTATCTCATAAAAACGAACTTTGGGAAATATATAACTCATAAAAACGAACTTGGCGAAAAATATAACTCATAAAAACAAACTTGGCGAAATATATAACTCATAAAAACAAACTTGGCGAAATATATAACTCATAAAAACGAACTTGGCGAAATATATAACTCATAAAAACGAACTTGGCGAAATATATAACTCATAAAAACGAACTTGGCGAAATATATAACTCATAAAAACGAACTTGGCGAAATATATAATTCATAAAAACGAACTTGGACGAAATATATAACTCATAAAAACGAACTTGGCGAAATATATAACTCATAAAAACGAACTTGGCGAAATATATAACTCATAAAAACGAACTTGGCGAAATATATAACTCATAAAAACGAATTTGGCGAAATATATAACTCATAAAAACGAATTTGGCGAAATATATAACTCATAAAAACGAACTTGGCGAAATATATAACTCATAAAAACGAACTTGGCCGAAATATATAACTCATAAAAACGAACTTGGCGAAATATATAACTCATAAAAACGAACTTGGCGAAATATATAACTCATAAAAACGAACTTGGACGAAATATATAACTCATAAAAACGAATTTGGCGAAATATATAACTCATAAAAACGAATTTGGCGAAATATATAACTCATAAAAACGAACTTGGCGAAATATATAACTCATAAAAACGAACTTGGCGAAATATATAACTCATAAAAACGAACTTGGCCGAAATATATAACTCATAAAAACGAACTTGGCGAAATATATAACTCATAAAAACGAACTTGGCGAAATATATAACTCATAAAAACGAACTTGGCGAAATATATAACTCATAAAAACGAACTTGGACGAAATATATACTTGATGGCACTACAGGGCTTTCGTACATTCCATCACACTATTGGAACCATACTATTTCTCAACTGCTTGGAGAGGTCAATGCACTTGTTAAAATAGAGGGCGCACTGTATAAACACCACCGTCGATTTCATTTTCGATGATTATGATTACGATTTGAATGCTCATTTCTAACAGTCTTATAAATGTTGAACTATTTGACCGATATTGGTCTAAAAATTGGAATGCATATAGTCTGGGAAGTGTTATAGATGAAAAATAATATGTAAAGGTCACGTGACCTTCACTTCCGGTTGTAACGGAAGTGCTAATTTTAGACCCCTATAAATTTATATCATATCTCATGAATTATTTATCTGATAAGGTTGAAACTTCACATTAATACAAAGCTATATATTGACAGATAAATATATTGCTTTATTATTACTGTGCACTTAATTATGACGTCATAAATATCTAATAAGGCAATCTTTACAATCTTGTAACTATAGAAGTATTTGACCGATTGATCTCAAATCTGGCAGCTATATAGACAGGAAAATGTTATAGATGAAAATTGCTATGACAAGGTCATGTGACCCTTACTTCCGGTGTTACCGGAAGTGTTAATTTTAGACCCTATAATTAGCATATCTCATGAATTATAACTTTCATCGGGTTGACACCTTATAATAGCATTAAGCAACATTCATAAATACCTCAGACAGTTTAGCCATTCCTATTGGTCGACAGCCCGTCACGTGGCCGGTCTTAAACGGATGATAAAGACATGGCTAGCTGATCTTAAACACTTTTCCAGTGTCACAATAAAATGTGGACTCCTAAAAATCCAGTGCCTCTTACCGTTTCATTGGTTGAACGTTCACAATCCTCACGTAGGCATGCGCAACACTACCAGGGAGTCAGAATTTTATAGTTCTAAATTCAAAACGCAACGCGCCAGGTGCTTTCTGCGCGACATCGCGCAGAACATGATACGCGCGCGTCAATCTCCATAAAAGGGTTGTTTACAACTTATTCGCCAGCTGAACACTCCATTATTTTGCAAGCGGGATGTTTCAAAAAGCATAAAGTCAATTTGTTGAACAAAATTGGGATGTTTTGAACGAATTATATGATTTTTTTTTACCGAAAAGGTATTTATGAATGGGAATAAATATGTGCTCCGTCGGTATTTATCACTCTGTTTAAGACCACTTAGAGTCTGGGTGCTGATAATTAAGCACCCAGACTCTAAGTGGTCTTAAACAGAGTGATAAAAACCTCCGAAGCACACATTTATTCCCTTAATAAAGAATCAATATGTTGCATTATCATTAATGATATATGTCATAAAATTATGACGTCATGAATATTTCATGAGGCAATCTTAATAGTCCTTTAACTTTAAAACTATTTGACCAATTGATCTCAAACTTGGTAAATATATAAACACGGAAGTGTTATAAATGAAAATGTCTATGTCAACGTCATGTGACCCTTACTTCCGGTTTTACCAAAAGGGCAATTATATAAGTTTACAATGTCAATTTTAACAGTTACAGATTTTGGAAAAAATCATTACATTATTTTCTTCTATCCAATAGACAGTCAAAAACAAGTTGGGAACAGCTCTGTGGTTGTTCAGTTACAACCACCTCTAGTTTTTTTTTAGCTGTTTCGGTGTACACACCGAAACAGCTCTTGTTTTTGTTATTTTTTTTTTCTCTTTTTTTTTTTTCTTCCACTTTTTTTCCCATAGGATAACACGTGTTTTCGTTCTACACCGCACTTTTGGACCTTTTTCAAATCCGATCGACTTCAAACCTGGCACACACTAAGACCACCGTCTGAAGATGTGTGCCGAAACTTTTCATCATGCTGACGTCATCACGTGTCATGTGACGTCAACCTAAAAGAGCATACTTTAAGGCCCTATATCTACAGAACCGGATGTCCGATTTGGTTCAAACTTGGTATGCAAGTATTCCGGGACGTGTTATAGACGAAAATTACAGTAACGTCATGATGACGTCATCGTGTGATTTTATTTAAATAATTCCATTTTTGGACCTTTTACTCATATCTCATAAACGGAATGTGGTAAATTCGAAATTCTTTTTGTAATAGGTTTGTTAGGTCATAGATAGATGCACAAAATTTCGTAAAATGTGTGACGTCATGATGACGTCATCAAAAACGTGATTTTTTGTTTCACATATAAGGGTATGTCCGATCGTTATGAAACTTGGTGGGTAGGTAGGTATAGATAACAGCATTCAAAATCTGAAGTGACGTCATCATGACGTCATCATCTGATTTTTTATGAATTTTTCAAATTTTAATATTTTCTTCAGATTTTGCAAAAATTATATAAATTACTTCAAACCCGGCACACACTTATACAACCAACTGAAGATGTATGCCGAATCATGACGTCATTATGACGTCATCACGTGTCACACGACGTCATCCTAAAACTGCATAGTTTAAGTCACTATATCCAGAGAACCTGAGGTCCGATTGGGTTCAATCTCGATATACAGATATTCCAGGAAGCGTTATAGACAGAAATTGCAGTGACGTCACGATGACGTCATCATGTGATTTTATATGAATTCTTCAATTTTTGGACCTTTTACTCATATCTCATCAATGGAACGTGGTTAATTCGAAAATCTTTTTTTGCAAAAGGTTTGTTAGATCGTAGATAGATACAGAAAATTTCAAAAATGTGTGCCGTCATCATGACGTCATGAAAATTTTATTTTTTTTTCTTTACATAGGATGGACACTTTTTGTATAGAATATGCATGTACATGTTCATTCGACCTGGATGAAACTAATACGGCAGTCATTAATAAAACGTTCGAAACAGCTCAGTGTTTGTCCACAAACACATTTCTAGTTGGCTTTTCCGCAAAAATGCGGAAAAGCCTTTCTTTTTGTTCTGATTTTTTTTCTTTCTTCTTCTTCTTCTTCTTCTTCTTTTTTTCCCAAAACCCCATAGACTTTGTACACGTTTATTCTACACGCCACTTTTGCCCTTAAACTTTGTTGCATATCGTTCAAAGTTTGCATAGACATAGTCCATACAGCATAGATGTGTGCGGACGAGCGACGTCAAGTTTTGGACCTTTAAGCCATATCTCACTAACGCAATATGATAAATTCAAAATTCTTTTTGTATTAGGTTCGCTGGGCATTAGATAAATGCACAAAATTGGAAAAATGTGTGACGTCATAATGACGTCAGCAAAAATGCGATTTTTCGAAAAACATATAAGGGAATGTCCGATCGTCTTGAAACTTGGTGGGTGGGTAGATAATAACACTAGTACACAAAATCTTGAATGACGTCACGATGACGTCATCGGTCGATTTTTAAAGATTTTTTTAATATTGCCAATTTTATTCTGCTTAAAAAATTTAACACTTTCATTAATCCGATTGTTTTCAAACTTTGTACAGACTAAACCGCAATAAAATAATGAGCACTGCCGAATATTGTTACAATGACGTCATCATTAGACATGTGACGTCATCGTTTGTATATTTTAAGCCCCTATATCTCATCAACAGTGATTTAGATTGGGTTGAAACTTGGTATGGGGGCAGGCCGGGATGTGTTACAAATAAATATTGAGCTGACGTCATAATGACGTCATCTTGTGATTATATATATATTTTATATATGACAAATGCAATATGCCAAAATCAAATTTCCATTTGAATGAGGTTTGTTAGACAAAACGTAAATTCACACAGTTTTGCACAAAACAGAAAAAAATGACCTCAAAAAAAAAAACATAATGCGGAAAAGCCCTATGTTCTGTTGCAAACAGACATAGACCTCTAGTTTTTTCTTTTTCCGCTTTCCCCATAGGTTTTGTACACGTTTTTATTCTACAAGCCACTTTGGCAATTATTTTAAATCCGATCAACTTTAAACTCAGCTTAGTTATTAATCATCATCTGAGGATGTGTGCCGAAACTTTTCGTCATGCTGACGTCATCACGTGATTTATTATGGAATTTTGAATATTTAATTTTTCCCATAGACTTTGTACACAGAATTTTTTTTAAAAATGTCAATTTTCAGAGGGCATTTTCGACTCTTTGCCAGTAATTCATTTACACCAATCTTTGTCCAAGCAAAGACCCTAATTCAAACAACGTTGTGTAATGATGACGTCATGATGACGTCATCCGGTGTTTATTTATAGGCAATTGAATAGTAACACTTTTAATATTTAAAAATGCATAAGAAATCAACCGTACGCGTCCGCAGCATTCTGTTGCCGGCAAGTGGTAGAGTAAGTTCAGGTCTTTATTTCATTTAGTGTGCGTGAAATCACGTGACCCTTGCTTCCGGTCGAAAAAGGCCAAAATCGGAAGTGGCTTATTATTTAAAAGTGGTAATAGATATGAACTTGCTTTCAACAATGTTAGTCTCTTGGCTGATAGTATTCTTCAAATCATTTACCGATGACGTCATGCAATCTTCGAGCGCCCTCTAGCGACAGGTTGAAAAATTTTAAAAATGTATTTTGAATAGATGTCTGTGGCGAAGTTTGTCGGAATCACCTAAATATTGGTGTATATGATGACCTTGACCCACATAAGACTTGTGCGAAGTTTAAGGTGTATGACGTCATCAGACCGGAAGTTATAATGAAAAGACCCTCTTTCCTTAGAAAATTCCTGAAAAATCAACCATGGCAGTTTTTATATTAGTTTTTACTTTAATTGTCTATTGAAGGGTAGGTCTAAAACATTTGAAAGCTCTGAGGCAATAAGCAAACTCGGACATGCCCTGCGCACGCTTAAAACTTCACGTTGACAATACCTCTGCTTCAAAACATGCACAGGACGTCCACAATGTACAGTACATGTCCATGTACATGCACGTACGTTGTACATATCGTATGTCAGTCAGCCCGCGCACAGCGCACGTGTCGCTTAGGTCAAATCCTGTCCACAGTGACCGTTTTAGCCGATTTCCGGCTAACTTTGACAGATTTTATGTTCATGCATAGTCAGGGACGTATTATTGATAAAAACAAATCATAATGCGGAAAAGCCCTATCTTCTGTTGAAAACAGACATAGATTTCTACTTTTTGTCTATGGGTCCAACAGATAATCAATATTGGGAACAGCTCTGTGGTTGTTCACAACCACAATTTCTAGTTAGCTGTTTCGGTGTACACGCCGAAACAGCTCTTGTTTTTGTTATTATTTTTTTTTAGCTGTTTCGGTGTACACACCGAAACAGCTCTTGTTTCTGTTATTTTTTTTAGCTGTTTCGGTAACAGCTATTGTTTTCGTTAAGATTTTTTTTTTTCTTTTTTCTTTTTTTTTTTTTTCTTCTCCTTTTTCAGACTTTTTCTCCATAGGTTTAACACACGTTTCTTCTGGCAGTCCACTTTGCCACTTTTATAAATCCGATTGATTTCAGACTTGGTACATACTTAGACCACCACCCACAGATGGTCCTAGAAGAAATTTGTGATAGTGACGTCATCAGGTGTCAGGTTACGTCACATTAAAGATGCATTTTTCCCCATATGTTTTGTACACGTTTTAAAACACTCCAGTTTGGCATCTTCGTAAATCCGATCGACTTTAAACTTAATTCATAATTAGACCACCACCAACAGATGGTCCTAGAAGAAATTCGTGATCGTGACGTCATCAAGAGTTAGGTTACGTCACATTAAAGATGCATTTTTCCCCATAGGGTTTGTACATGTTTTAAAATGCTCCACTTTTTGGCACTTTCGTAAATCTGATCGACGTTACACTTGGTACACACTTAGACCATCACCCACAGATGGTCCAAGAGGAAATTCGTGATCGTGACGTCATCAGGTGTCACGTTACTTCACATTAAAGATGCACATTTTCACCATAGGTTTTGTACACATTTTAAAACGCTCCACTTTTTGGCACTTTCGTAAATTTGATCGACTTTATACTTGGTACACACTTAGACCACCACCCACAGATGTTCCAAGAAGAAATTTGTGATCGTGGCGTCATCAAGTGTTGGGTTACGTCACATTTAAGATGCGTTTTTCCCCATATGTTTTGTACACGTTTTAAAACACTCTACTTTGGCATTTTTGTAAATTATGCGATCGACGTTAGACCTGGTACACACTAAGACTACCACCCACAGATAATCCTAGAAGAAATTCGTGATCGTACCAATGCCGAGATGGGTTATAGATGAAAATTCATGTGATGTCATCATCAAATGTCATGTGACGTCCCTTAAAGGGGCATTTTGTTCTTTATAGGCCTATATTTACAGACCTATATGTTCGATTTGGTTATAACTTGACATGTACGTATAATGTGCTGTTATAGATGACATTTTTAGTGACGTCACTGATTGTTCATCACGTGCTCAGAGTATTTCGAATATCCGAAACAGCTTGTGTTTGTCCACAAACACATTTCTAGTTTTTCTCTTTTATTTTTCAGACTTTTTTCTCATAGGATAACACGTGTTTTCGTTCTACAAGTCACTTTTGGCTTTTTTTCAAATCCGATCGACTTCAAACCTGGCACACACTTAGACCACCATCTGAAGATGTGTCCCGAAACTTTTCGTCATGCTGACGTCATCACGTGATTTATTATAAAATTTTGAATATTTAATTTTTCCCATAGACTTTGTACACAGAAATTAAAAAAAAAATGTCAATTTTCAGAGGGCATTTTCGACTCTTTGCCAGTAATTCATTTACACCAATCTTTGTCCAAGCAAAGACTCTAATTCAAACAACATTGTGTAATGATGACGTCATGATGACGTCATCCGGTGTTTATTTATAGGCAATTAAATTGTGACAATTTTAATATTTAAGAATGCATAAGAAATCAACCGTACGCGTCCGCAGCATTCTGTTGCCAGCAAGTGGTAGAGTAGGTTGAGGTCTTTATTTCATTCAGTGTGCGTAAAATCACGTGACCCTTGCTTCCGGTCGAAAAAGGCCAAAACCGGAAGTGGCTTATTATTTAAAAGTGGTAATAGATATGAACTTGCTTTTAACTGTGTTAGTCTCTTGGCTAATAGTATTCTTCAAATCATCTACCGATGACGTCATGCAATCTTCGAGCGCCCTCTAGCGACAGGTTGAAAATTTTCAAAAATGTATTTTGAATAGATGTCTGTGGCGAAGTTTGTCGGAATCGCCTAAATATTGGTGTATATGATGACCTTGACCCATTTAAGATGTGTGCGAAGTTTAAGGTGTATGACGTCATCAGACCGGAAGTTATAATGAAAAAAACCCTTTTTCCTTAAAAAATTCCTGAAAAATCAACCATGGCAGTTTTTATATTAGTTTTTACTATAATTGTCTATTTAAGGGTAGGTCTAAAATATTTCAAAGCTTCGAGGCAATAAGCAAACTCGGACATGCCCTGCGCACGCTTAAAACTTCAGGTTGACAATAACTCTGCTTTAAAACATGCACAGTCCACAATGTACATGTACATGCACGTACGTTGTACATATCGTATGTCAGTCAGCCCGCGCGCAGCGCACGTGTTGCTGAGGTCAAATCCTGTCCACAGTGACCGTTTCAGCCGATTTCCGGCTAACTTTTTCATGCATAGTCAGGGACGTAGGATAGACACTTTTTGTATAGAATACGCATGTACATGTTCATTCGACCTGGATGAAACTCCTTTTACGGCAGTCATTAATAAAACGGTCGAAACAGCTCAGTGTTTGTCCACAAACACATTTCTAGTTTTCCCTTTTTTTTTTTTCCACTTTTTTTCTCATAGGATAACACGTGTTTTCGTTCTACAAGTCACTTTTTGCCTTTTTCCAAATCTGATCGACTTCAAACCTGGCACACAGTTAGACTATCATCTGAATATGTGCGCCGAAACTTTTCGTCATCATGACGTCATCACGTGTCACGTGACGTCATCCTAAAAGAGCATACTTCAAGGCGCTATATCTACAGAACCGGAAGTCCGATTTGGTTCAAAGTTGGTATGCAAGTATTCCGGGACGTGTTATAGACGAAAATTGCAGTGACGTCATGATGACGTCATCGTGTGATTTTATTTAAATTATTCAATTTTTGGACCTTTTACTCATATCTCATAAACGGAATGTGGTAAATTCGAAATTCTTTTTGTAACAGGTTTGTTAGGTCATAGATAGATGCACAACATTTCGTAAGATGTGTGACGTCATCATGACGTCATCAAAAACGTGATTTTTTGTTTCACATATAAGGGTATGTCCGATCTTTATGAAACTTGGTGGGTAGGTGGGTATAGATAACAGCATTCGAAATCTGAAGTGACGTCATCATGACGTCATCATCTGATTTTTTATGAATTTTTCAAATTTTAATACTTTTATCAAATTTTGCAAAAATTATATAAAATACGGTCCGATCAACTTCAAACCTAGCACACACTTAAGCAACCATCTGAAGATGTATGCCAAATCATGACGTCATCATGACGTCATCACGTGTCACATGACGTCATCCTAAAGGTGCATACTTTAAGGCCCTATATCTACAGAACCGGAGGTCCAATTGGGTTCAAACTTGGTATGCAAGTATTCCGGGACGTGTTATAGACAAAAGATGCATTGAAGTCACGATGACGTCATCATGTGATTTTATATAAATTATGCAATTTTTGGACCTTTTACTCAAATCTCATCAATGGAACATGGTAAATTCAAAATTCTTTTTGTAACATGTTTGTTAGGTGAAAGATAGATTCACAAAATTTCATAAAATGTGTGTCGTCATCATGACGTCATCAAAAACGTGTTTTGTGATTCACATATAAGGGTATGTCCGATCGTTATGAAACTTGGTGGCTAGGTAGGTATAGATAAAAGCATTTAAAATCTGAAGTGACGTCATCATGACGTCATCGTCTGATTTTTTATGAATTTTTCTAATTTTAATACTCTCTTCATTAATAAAACGGTCGAAACAGCTCAGTGTTTGTCCACAAACACATTTCTAGTTGGCTTTTTCGCCATCAGCGAAAAAGCCTTTGTTTCTGTTCTGATTTTTTTTTTCTTACTTCTTCTTCTTGTTCTTCTATCCCAAATCCCATTGACTTTGCACATGTTTCATTCTGGACCCCACTTTTGACCCTGAACATACTTCAATCTTAATGAAACTTGGCACAGAGTCAGAACCCACAGTGAACTCGTGCATGGAAAAGTGATGTCATCATGACGTCACCATGGGTTACGTGACGTCATCACTAATATGCAAACTTTAAGACCCTATATCTAAAGAACTATAAGTCGGATTGGGTTGAAACTCGGTATGTTGGTAGACCGGGATGTGTTAAAGATAAAAATTGAGATGACGTCATCATCACGTCATCGTGTGATTTTATATTGATTTTTGAACTTTTGGACCTTTAAGTCATATCTCACGAACACAATATGCTAAATTCAAAATTCTTTTTTTATAAGATTTGTTAAGCAATAGGTATATGCACAAAATTTTGAAAAATGTGTGACGTCATGATGACGTCATAAAAAATGCGATTTTGTAAAACACATATAAGGGAATGTCCGATCGTTCTGAAACTTGGTGGGTGGGTAGGTAATTATACCAATGCCCAAAATCTGAAATGACGTCACGATGACGTCATCGACAGATTTTTTACAATTTTTAACAATATTTACAATTTGATTCTGCTTACAAAATTAAAGACTTTTATTCATCCGATTCGCTTCAAACTTGGTACAGACTAAATCCACAACAGAATAATGAGCACCGCCAAGTATTGTTTTAATGCAGTCATCATGGGTCACGTGACGTCATCTTAAAAGTTCATATTTGAAATCTCAATATTTACAGCACGGTAAGTCTGATTGGGTTGAACTCGGTATGTAGGTAGACCGGAATGTGTTACAGTTAAAAATTGAAATGACGTCATGATGACGTCATCATGCGATTTTATATGAATTTTTGAATTTTTGGACCTTTAAGCCATATCTCATGAACGCAAGATGCAAAATTCAAAATTCTTTTCGTATTTGGTTTGTTAGGGAAAAGGTATATCTGCAAAACTTTTGAAAAAAAATTGACGTCATCATGACGTCATCAAAAGTGAGATTTTTTGGAAAACACATATAAACACAACATCAACATCAACAATCACCATCAACTAATCAACAATCAACATCCAAAATCAAAAATCAAAATCAAGAGTCAAAATCAACAATCAACACCTACAATCAACAACCAACATCAATAATCATTAATCAACAATCAAGAATCAAGAATCAACATCAAAAATCAACATCATCAATCATCAACAATCAACAACATCAACATTAACAATCAATGTCAACAATCACCATCAACTAATCATCAATCAACAATCAACATCAACATCAACAATCAACTAATCATCAATCAACAATCAACATCAACATCAACAATCAACAATCAAAATCAACAAGAAATAAGAAACATCAACAATCATCATCAATAATCAACATCAATGTCAAACATCAACAATCAACATCAACAATCAGCGATCAACATCAAGAAACATCATCAACAATCGACATTAATAATCAACATCAACAATCAACAATCAACAATCAACAATCAATATCAACAATCAACAACAATAATCAACAATCAACAATGCGAAGAAGCCATGTTCTATTAATTAAACAGACATAAATCTCTAGTATTATTTTAGAATTTAGTCAAAGAAAGATTACTTGTAGTTTTACTTGACTGTTGTCCGCGAAATTACCGTAATGGGCGCTGTTTTTTTAACCCTTAACCCTCAACTCTCGACATTAACATCGAGATCAACATATGAACATTAACATCAACATCAACAATATGATCAGTAAGCAATAATCGATAATCAATAATCATCATTCAACAATCAACTATCAACTATCAACTATGAAATATAAAAAATCAACAATTAACAATTAACTATCAAGTCTAAAAAAAAATCAACAATCAACATCAACATCAACGATAAGCCCTGCATGCGCTAAAAATCAGTTGTTCCTCTCCTCCGTTTTTAAATTATCATAACCAACTAGCTAGTTAAATGTACTTATTTAAAGCGATTTGGGGATATTTCTCCACGCTCGCCAACAGGGTGTTATATAATTGTAACAGCTGGAACCGTATTTTCATTGGTAGAATGTTATCAACTGCGATTTGAAAAAAATGAGTGCGCAATTCACTTTTGCAAAAATGTTTCATTGAATGACGTCATCATGTATCAAATTACAATGAATAAAAAATGTCTGGATTTCATCTTTGAATATCATTATCAAATCATTAACCGTGAGATACGTGAACATGAATATTTCGGGGATTGATAGAATAATCTAGGATTTTCCCTTCAGATGGTGTGTAAATTTTTGGGGTCAAAATCAACGAAGCCATCGAACTAAATATTGTTTGTTATATGGTTGAAACAATTTGACTGTCAAAAAAGGCCTTATATTCTATATTAGACAGTTTTGAGAACTAAAGAATTTAAGAATTGAAGAGATATTGAAATGAAAGTTTGCTCCCGGGGTTTGCAATTGTAAGCATTTTTGATGCAATTGTAATGGTTGAAATGTTAGCACTATGGATGGAGGGATCGTTTTTTGAAATGCTTTGGTAGGGGGTCGTTTTGTTTTGGGTGATAAATTTCTCGAAAAATTGGTCAAGTCACAAACATTTTACAAAGAAAATAAAAAAAAATTAGGCAAGATTACCAAATGCGAAGTTCACTTATTTTCCTCTGTATTGACTAACAAGCACCCAGATAGCAATTTCATGTCATCAAAGTCAATTTTAGCAGTGAGGAAATACAAGCATTTTCTTAAAAAACACTTAAAAATTTTCAGTCCAATCTCATAATAGGGTTTGTACACAGGGTGTTAAGTTAACTTCGTATATGGAAATCTTTCCAAAATATATATTAATTCAATGTGCATCCATAGTATCAGCGATTTTCAATTAGTTGATGTTGCGATTTTGAAAAAGCACGTAAAGATAATAGCGCCCTCTATCTATACATCTACGATGTATATTTAAGCAAGTGCTATTTCCCTCGGAAAAAAAGAAAGTTACTTTGGTTTCGCGTGGATAATAAAGCCATGAAAGCAGTGGCACTTTTTGATGTATTTTTTATTTTATTATTGAATAGGAACTCTGCAAGGATGCTTTGGCCTGTGGGATAGTTGTTGTGGGATGATGTCGCTGAATGATGCTGCTATGTTATGACAATGATAAGTAAGTGTTATTGTCGTCGAAAAAAATAAAATCCATTTGCAAATGAGTCACCATAATCAATTGACGCAGGTAACGTAAATTTTATGTGAGTGCGGCAAAACATATTCCCGTCATTTTAGGGGGTCTAACGAATATTAATTAACAGTGGCATTTATCGAAGGATTTTATTATTTCTTTGCATAAGAACTCTGGAAGTATGGGTGGGTCTGTGGAATATAACCCGTGAGGTTATAGACAAAGTAAGACAGATATGAAGTGGCACTTGGGCTGATGTGGTTTATTCGGTTGGCTGTGCATGCATGACGCTCAGTAGACCCGTGAACGTGGTTATACAACGCCACGTTCACGGGTCTAGACGCTCAGTGTCTGATTTCTGGATTCTACTGTGTTTTTTTTGTTTTTTTTTTACAGTAAATGAACATTTCAATCTTACAGCTATCTTAGGCCAGTAAAAAAAAAAAATAGTTTCTCGTCAGGGGTTTTTGAAAAAAGGGAGGAAGCAGGGCTTTTTATTTTTTATTTTTTATTTTTTTCAAGATGACATCCTTTTCAAAATTTCCTGCAACCGTTGGTATCCACTGTTCAAAGACACTTTTAAAGATGAAAGACAAGTTGGACAAAAGAACTGAACATATTTACAGTGTCATTTAGAGTTGTATTGGTATTGGTATTTATTTTCCAATGAATTTGTAGACTTTTTCGGTGTGTTTCTACTAAATTTTTCAAAAATAAACAATAATAAAAAAATCCAGGCGGCCTCCAAAAAGGAAGCGGGCGGAGACGAGAAACTTGTTGTTGTTTTTTTTTTACTTCACCTTACAGGTTTCTTGCCTTATTAGGAGTTGTTCACTAACTATTGAATATTAATAATACAGAATTGAAGGTGTTTGGTCAACTTGTATTATGGGGGCAGGGCTAGGGAAATTAATAGAACAATCGGATTTCCTTATAAGTCCGAGGGCTGAATCACCATGGTGCAGCCCAGCATCCACTCCCACGCGGACCTTGTGGCTAAACTGGCCATTCCTTAGATGTGTCTCATTACCAGGAAAGTGATCCTGTTCCTTGAAGGTCAATGTATACAACTTAAACAGTAAATATAAAACATGATATTTTATCATGGTGATAGGAATGTAGTGTGATGATGTTGCTGAATGAAAATGACACTGACATTGATATTGATAAGTGTTATTTTCTTTGGAAAATAAAACCCACTTGGTTTTGTTTACTAAGCAGTGGCACTTATCAATGTATTTTTATTCTTTCATTCCATAGGAACTCTGCAAGGAGTTTTCGGCCTGTGGGATAGTTGTCACTTATGGTTGTAGTGCAATGACGTTGGTGAACGATTGTGATGCTGGGAAGCCTGCGTGATGAGAATTATGCTTGTCATGTATTTTTTGTTTTCCCTGAACTATTTTGCTTTCGCTCTTTCATTCTATATGCAAGAGCCTTCATTATTTATTTAGAACATGATCAGGCCTACTTACAAAAATTGAATGATTTGACAGAGGGAAATTATATCAGAGTTGTGTTATTCAGTCAAATAAAGTAGTGGCAGACACTAATTATGCTTGTATAATATGGTTCTTATTTCATTTTTATTTCTTCATTTTAAATTCAGTGTTTTAATTTGAACAGCGGTCTGGTCAAACACATCGTTTGATGACAGTGTTTTATGCTTTTGTTTGTCCTTGACAGCCCCTGTTCATGTGGTTTTACAATTCCTTTTAATTCAATTTTATATTTATGTTTAAAGATGTAAAATAATGTTAAAGAAATAATAACAATGGGGTTCATATGGTCCAACACCTAATGACTACTGCCAACCCTCGTGTAATACTAGTGCGCAGTAACTTGGTCTGTAGACTCATGAACCAAGGGTGTATATTTAAAGAGATTAGGCAATTAATTATACTGAATTTAGTTTGCCAGGTTTTATGTGCAAAACTAACAATAATTTACATTAAAATTTGATTTTGTGTGTGTGTATAGTTAAAGTGTATCTTACAAAATAAAAGTAGTGTAACTTACTCAGTTTTGTCAGAAGAACTTGAAATGAGCACTTGGACTTACTTTATGATCTTTCTTTCTCACAATTAATGGGGACAACATGGTATTGATAGTGTTTATAAAATCTGTCAGTAATTTGAAGGTGCAAATCCTGTATATTAAATGTGTATAAGTTCAACACAAACTTCATAGAATGAGTAGTTAATCAATGCTTATATGAGATCATGGTTTGAAATTATTGGATTTACATTCAGTGGAATAGATGAAAAGTCAATATGTGTACATAGTTTTTTTTTTATTGCAATTTTACTATGGGAATGAAATGTGTGTTTGGGAGATAATAACACTGTTTAAGACCATTGTGTATGTGGATGGGTGATAATTACCCAAGCCAAAAGCCAAAGCCAAGGTTAAAGGGAAAATACAACATTTGCAAACATCAAAAAATAAAACTACTAAATTATTTTGAAATACCTTGCTGGACTGTTAGTGAATGACAGTGTAAAACATCCTGTAAAATCATGGCACCTGGTATACTGTCATTTTCAAGAAAAGTGGTATTTTTGTACCAATTTCCAATGCTGATCGGCCGATCAGCGTTGGAAACAACGGGCTTTTTTTTCAAATACTGGCCCCAATTGACCATCGCACTTGTTTGCAATCGATTACAAACCTATGAACGGGTACGAGCCAGCTAGACTGGTTCCCTGACCTTACAATTCCCCAATGTATGTAAACTGCTCTGTTTCTTCTTATATGGAGTCAGGGAACAAGACTACAGGAAAATGATCGTTTTTCTTGGTTTTTATTGCATTTTCGAACCCAAAACCTCAAAAAAGTCAGTGAAACTATATTTGCTATATATTTCTAACCCCCCAATTCCATCCATTTCTGAAAAGTACAGCAAAAGCAAATGATGTATATTCCCTTTAATTATCAGCCATTCAGACTCCCACCAGTTTTAAAAAGTATTTAATATTGACCAAACATATATTTATTCCCATTCATAAAAATCATTTTTTTTGTAAAATAAGAGTCAAAAATTAGACGATGTCAACCATTTTGTTCAAGAAGTTTACTTCATGTTTTATGAAACACCCCTCTCGCTTTAATATGCAATGCCCTTCCACATCTTGTTACCTTAAAAGGACATTGGCGTGCGCATCACGCGTACTGTGCGATGTTGTGCAAAACGCAGCTGGGCTGGTGTAGTGTGAAATACTGATTCACTGGTAGTATTGCACATGCCTTTGTGAGGAATGTGAACGTTAATTGAACCACTAAAATGGTATTTGGAAAAGGCATCGGATTTCATGGGAGTCAAAATTTCATGTGACAATGAAAGTTTTAAAGACCAGCTAGGCATTTCTTTATCATTCGTTTAAGACTGGCCATGTGATGGGCTCTCGACCAATAGGAATGCGTTAACTGTCTTAGGTGATTATGAATGCAGGTTGAAGGGAAAATTGCAAACATCAAAAAATAAAACTACCAAATCATTTTGAAATACCTTGCTGGACTGTTAGTGAATATGACAGTGTAAAGCATCCTGTAAAATCATGGTTGCTGGTTTATACTGTCATTTTCAAGAGAAGTGGTATTTTTGTATCAATTTGGCTTTTTTTCAAATACTGGCCCCAGTTGACCATCGCACTTGTTTGCAATCGATTACACACCTATGAACGGGTACAAGCCAGCTAGACTGGTTCCGTGAGCTTACAATTTCCCAATATATGTAAAACTGCTCTGTTTCTTCTTAAATGAAGTCAGGGAACCAGACTACAGGAAAATGATTCTTTTTCTTGGTTTTTATAGCATTTTCGAACCCCAAACCTCAAAAAAGTCAGTGTAACTATATTTGCTATATATTTCCAACCCCCTCCATTCCATCCATTTTTGAAAATTACAGCAAAAGCAAATGATGTATATTCCCTTTAAAGTATGTTTTGTGCAATTATTATTACATTTTAATTTAGTGAAAAAGATAGGATAAAAAGCCACCTTGTTTACACAATTTGGCTGCTTGTTAAAGTATGTTTTTTTTTAAATAATTACATGCAGTGCAAGAGATATATGTGATGCGAGCAAGCTAAATGAGTCATTTGTCGGGAATTGTTATTGATACAGGCCAAAATAGGGCCACTTCATCACATGACTTCATCACATCTCTTGGTGTTCCAACTTCCATAACTTTTTAACTAACGATGGCGTCAGCATGTGGTTTTCACAGCAGTAATGCAGAGATTGTGCTCTTTTCAAATCTGTTATAAAAAAAATTTACCAGCTAGGGTGGACAAACGACTCATGTAGCTTGATCGCATCATATATGATGAAACGCCAATGTTTTTCCCTAATATTCTTTGTGCAATTGGAGTGCATGTTAAATAATTTTTGTAAGCTACACAAATTGATAAGTTATAGATATTTTACAACATGTTTTCAAATGTTTTTCCTATTATGTGGATGGCATGTATATTACTACATATAATTGATGAATAAATGTAATGTTATAAAATGTAATGGCGTCATTGTACATTTGTTGTTAGAGGAAATGTAATGGGTTGTATTTTGGTGCCATTCCCAATTAAAAATTACCCCTACTTTTTTATTCATTAGGTATTATTCAAATGTGTATTGATATCAACCCCCCCCCCACCCCTTCCCTGCAAAATCAAAAATTGACGGCGTTGTTGTTGAAAACCCTTAGAGTCAAGTTATCATTTGGAAACCATCAATCTTTAACTTGCCATTGTGACCTTGACTTTTACAACTTTTGACCCCCAAACCAATTCCAATTTGACTGAACTCAAGGGCAGTTAACTCCCTGCTTAAGTTAAAAAAACAAATCTCATTTGTAACTCAAGTTATCATTAAAAAACTATTTACCTTTCAGTTATCAGTGTAAGTTTGACCTTTTAACTCACAAACCCATCGCAACTTGCATGCTGTCAAGGGCAACCCCCTACCAAACACAATCTCAAACAACCTTTATAACTGAAGTTATCTAGACAAATATAACCTGCCTATCGATGCCCATCTGCCCGCCTGGATCTGTGCTGATCATATCGCACATGTGGGGTGATAGTTCTTTCAGAACATCTCCCCGGATGTGAAATCTTCAGAAAATGGGATAAAAGAGACCCGTACAGTGCCATTAACCCACATGTCTTTTGCATAGTCAGACTGACATATGGGTGGACGCCATAGGGAACAACAATATCCCTCTGGATCCAGTGTCTTGGCTGAACGGTAAAAATGTAACATTTCCACATAGGAGAATTAAATCAATTATCTTGGACGAAGTCTATCATAAGAAAATAGTGATTATGATATGATTTACAGTACATGTACTGTGGAAAGCTTTCAGTTTCAAAAGAAGGCAAACATGTTCACAATGCAAAGTAATATCACAAAAATAACGTGTGATAATTATGATTTTTAATTTATTACATTACCACTGATTTTTTACACAGTTCATTATTTGATAATTTCACAAGAATACTAATTATGGATAATTGTAAATTAAAAAAGAAATGGAGTCCCTCATGTAATGCAAAAAGCAGGGATAATGCAAACAATTTTCAAGTTAATCCCATTGTGGTGCAAAAGAAATGACTGATTACCCTTTTATAAATAAAAAGAATTAGAATGAACATGTTCATTAAATAAAGCCAAGAATTAAGGTATGTTTACAGTACATAAAAGCTACTTGGCAACAACAGCAATATACGAACGTTTATGTACCTGACTTGAATTTATATTATCTAAAGCAATCCAAATAACTGCCAAATTGTGTTAGTCACATAATATTGCACCTGAAAAACATTAACAAAAATATACATACAGGTCTATAGTTTTATATAAAACAACAGTATTATTTACAACGTAGCCAGACAAATATTGCTTACAAAAAAATTGACTATAATGTATTTCATGAAAATGCACCTGCGCATGCTGTGTGTTGCATTCAACTTACATTGATGTATTTTTTTTGGCCATCCATGTTTGGCTGATTTGTGCCTTTTATCAAATACAAATTTCTACATTAAGTATGATATCATTTTAGCCAGGAAGAAAGTTCAATGTTACAATTATTTTAGCATTTACAAATGCTAGATTTTTTCAAAAACATGTTTTCTGTATGCTTCCTCAACAAACAAATTGTTAATTATTGCTGCACAAAGAAGGCATAGATTTAAAATTTTAACTGTGATAATTATGTTTGCACCAAAGCACTTTTTTTCACAAATTAGTAACAAGATTTACCGTACAGCTACTATTTATCTAAAAATATTGCACCAAATTTGATGCATCAAAATGGAATACATGTATTTTGTTAAACAAATACAATAATAAGGCAATACATTTTTGCTTTGGAGGATTTTTATTCACTCTGTTTAAGACTGTTTGGAATCTAGGTGGGTGATAATTTCCTGAGCTGAAGGTGAGGGTAATTATCACCACACAGACTCGAAACGGTCTTAAACAGAGTGATTAATACTGACCAAGCAGACATTTATTCCCATTCATCATTAGCTTTTCAGTTAACAAATTCAAAACTTTTTGGTCAAAAATTATAATTTTGTTCAACAAGTTCACTTCATTTTTTTTAAAATACCCCCTTGCTAAATAGTGGAGTGTGCAGCTCACGAATGAGAGGCAAAGAACTCCTTTTGTAGAGATTGGCATGCACTGGATGATTTTGTGCAAAAATGCACCTTGGGCATTGCGTTGTGAAATTAGGACAATAAAATACTGACTCAAGGGTAGTACGTATTGCACATGCCTACATGAGAATTGTGAATGTTCAAACACTAAAACAGTAACGAGGCAACGGATTTTTAGGAGACCAAATTTCATATGAAACTTGAAAAGTGTTTAAGACCACATAGCCATGTCTTTATCATCCATTTAAGACCGGCCACGTGAGGCAAAAGAGGAGATCAAAATGCTGTACAAGGCTTCATAACAGACCACAAGAGGGAGTAGTGTTGAGAAGCACACAAACAGACAAAGGACAAGTTGATTTTGAGAAAAAGAAGAATTGAAAAATCTGGTTCATTGGTGAATGAATGAAAAAATCATTCAAGAATTATTTGTCTGGATATAAAGGCAGTGATAAACATCTGTGAAGGAATGTCTATCACAAATTCCCAGGCTGTATATCCTAGTCCAACCTCAAAATCATACAGATACTTTTGAAGTTGTAGTAAAAGGTCTTTTGATAGTTGCAGTACTGACTCTCATGCAGATAGTACTCTTCCATATTTGTGACATTCTGCTTGTGGGGATCTCACCAAAATGTTTTGCTTTGTGTCAATGACGAACGTGTACTTTCATCAAAAAAAGTTTGATTGCGAGGGGAAAAAACAATCGTGCTGCATGGAAGATGGTCTTAAAAAAATCTGTCTTTAAGAAAAAAAAAAGAGTTTGGCTGCACAAAATAATTATGTGGCCGAGTGTAGACAAAAACAAGTTCCCTTTAGTTCAAAACAAACGGTTTCCACATTAACCCGTGTCTTAATGATGTTTAAACACCAGAAGCATCAAACACAGAAACGTTGTAGTTCATTCACCAGATCAGAGACAATAAATCAACCAGCATCCCAGAAAAACCAATCTTATTCCCAGTTTTGAATTGAAAATTCTTTAGTATGACATCATCAAAAGTCATGTCAACAACTCTCCACAACATGCTTGTCATCAATCACCTCCTAATTCTAAAGGAAGAACCGTGACTAAAATGTACATGAAATCAAAATATCCTCCAGTGAGCAGATGAAAAACAGTCAAGGATTGTTTGTCTGCATACAAAGGCAGTGATGAACATCTGTGAAAGAATGTCTATCAGAAATTCCCAAACTGTATGCACAATGAAAGGACTCTCTCAATCTCAGGGTGTGCAGGGTAGTCAAGGCAAGGGAAGAAGAATTGAGTACTGTTGCATATTTGTGACATTCTGCCTGTGGGGATCTCACCAAAGATATTTTGCGTTGTGCCAATGATAAATGTGTACCTCGATCTCATCAGTCTGATGCACAAACACTGCAAGAAAATCATTTCAAAACTAAATGCAAACTTTTAATGAGAATGCATTCGAATTCTTTCATACAGGTATTTTCATGATTTCAGAGATATTTTCTTCATTACACTCACTACATAAATCATGTTAAATATGATAATACTTCTTGAATTTTCAAGGCATAGTCAACGATTGATTGTCATGTTCAGTACATAAATCCTCTTAAATATGCATGTTCTTTGTGAATTTTCAAGGCATATGGTCAAGGATTGTTGTCTGCATAAGAAGGCAGTGATGAACATCTGTGAAGGAATATTTATCACAAAATCCCAGGCAAGGCAAGGAGAATTGTCCATATTTGTGACATTCTGCTTGTGGGGATCTCAGCAAAGATATTTGGCTTAATTGTGCCAACGATAAATGTATCTCATCAGTCTGATGCACAAACACAGCAAGAAAATTATTTGAAAACAAAATGGAAACTTTTAACAAGAATGCATTAGAATTCAATTTACACAGATATTTTCTTCATTATGTTCACCACATCAATCCTGTTAAATGTGATAATTCTTCATGAATTTTCAAGGCATGGTCACGGATTAATTGTCATGTTCAGCACTTAAATTATCTTAAATATGGAAATAATTTTTGGGGGAATTTTCAAGGCATGGTCAAGGATTGTTTGTCTGCATAAGAAGGCAGTGATGAAAATCTGTGAAAGAAATGTCATGTCAACACAACTCTCTACAAAATGCCTTCCATTCATCACCTCCTAATTCTAATGGAAGAACCATGACTAAATTGTACATGAAACCAAACCACATGCTGTCCAACCTCAAAATCGTACCGAATACTGTTCTATATTTGTGACATTGTACTTGTGGGGATCTCATCTATGTGTTTATCACAAAATCCCAGGCAAGGGAAGAAGAATTGAGTAATGTTCCACATTTGTGACATTCTGCATGTGGGGATCTCACTAAAGATATTTTGCTTTGTGCGAATGCTGAATGATATATCTCCATCTCATCAGTCTGATGCACAAACACAGCAAGAAAATTATTTGAAAACAAAATGGAAAATTTTAATAATTAATGCATTTGAATTCAATTTACACAGATATTTTCTTCATTCATTACGCTTACTACATGAATCATGTTAAATATGATAATTCTTCATGAATTTTCCAGGCATGGTCAAGGATTAATTGTCATGTTCACCACCAATTCTCTTAAATATGTAAATAATTTTCTGGGGAATTTTCAAGGCATGGTCAAGGATTGTTTGTCTGCTTAAGAAGGCAGTGATGAACATCTGTGAAGGAATGTCTATCACAAATTCCCAAGCTGTATGTACATATCCACAATGAAAGGAGTCTTTCAATCAGGGTGTGCAGAGAAGTCAAGGCAAGGGAAGAACAACTGAAAATCTCCTGCAGCAAGAAGATGTAAACCAGTCAAGGATTGTTTGTTTGCATAAGAAGGCAGTGATGAACATCTGTGAAGGAAAGTCATGTCAACACAACTCTCTACAACATGCCTTCTATCCATCACCTCTTAATTCTCAAGGAAAAAGAACCATGACTACAGTGTACATAAAACCAAACCACATGCTCTCCACCCTCAAAATCGTACAGATACTTTTGAAGTTGTAGTGAAAGACCTTTTGATAGTTGCAGTACAGACTATCATGCACAATACTGTTCATTATTTGTGTCATTCTGGCAATCTCAGGGTGTGCAGGGAAGTCAAGGCAGGGGAAGAACAACTGAAAATCTCCTGCAGCAGGAAGATGAAAACCAGTCAAGGATTGTTTGTCTGCATAAGGCGGCAGTGATGAACATCTGTGAAGGAATGTCTATCACAAATTCCCAAGCATATCAACAATGAAAGGAGTCTTTAATCTCAGGGTGTGCAGGGAAGTCAAGGCAGGGGAAGAACAACTGAAAATCTCCTGCAGCAGGAAGATGAAAACCAGTCAAGGATTGTTTGTCTGCATAAGGCGGCAGTGATGAACATCTGTGAAAGAAATGTCATGTCAACACAACTCTCTACAAAATGCCTTCCATTCATCACCTCCTAATTCTAATGGAAGAACCATGACTAAATTGTACATGAAACCAAACCACATGCTGTCCAACCTCAAAATCGTACCGAATACTGTTCTATATTTGTGACATTGTACTTGTGGGGATCTCATCCATGTGTTTATCACAAAATCCCAGGCAAGGGAAGAAGAATTGAGTAATGTTCCACATTTGTGACATTCTGCATGTGGGGATCTCACTAAAGGTATTTTGCTTTGTGCCAATGTTGAATGTGATCTCCATCTCATCATTCTGATGCACAAACACAGCAAGAAAATTATTTGAAAA
Source organism: Patiria miniata (assembly GCF_015706575.1). Taxonomy (NCBI): domain Eukaryota; kingdom Metazoa; phylum Echinodermata; class Asteroidea; order Valvatida; family Asterinidae; genus Patiria; species Patiria miniata. Next base: position 26,981,762 of record NW_024037068.1, read on the forward strand.
CAAAATGGAAACTTTTAACAAGAATGCATTTGAATTCAATTTACACAGATATTTTCTTCATTACGTTCACCACATCAATCCTGTTAAATATGATAATTCTTCATGAATTTTCCAGGCATGGTCAAGGATTAATTGTTATGTTCACCACTTAAATTCTCTTAAATATGGAAATAATTTTTGGGGGAATTTTCAAGAAATGATCAAGGATTGTTTGTCGTGTTCAGCACATCAATTTTCTTAAATATGGAAATTCTTTATGAATTTTCAAGGCACGGTCAAGGATTGTTTCTCTGCATACAATTGGCAGTGATAAACATCTGTGAAGGAATGTCTATCACAATTCCCAAGCATATGCACAATGGAAGAAGACTCTGAATCTCAGGGTGTGCAGGGTAGTCAAGGCAAGGGAAGAAGAATTGAGTACTGATTTGTGACATTCTGCTTGTGGGGGATCTTATGTGAGATGTTTTGCCTTGTGCTCATGCTGAACATTAACCTCCATCTCAGTCTGATTGATGCACAAACACAGCAAGAAAATCATTTCAAAACAAAATGTAAGCTTTCAATGAGAATGCATTTAAATTCTTTTACACACATATTTTTATGATTACACAAAGATATTTTCTTTATTACGCTCACTACATGAAGCATTAATTGCTTGTCATGTTCAGCACATCAATAATATTAAATATGGAAATTCTTCATGAATTTTTAAGATAGGGCCTATGCTCAAGGATTGTTTGTCTATAGATAAGAAGGCCCTGATGAACATCTGTTGAGGAATGTCTATCACAAATTCCCAAGCTGTATGTGTATGCACAATAAAAAGGAGTCTCTCAATCTCAGGGTGTGCAGGGTAGTACCCCCATAAATGTGGCCAATTTACTGGACTTCCTCTGTAAATAAGGCCACACTTACACTATGAACAAAAACATGTCAAACTTTGTGAAATTGTGATTTTCACATAAATTTATGCTTATAGTTTGTAATTAACTTTTGCTTGAGAAGCATACTCAACCTCTGTATAGTCTAATAGGAAAGTGCTGCCTTTTTCAGAGGTCTAATATGCATGTAAATTTCATGTTGAAATGTTGATATACAAACATTAATTGTGCAAACGAATCTCAAAATTTCATGAAAAATACACATCTACAAACTAAGCCTCAATCATTGTCAAAATCAACATTTGACAAAGTTTGACATGTTTTTGTATATGGTGTAAATGTGCCCTTTATTTACAGAGGAAGTCCAGTAAATTGGCCACATTTATGCAGCTAGGTATTGAAGGCAAGAAGAATTGAAAATCTCCTTCAGCGCAAAGATGAAAAACAGTCAAGGATTGTTTGTCTGCATAAGGCGGCAGTGATTAACATCTGTGAAAGAATGTCTATCACAAATTCCCAAGCTGTATGTACATATCCACAATGAAAGGAGTCTCTCAATCTCAAGGTGTGCAGAGAAGTCAAGGCAGGGGAAGAACAACTGAAAATCTCCTGCAGCGCAAAGATGAAAAACAGTCAAGGATTGTTTGTCTGCATAAGGCGGCAGTGATTAACATCTGTGAAAGAATGTCTATCACAAATTCCCAAGCTGTATGTACATATCCACAATGAAAGGAGTCTCTCAATCTCAAGGTGTGCAGGGTAGTCAAGGCAAGGGAAGAAGAATTGAGTACCGATTTGTGACATTATACAAATCATGTTAAATATGATAATTCTTCATGAATTTTCATGGCATGGTCAAGGAGAAATTGTCATGTTCAGTACATAAATCCTCTTAAATTACATAGTCTAGTTGTGAATTTTCAAGGCATATGGTCAAGGATTGTTGTCTGCATAAGAAGGCAGTGATGAACATCTGTGAAGGAATGTTTATCACAAATTCCCAGGCAAGGCAAGAAGAATTGTCCATATTTGTGACATTCTGCTAGTTATGGGGATCTCAACAAAGATATTTTGCTTTGTGCCAATGTTGAATGTATATCTCCATCTCATCAGTCTGATGTACAAACACAGCAAGAAAATTATTTGAAAAGAAAATGGAAACTTTTAATAAGAATGCATTTGAATTCAATTTACACAGATATTTTTTTGATTACACACAGATATTTTCTTCATTACGCTTACTACATGAATCATGTTAAATATGATAATTCTTCATGAATTTTCAAGGCATGGTCAAGGATTAATTGTCATGTTCACCACCAATTCTCTTAAATATGGAAATAATTTTCTGGGGAATTTTCAAGGCATGGTCAAGGATTGTTTGTTTGCTTAAGAAGGCAGTGATGAACATCTGTGGAGGAATGTCTATCACAAATTCCCAAGCCACATATCCACAATGAAAGGAGTCTTTCAATCAGGGTGTGCAGAGAAGTCAAGGCAGGGGAAGAACAACTGAAAATCTCCTGCAGCAAGAAGATGTAAACCAGTCAAGGATTGTTTGTTTGCAAAAGAAGGCAGTGATGAACATCTGTGAAGGAAAGTCATGTCAACACAACTCTCTACAAAATGCCTTCTATCCATCACCTCTTAATTCTCAAGGAAAAAGAACCATGACTACAGTGTACATAAAACCAAACCACATGCTCTCCACCCTCAAAATCGTACAGATACTTTTGAAGTTGTAGTGAAAGACCTTTTGATAGTTGCAGTACAGACTATCATGCACAATACTGTTCATTATTTGTGTCATTCTGGCAATCTCAGGGTGTGCAGGGAAGTCAAGGCAGGGGAAGAACAACTGAAAATCTCCTGCAGCAGGAAGATGAAAACCAGTCAAGGATTGTTTGTCTGCATAAGGCGGCAGTGATGAACATCTGTGAAGGAATGTCTATCACAAATTCCCAAGCATATCAACAATGAAAGGAGTCTTTAATCTCAGGGTGTGCAGGGAAGTCAAGGCAGGGGAAGAACAACTGAAAATCTCCTGCAGCAGGAAGATGAAAACCAGTCAAGGATTGTTTGTCTGCATAAGGCGGCAGTGATGAAAATCTGTGAAAGAAATGTCATGTCAACACAACTCTCTACAAAATGCCTTCCATTCATCACCTCCTAATTCTAATGGAAGAACCATGACTAAATTGTACATGAAACCAAACCACATGCTGTCCAACCTCAAAATCGTACCGAATACTGTTCTATATTTGTGACATTGTACTTGTGGGGATCTCATCCATGTGTTTATCACAAAATCCCAGGCAAGGGAAGAAGAATTGAGTAATGTTCCACATTTGTGACATTCTGCTAGTTGTGGGGATCTCACCAAAGATATTTTGCTTTGTGCCAATGTTGAATGTATATCTCCATCTCATCAGTCTGATGCCTAAACACAGCCAGAAAGTTATTTCAAAATAAAATGGAAACTTTTAATAAGAATGCATTTGAATTCAATTTACACAGATATTTTCTTCATTACGTTCACCACATCAATCCTGTTAAATGTGATAATTCTTCATGAATTTTCGAGGCATGGTCAAGGATTAATTGTCATGTTCACCACTTAAATTCTCTTAAATATGGAAATAATTTTTGGGGGAATTTTCAAGAAATGATCAAGGATTGTTTGTCATGTTCAGCACATCAATTTTCTTAAATATGGAAATTCTTTGTGAATTTTCAAGGCATGGTCAAGGATTGTTCCTCTGCATACAATTGGCAGTGATAAACATCTGTGAAGGAATGTCTATCACAATTCCCAAGCATATGCACAATGGAAGAAGACTCTGAATCTCAGGGTGTGCAGGGTAGTCAAGGCAAGGGAAGAAGAATTGAGTACTGATTTGTGACATTCTGCTTGTGGGGGATCTTATGTGAGATGTTTTGCTTCGTGCTCATGCTAAACATTAACCTTCATCTCAGTCTGATTGATGCACAAACACAACAAGAAAATTATTTCAAAACAAAATGTAAGCTTTCAATGAGAATGCATTTAAATTCTTTTACACACATATTTTTATGATTACACAAAGATATTTTCTTCATTATACGCTCACTACATAAATCATTTTAAATATGATAATTCTTCACGAATTTTTAAGACATGGTCAAGCATTAACTGCTTGTCATGTTCAGCACATCAATAATATTAAATATGGAAATTCTTCATGAATTTTTAAGATATGCTCAAGGATTGTTTGTCTATAGATAAGAAGGCCCTGATGAACATCTGTTGAGGAATGTCTATCACAAATTCCCAAGCTGTATGTGTATGCACAATAAAAAGGAGTCTCTCAATCTCAGGGTGTGCAGGGTAGTACCCCCATAAATGTGGCCAATTTACTGGACTTCCTCTGTAAATAAGGCCACACTCACACTATGAACAAAAACATGTCAAACTTTGTGAAATTGTGATTTTCACATAAATTTATGCTGATAGTTTGTAATTAACTTTTGCTTGAGAAGCATATACTCAACCTCTGTACAGGCTAATCAGAAAGTGCTGCCTTTTTCAGAGGTCTAATATGCATGTAAGTTTCATGTTGAAATGTTGATATACAAACATTAATTGTGCAAACGAATCTCAAAATTTCATGAAAAATACACATCTACAAACTAAGCCTCGATCATTGTCAAAATCAACATTTGACAAAGTTTGACATGTTTTTGTGCATGGTGTAAATGTGCCCTTTATTTACAGAGGAAGTCCAGTAAATTGGCCACATTTATGCAGCTAGGTATTGAAGGCAAGAAGAATTGAAAATCTCCTTCAGCGCAAAGATGAAAAACAGTCAAGGATTGTTTGTCTGCATAAGGCGGCAGTGATTAACATCTGTGAAAGAATGTCTATCACAAATTCCCAAGCTGTATGTACATATCCACAATGAAAGGAGTCTCTCAATCTCAAGGTGTGCAGGGTAGTCAAGGCAAGGGAAGAAGAATTGAGTACCGATTTGTGACATTATATAAATCATGTTAAATATGATAATTCTTCATGAATTTTCATGGCATGGTCAAGGAGAAATTGTCATGTTCAGTACATAAATCCTCTTAAATTACATAGTCTTTGTGAATTTTCAAGGCATATGGTCAAGATTGTTGTCTGCATAAGAAGGCAGTGATGAACATCTGTGAAGGAATGTTTATCACAAATTCCCAGGCAAGGCAAGAAGAATTGTCCATATTTGTGACATTCTGCTAGTTATGGGGATCTCAACAAAGATATTTTGCTTTGTGCCAATGTTGAATGTATATCTCCATCTCATCAGTCTGATGCACAAACACAGCAAGAAAATTACTTGAAAAGAAAATGTAAACTTGAATTCAATTTACACAGATATTTTTTTGATTACACACAGATATTTTCTTCATTATGCTTACTACATGAATCATGTTAAATATGATAATTCTTCATGAATTTTCAAGGCATGGTCAAGGATTAATTGTCATGTTCACCACCAATTCTCTTAAATATGGAAATAATTTTCTGGGGAATTTTCAAGGCATGGTCAAGGATTGTTTGTCTGCTTAAGAAGGCAGTGATGAACATCTGTGAAGGAATGTCTATCACAAATTCCCAAGCTGTATATACATATCCACAATGAAAGGAGTCTCTCAATCTCAGGGTGTGCAGAGAAGTCAAGGCAGGGGAAGAACAACTGAAAATCTCCTGCAGCAAGAAGATGTAAACCAGTCAAGGATTGTTTGTTTGCATAAGAAGGCAGTGATGAACATCTGTGAAGGAATGTCTATCACAAATTCCCAAGCTGTATGTACATATCCACAATGAAAGGAGTCTTTCAATCTCAGGGTGTGCAGAGAAGTCAAGGCAGGGGAAGAACAACTGAAAATCTCCTGCAGCAGGAAGATGAAAACCAGTCAAGGATTGTTTGTCTGCATAAGGCGGCAGTGATGAACATCTGTGAAGGAATGTCTATCACAAATTCCCAAGCATATCAACAATGAAAGGAGTCTTTAATCTCAGGGTGTGCAGGGAAGTCAAGGCAGGGGAAGAACAACTGAAAATCTCCTGCAGCAGGAAGATGAAAACCAGTCAAGGATTGTTTGTCTGCATAAGGCGGCAGTGATGAACATCTGTGAAGGAAAGTCATGTCAACACAACTCTCTACAAAATGCCTTCTATCCATCACCTCTTAATTCTCAAGGAAAAAGAACCATGACTACAGTGTACATAAAACCAAACCACATGCTCTCCACCCTCAAAATCGTACAGATACTTTTGAAGTTGTAGTGAAAGACCTTTTGATAGTTGCAGTACAGACTATCATGCACAATACTGTTCATTATTTGTGTCATTCTGGCAATCTCAGGGTGTGCAGGGAAGTCAAGGCAGGGGAAGAACAACTGAAAATCTCCTGCAGCAGGAAGATGAAAACCAGTCAAGGATTGTTTGTCTGCATAAGAAGGCAGTGATGAAAATCTGTGAAAGAAATGTCATGTCAACACAACTCTCTACAAAATGCCTTCTATCCATCACCTCTTAATTCTCAAGGAAAAAGAACCATGACTACAGTGTACATAAAACCAAACCACATGCTCTCCACCCTCAAAATCGTACAGATACTTTTCAAGTTGTAGTGAAAGACCTTTTGATAGTTGCAGTACATATGACTATCATGCACAATACTGTTCGTACATTTGTATTCTGCTTGTGAGGATCTCACCAAAGATGTTTTGCTTTGTGCCAATGATGAACATTTACCTCCATCTCATCAGTTTAATACACAAGTACAGCAATAAAATTATTTCTAAACAAAATGTAAACCTTCAATAAGAATGCATTTGAATTCTTTTAAAAAGACATTTTCTTCATTACACTCACCACATAAATCCTGTTAAATATGATAATTCTTCATGAATTTTCAAGGCATACTGTAGTCAAGGATTAATTGTCATGTTCAGCACATAAGTCCTCTTAAATATGGAAATTCTTTGTGAATTTTCAAGGCATGATCAAGGATTGTTGTCTGCATAAGAAGGCAATGATAAACATCTCTGAAGGAATGGCTATCACAAATTCCCAACTTGTATGTGTATGCACAATGGAAGGAGCCTCTGAATCTCGGGGTGTGCAGGGTAGTCAAGACAAGGTAAGAAGAATTGAGTACTGTTGCATATTTGTGACATTCTGCCTGTGGGGATCTCACCAAAGATATTTAGCTTTGTGCCAATGATAAATGTGTACCTCCATCTCATCAGTCTGATGCACAAATACAGCAAGAAAATCATTTCAAAACAAAATGCAAACTTTCAATGACAATGCATTTGAATTCTTTCATACAGGTATATTTTCATGAATACACAGATATTTTGTTGATCAATTAAAGTAGAGTCTGAATGACACATAGTTCTATAATGATACTGCAAAAGTGCATACATGTACATGTATGTATCTAGATCTGTTCACCTGTTACTGTCATTAAAACATTTCGCATACCTAATTTTTAAGTTCAAATTATTTGATAATGAAGCTTATCCATGGGCAATTTGTCAAAATAATATTGCATTGCAAAACTCACAACTAATATAATAATATAAAAAATTGTTCAGTTAATTTGAAAGTACACTTTTTGTCAAGTCACACCCAAAAAACAGATACATGTGTACACCAACTTCAAAATGTTTTTGTAATTTGTTATTTTGTGATGGCATATGGTTGTCATCTTGTGCATCGATTTTCTGACTGTATCCAGGGTTTTAATACAAGAATCATGTTCTTTACACACAGGAAATATTGCTTGTTCATTTCTAGTGAAAATAACAAGCAATACATGTACTATATTTGAAGATATTACCTCAGCAACATACTTGTTACAAATACGGTGCAGCGGAAGCATAGAAGGATGTCGCATGCAAGACAGGGAGCACAATGATCAACCCAATCCAAAACCTGCAGATTTCAGACAAATAAAAGTATACCAGGATAAATACATACATCAACCTGAACTCTCAATCATCCATACCAATTTTTTTCTGTGATGAAAACAAGAATCACTCCACGTAATTTTAAAATCACAGGCGTGTAAGGAAATACACACCTCAATTATTCTCAACAGGTGATTTTTCTAGATGTATGATTTTAATACCAGTATCTTTCTGTAGTTCAACCTGATATTAAACAATCTCGTATAATTCTGGACTTATGACATTCATCTTACTTTTTTTTTCTCCACTAACATACTGGTACATGTCCTTTTTTATTTCAATCATAAAATATAATTATGCCGTAAATATGACAATTTATACCATGTTGTGCAGTGCAGGTGTGCAATTATTTGTACATGTATTTCTCAGAAAGCTTTTAGGCATATAGCGTGTGCGTGCCATCACACCATCCAAAATGAGTGGGACTGAAGATTATATTTGTAGCAATTAATCAAACAGTAGAAGCTTAATAGATTCACAAAAATATTTTTCATTAAAGTACCCAAAGTGATGTCACTAAAAGCAATGACTTCCGGAAGAATGCAAAACCATTAATCTATACCCAAGATGCGGTAAAATCTATGCCCAGAATACAGTATGTAACCTACAAAACAGAAGGTTCACTGTATGGATAGTGTATATTTCAATGCAGATAAATTAATATGCACATTCATTACAAACCTGATGTAAAATAGAAGACTTTCAAAGCCTTATCACAGTCAAAACAGAAATGGAATTTGATCAAGCCTGTTATTTGTAAATAAAAACTTATGTCATACAACAGTCAACTGACAATACATGTACTTTACCGTCAACTTCTTCCAGACAATGATCTGTCTATCAGCCAAGCCATCAAGTTGTGAAAAATGGTTCAACTTGATCAGTTCAATTAGTCTCGTTCCATCTGAAAGAATCTTGTTCCAGATGAAAACATACTTGCTCCAGCCCAAGCAAAAATAACTCGTCTGCAAGCAAAAAAAGTTTGATTGTGACAGGAAAAAAACAATTCTGCTGCATGGAAGATGCAGTGGCGTCGCCAAGGGGGGGCCAGGGGGGGCACGTGCCCCCCCTGGAAAACCTAGTGCCCCCCCGAGTGCCCCCCCCATCTGAGATTTGTTGGTAAAAAAATATATATATATTTTGTTATATTCAACTCCCATCATCTGAGTTGGTTTTTCATAAGGACAAAGAAGCACAGTAATTCGTATTTTCTTCAAATGAGCATCAAATGTGGCACCATTTTGCATCTAGCCCATCCTCCGTATGCGAAAATTTTCCAAAGGGGAGGGGGGCACCCCCTCCCCTTAGACCCCTCCCCCAGGACGGCGATCCGTATCCACCTAAGTGCCCCCCCCCCCCCCATCAAATGCTGGTGCCCCCCTGTGCCCCCCCAGACTGAAAAGTCTGGTGACGCCACTGGGAAGATGGTCTTGCTTTACACTGAAAAAGAAGTCTGGCTTTAACAAAAAAGAGTCTGCCTCCACAAAATAATTATGTGGCTGAGTGTACACAAAAACAAGTTCCCTTTAGTTCAGAACAGTCGGTTTCCACATCAAGCCATGTCTCATCAATGATGTCTAAACACCAGAAGCATCAAACACAGAAACGTTGTAGTTCATTCACCAGATCAGAGACAATAAATCAACCAGCATCCCAGAAAAACCAATCTTATTCCCAGTTTTGAATTGAAAATTCTTTAGTATGACATCATCAAAAGTCATATTAAGACAACTCTGCACAAAATGCCTTCTATCTATCACCTCTTAATTATATAGGAAGAACCGTGACTAAAATGACTATGACTACATGAAATCAAACCACATGCTGTCCAATCTCAAAATCGTATCAATACTTTTGAAGTTGCAGTAAACAGTTTTTCCATAGTTGCAAGACTGACTCTCATGTTCTATATTTGTGACATTCTGTTTGTGAGGAACTTACCCAAGATGTTTTGCTTTGTGCCAATGATAAATGTGTACCTCCATCTCATCAGTCTGATACACAAACACTGCAAGAAAATCATTTCAAAACAAATGTAAGCTTTCAATGAGAATGCATGTTAATTCTTTTACACAATTTCATCAGTCGAACGCGTGTGGAAAAGGCACATCTGGATGTTTCTAAGTGTGTGATTTTCTAGGTGTGTGATTCTGTGGTCCAGGGAAATTCAGGCGTGCAATTATTCACACTTCTCGAGAACTTTTAGAACTGTGCGATGGTATGGGGGTGTGATCACACGCCTCAAATCAGAAGAACTGTTTCATGATTACACAGATATTTTCTTAATCATGTTCACCACATAAATCCTGTTTAAATATGGAAATTTTTCATGAATTTTTCAAGCACATCACCTACATGTACATGAAACAATACCTTTGAAATATCCTGTAATTATTATTATGGCAACTGTAATGTAACTTTCCATTACTATTATACTACAGTAATAGATTGTGATTTGTAACTGGTCGAGAACTGTGAATGCAAAACCAACCATACAAAGTCTGCCACAAATACAAATGTACTGTTTCAGGGGTGTACAGGTACCGGTATACTCGGTTTACATGAGTGATGGGTGATGAGTGATGTACTTCACAGGGTACATTACTTTAATTATCCCTTCTCTTAAAAGTGAACTTTATCACTGCCCTGTAAAGCTTGTATAATATAGAAATAGCCCAAGTAAGAAGCTTCAGGCAAGCATGTACAATGTATACACATGAACATTGTACACATGTCACATGAACACTCACACATACATGTAGATGAAGGTCACACCTATAACTGCTATATAAAAGGGCAGGGATTAATGGATTGGTCTTTTCTGTGAAAAGGTAAATTAATTTGTGTTGGCTTGCAATAAAAAAAACATGTCTTTTTGAAAATACATCTAATACTTTCAAGAATAAACAGCAACTGAAAGAAACCCACAATTTCACACAGTCACAATCTTTTACCATGATATAACATGACAATATCAAAATATGAGTTGCAAATTTAGCCAAAATTCCTTTTCTACAGATTTTATCAAAAAGATCTTTGTCAATCAAAAAACTTACATTGTCCATTTCAAAATGCGCTTCCTCAGAATAAAAACATATTTGAGTTATCCAAAAGAGGTAGATTTTTATTTGAAGCAATCCGGAACTACGAACAATGCGGAACTGGGAAAACGATGGTACATGTATAGTACATGTACTTAGACTGGCTTCTAATACTAGTACTAGTACCAGAACAGTAATACTGTCATGAAACTAGAGTCTAAACATTAGACGGCTATTACTCACTTCATAAAAGTGCATGTACATGTATGTTTGTAAGTACAAAATTACCACAATTTTAACTTAGCAACAATACTACATGAAGTAGTATCTTGTTAAGAATTCCATATTGGGCCACCAAGTCAAACTTCCTCCACAAAGTCTATGCGCCATGGTAGAAAAAGTAAAAAAAAACAGTTTACACTTCTGACATGCCCGCCTGAAATAGTTTTTCTTCATCAGATTTACAACTTTTGGTATTTTTTTCAGGTCATTTTAAGAAATATGAGTGGTGGTCCTGTAAATGTAGTGATGTTCAACATTTACTCTGACCTTCCACATCAGTGTTGCCAAACTTCTTTGTTCACAAACTTCAAATTTATACAGTGAAATACACTTTTACCGTGTTAATACTTGCCATTTAACTTCTGTGAATAGGGCCTACATGTACTTGCTATTTTACTTCTGTGAACTATTTCGGTATCATGAAATTTAATTTAAAAATTGAAAACAGAGGTGTCCGGAAATTAGTGTTACCCAATGCAGCGCACTTGAATACATCTCAGAAAAATAAAAAATAACATTTAACAATTTCTGTAAAGTTGATAAATTCTGATGATTCATTATTATCTCAATTTACATTTCCAACTAGAAATTTATCATCAGAAAATTATTTTCTAATTTTTGTTAAACCTTTTCAAAAGTTCATTGTAGCCTACACTTCATAATACAATTGGAACATCACGGCAAAACAGATTTTTCTTTTACCTTAACTTTGTAACAGGTACATAAATGTGTGATTTATCAACAGAAGTGTTAATAAGTAGATGAAATTTCACTTTCTGTAAAATTTCAGTTAAAACTTTTGCTCTAACTAGGCATTAGTTAGCTGTGCCATGCCATGTTACGGTATCCTTTACTATACCCTCCATAATCTTCGAAGGTAATGCTTGCATGGCAACATGCGTGCATTTTTTTTATCACACACGATACATCAACAATATACAATTTGTAAAAAATGTTGCAAACTGATACCACTCTTTCCAAATTTAAGTTAAGCCTATAACCCAAGTTAGCCTATAACCTATTAGGCCTATAGGCCTAGGCCTAGTACTAATACTAGGTCTAAGCCTATACTGGTACTAGACCTAGCCTCCTAGGCCTAGCCGTAGTACTATTCTATGTATCATCTTTAATAAAAAACAGTTAATGATTCATTTCTTGCAAAAATTGATGATAAATTAAGACATGAATATCCAACTGAGAAATATTGCCAAGTTTGATAGAAATACTTAGAAAAATTGTCTTCACTCTCCATCTGTCCATAGACCATGTATCGCCAGTCCCCTTACATACATGAAACTACACGGTCCTTTTTCCACACATTGCTTCACTTTGTTTGTATGCGCGCCCCTATACATGTATATGTGACAATCGCGAAAGTTGCGTCAATTGCAACTGTTTGCAATATTTTTTTCGTGGAATTCTTTCCACTGTCTTTCTTAGAACATTGAATAAAACATTAATCGTTGTGAACATATTACCTAGGAGGAATAGTTAAGCTCAACTCATCAAGTCATCATGAAAGTGAATGAACTGAACAACTAAAATAAGAAGTGAAGAAAAGAAGCATGGTTGCTGAAAATGTCACGCAGTCGTCAAGCAAACACCGCCATTAACATGTTATCTGCTATTGACCAATGAGGGCGCTCATTTCAACTCAAGTACCGGACCGGCGCTGAATTCCTGCATACCTAGTCCTACTTCTATCATTGAGAAGAATTATAGACAGAATTCAGACAACTCAAGTACCATACAATTACAAAATTTCATCGCCATAAACTCAAAGTGCTTTATCAAAGTATTTTGGTAGAACATAGACAAACTTTAAAAGTTATACATTGAGAAGACACAGCTGTAATATTGATAAAATTGAAAACTATATTTACGTCGGTTCAGTTGAATAATTTCTTACAAATTCTCCTTTTGGCCATTGACCTCTCTCCCCCTCGATCACCTTGTAACATCGTGACATGCACCCTGTCTGAACGTAATTGCATTAATGAATGTGTGTTTTATCGATCCATGTTTTAACCTATTAGAAACATATTTCTATTACTATGAAAACTATCAATTATAAAAACACTTCTTTTTAATTGTATAGATAGAGAACACTAAAAAAGTTTTCATTTTGGCTGAACATAAAATATAGATATGAATCTTATTTTTTTTTATTTCACTGCCCAGATTTTCTCTCTTGATAATCAAACATATATTAACAAAATACAAATAAAAGTAGCATTTATTTCACTCAAATTAGAACTGCAATTAAGTATTTTTTACTTTTCACTATCCATTTTTTATTGCTTATTATTTATTTTTTATTTTTTATTTCATTTTAAATTATTTTGTTTACTGTATCAATCTTTCGTTCCGTGTTATTATGTTGTTGTGTGGTTGTTGTTGTTTTGTCTTGTCTTGCCTTGTTTGTTTGTTTGTTTTTGTTTTGTTTTGTTTCGTCTTGTCTTGTCCTGTCCTGTTTTGTTTTGTCTTGTCTTGTCTTGTCTTGTCTTGTCTTGTCTTGTCTTGTCTTGTCTTGTCTTGTCTTGTCTTGTCTCTTATGTTGTCTCTTGTCTTGTGTCTTGTCTTGTCTTGACTTGTTTTGTTTCATTTTGTTTAGTCTTATCCTGTCTTGTCTTGTTTCTTTGTTTGTTGGGGGGGGGGGTTGTTGGGGTGTTTGTTTGTTTGTTTGTTTGTTTGTTTTTTTTTTTTGTTTTGTTTTGTTTTGTTTTGTTTTGTTTTGTTTTATGTTTGTTAGTTTTGTTTTGGTTTGTTTGTCTGTTTTTCCCCAGTCTTGTATAATCTGCATGTTGTTAGGTTTTTACGCCAGCTATTCTTGCCTTTGAGAAAACTGTGGTCAGGGTTGTAACTGGTAATCTTTTGAATTTAATTATCTTTTTAGTAATATTTTAAGGCGGTCTTATTTTTCATTGAATTTTATACCTATTTTCAAATATATTTTGTATGTTACATGTACCATTCAAGTTAGGATTGACAGGCTTTCGAGTCACAGTGTTTTATTATACTTTTGTCAATCCTGGCCAGCTTGGATTGGATTGTTTTTGTTTAGTTTTCTTTACTTTTGTGGATTGCTTGTTGTACCTTGTAATTTGGCCGAATAAATAATAATAATAATAGTCCGGATGGATGTTGCATGCACCACTTGGTGTGTAGAGACCATCCGTGATTGGACCGCCAAATCATAATGACATTGCGCCCTCTACATAAATTCCTGATTACCATGGCGGATGAATAAATTACCACGATAAAAATACTAATCATTGACGCTCTTTCAAATCATTTCCAGACCAAAAAAAAATCAAAGTTACAACACTAAGTTAAGTGTTTCATCAAATCCTTCAAAACAAATTCTAACAACCTAATAATTTCGCGGTTATTTTTAAAGATACGCCATCTCAGTTAAGTACTACTTTTTAAAGATTATTTTTAGAGCGTTCATAAACTGTGTGCAAACCATTCCACGTTCTTTTACTCCATTACCTTGTTACAGCGTAGACCTACAATTGTCACTACTAGTACTAACACTGACTAATTGCAATGTAAGTAACACCTTCTTAACTTAGTCTTAGTTAAGAATTAACATTAGCAAGATTAGCATGATTAGGGGCCTACTCACCACTGTTTGAATGTAGCCTAGGTAGCCAGCCTAGGCCTATAGGATTAGCATGATTAGCAGCCTACGCCCCTAACTCCTAAGTAACATGCCTAAAGTATAAGTAAAATACCCCAAAATTATAATTTTCAAAAGATAGGGCCTACACTACAGCAAAATATACATGAAATTAAACCTTATAACCAGACATATTCAATGGTGCAAACTGTATACATGGTATACGGCTGCATTGTTTCTGTAACAACTAAGTCGGTTAAGCCTACAACCTTTTGAATTAAAGTTTCAACATGTTCAAAGTCCGCAGACTCCTCTGCCAGGTAGTTTGCCATGAAAGGCAGACCAGAAACATACAGGTTTTTAACTTTTATTCAGCAAGTTTGAACTAAAAACACTGTAATCTTCTCTGGAAAATACGCTTTACAACAAATTTGATATTGATAAAGGCCATTGAACATGTGAAATTATCAATTCCCAATAAAAGTGACATCTGAATTATGGTTGTTTAATCATGATAAGTTTATAAATTTATATCATTAAATATCATAACAATACACCTGATCTTGTATATTGCACACATGCAATCGACAGCTGACCCTTTTTTCCTGAATTATATCATGTCACCCTTCTTTTGAAAGCTTAATTTTGCCCAGTGCGAGATCTGGTGGTAGAAAGACAATGCACTTTTCTTACCACAGAAAAAAGAACAAGGAATTCATTAATGTAGAATTTAAAGGAAACCCTGCATGATATTTATGTGTAAAATTGTAACTTCAGACGAATTTTGTTAAAATTTTGTCAAAAAACAACAAAAGTACCGAAAAATCCTTGTTTCTGAACCGATTTCCACAAAACAAATGCTGTCCTGAGTCCCGACACTATGAAATCTTCTGTAGTCAATACATGGCAGCATTTCTCAACTTCCCTTGTCACAAGAGGGCAGTCAAACCAAATTTGATAACTCTCTCTGACACAAAAATAATCTAAAAATGGCGATACCCACAACGATCAGCTAATTGTGGTGCTCTGACTTTTTTCTCTGTTTTTGCAGGAAGTGAGGTACGTTTTTGCAAATATAATAACATGTAATGAAAGAGGAAAGATTAATCTATATTTAGGAGTGAGTTATTGCAGAAAAAGGTTGTTTGGGACAGAGAAACAATCCTTTGAAAAGTGACAATTTTGTGTGGGACAGGATATGAAATGTTTTAATTCACATTTGGGCATTATACCTAGTCAGTCCCTGTAAAGCCACGCAATCCTTTTTCTACACATTTACCTTCACTTTGTGTGTGATAACGCACGCGAGGGTTGGCTATACAGATTTTGATTCTGGTTTGCTCACCCATACCCATGAAAAAAAGATTGGGGAAAAATTCCCATATCTGGCTATATACATCAGTAATTTTTGCCTAAATGACCTAGCTATCACTATCAGCTATCAAAAAGTGGTAATATCTCCTAAAAAGTTGAAATTAGAAGAGACACATTTTGAAGTTTTACTGGAAAAAAAAACTTTGAAATCTTCACACCAGTCCCATAGGTTTTATGCACAGGATGACAAGTGATGCCCATGGGAATCTTTCCTTAGAAGTAGAAGGCTTCTCTCCATATTTTGATATTTAAGCTTAATCTTCCTAGTCATTCTAGTATCCTAAGCCTATGGAAACGTGCATTCTGAGCCTTTTAATGATGTAAATTTGTGTCATTGTTAATCAAGTAGTGTGCCAACGGGTGAGCAAGGACATTTTCATCACCTCTGACTTTTCAAGCAGCAGCACAATTAAATATGTGGTGATTTTTTGGCAATCGTGTATCTATGCGTTCCTATAATATAGGCCCCCCTATATGGGAACAAAATACACTTTTAATTATTTGTCTTCCAAACTAGTAGTTATTGGCTATAAGAACATACAGACAGGTATGTCATCTAGATAAAGGGCAGGGTTTTTAATTTTTGAGGGAAATTCAGAGGTAAAGTGATGATAAAAACAACAAAAATATGAAAATAAAGATGGCAATCACCTTGCAATGTACTGTGAATAGTGAACATTCAAGTCACACTGCACATGCATGAGACCAACACCAACCAGCTTAAATGGCATTGGAAAATTGTAATTTGTTATGCAAGAAACTGTTCAAAAATTACAAAAAAGGTGTCATTACATTGAGAGAAGTCTGGTTTATGTTAACAATGCCATATTTTAGTAATACAAACAATTCTTGATTCTAATTTGATTCAAACAAAACAGGGACCCTATACACTACATGATCTCCCATTTTTCTGGGTCAGTAGACTTGCTTTTCAAATTCCAGTTTCTGAAACAGAAATGTACTGAAAAAGTTGATCTGGTTGATCCATAACTCTAAACCATTTTCGAACCATTGAGATTTGGATAATGCGAGACTTTTTGTGGTGGAAAATGCGAGTTTTTACTCATGACCCATCACTGTTTTTGACTTCACGAAGCACACACTCAAGCTGCATGGAATAATTTAGTCAAAGTAGAATCCCATTCACATACAGACACGAAAGGTATCACACAGTGTTGTAGTCAAGTACTTTTTTCCAAGTACCAAGTATTGCTGAGTACTTAGGTTGCCGAGTACGACTACAAGTACAAGTACTTGTACCTCCGAGTACAAGAATGGGTCTCTGAGTACGAGTATTTCTACTGACAAGTACGAGTATGAGTACTTAATTGTACTTCCAAATATGATCTGAGTATGATCGTACTCGCATTTCCAAATACGCAGCCATACAGCAAATGTTTTATTGTGCGTAATTGGCGCAGGTCCAGTCAGAACGATATACAGACCCACTCATGGCTAGCTCAGTTAAATGTCAGGAAATCTTGATTTCTCCTCAAGCCAATCAACCATTTCAAATTGAAAGTATCAATAATATAAGGCTATGATAAGTGAAGCTATAACATTTTCCCCAGCCAAGTACTGTTATTCGATTACGAGTTCTTTAATAATCAAGTACAATTTTGATATGTCAAGTACGAGTACTTTACTGCCCGAGTACGAGTACTGTCATTTCGAGTATGAGTACTTTAACATTAAAAAAAAAGTACTCGAGTAGTACTCGAGTACAAGTAACAAGCATGAGTACTACAACACTGGTATGACACCTACATTTTGATTTTTTCTTCCCACATATGACCATAGTCGGCTTATTATTGCACACTACATGTATGAACTTCAAAATCACCAACTCAATTGCTTACTGGCACAGTTACCCTATTAAAACTATGTAAGATCATGTCAAAACTGATGACCAAACATTCACATATATCTGGCCATCACTTATCTTGTGCAAAAACCCTATCTATGAAATTGGTCTGAACATTTGAAATTGTTTTTTTTTTTAGTAAATACTTCCATATTTTCCCTGCTAATTTTGACTTATTAAGACATAGCCCTGTTATCACTTACTTTATAATAAAAATTATTGATGACCAGATATTGGAATCTTTCCAATGGCGACATCAATTGGGAAATGTAGCCTAGAAAGCAATAACAAAAGAAAAAAGAGGTGCCCATAAATTGGCTCAAAAAGTATGTGAAGGGTTGCCTAACATTCTTTTCCATGTGAAATAAACATTTTAAATACATACACACACATACAAAATATGAGTGTTGGAATTTGTCTGAATGAGTATGGTTTGTTATAAATTATGCTAGGGAGTTAGCATTAATTTTTTTTTAGTAGGCCTAAGACCAAACAACATCACACTTTTTTTTTTACATGTATGCTTTCCTAAGTGATACATGTAGATAGTCCCTAGTTCATCTGGCAACCCAATTTCACTCCAATAGAAAAGTGCATATCTAAAGAAAGGCATTATGTAAAAAGATGTCATGTCTTAATTTTCTTCTGATATTTCTAGACATTAAGATTACTTTAACTTCACCTTTCATTATACTCATTTTCTCTTTATATTTTAGATGCCAAAACTACAAGACATTCTAGACCACCACCACTCCAACCCCCAACACATCTCAGTTCTGATTTGTGACAAAGAAGACAGTGATCAAGCCACAGCATCAAATGGAATTAAATTTGCCATAGCAGACTCCACCACTTGCTGTGAATGTATCATGTATGATGTCTCCAAATTGCCAAAGATGACCCTAGGCAGTTCAATCGCCTTGATTAATCCAATGGTCAAACAGTCACCACAACAACAAATCCTGATCCTGAAACGTACCCGAGTCATTTCTGCAGGGAAAGTCGAAGTTCCAACTGAAATTGCTGAAAGAGCAAAAACACTTCTGCACCCCCAACCAGCACCATTCATTGAGATCTGTGACATTCCGACTTCACCATTATCCAAGATGGTATCTGTGAAGGGCAAAGTTATTGGTGTAAGTACAAATCTGTCTGTTTTTTAGCATATCTAACCAAACATTTTACAATATTTTATAATCTTTTCTGTCAAAAAATCATGTATTCTTGTTCATATACAGTGACCCTTCTGCCCCCCCCCCAAATACAACACTGGTATCCCTATACAACCCCCTAAGGGTTCCTTTGGACTACCCTGCTAAACCGTGCTAAATGCTAAAAACAGGATCCAACTATGTTATCACATTTAGTTGCCTGCTGAATCCCACAGATTTCAACAGAAATATATAAGGCCTTATACTGCTCAATCCAACAAGCTCCATTTGGGTATGTCAAATAGTTGGGTTGCCCTTGGGATTAGGCAAGTTTGAATTGGTTTGGGGGTTGAAAGGTCAAAGATGAACGTCATCGTGATAAGTTAAAGATAAATCATTTCCAGATGATATGACTTGGATAAGAAATAAAATTTGGCTGTTTAAATTTAGTAACTGAATTTAGACAGCTTATTTCCATGAAAAAAATATTGTGAAAACAAATTATTTTTCCACTTCTTTTTATTCTACATAATGATACCTATCTAAATGTACCTTTGCAAAACATATACACCTACGTACAGAAATAAAAAAAATCTTTACTATAGTGCTTATTGAGTAATTCAGCCTAAACTGATGTTTTTTTTCTTTTGCACCCTAGAATATCTGCACTAAAAATATCTCTTGAATATTACAAATCTTCAATATTAAAAAATAGAGAAACACATGATATGCATACTTCTGCAATTATTTTCTTCAAAAAAAATCGACTATTTCAATAAATGTCAATCAACTTACTGGTACATTGTAATTGACAATGTCCCTGTTACTATTTTTCTCTCAGTAAAACAACTCTAACAACATACCTGTATTTTTTTCTCTTTCTTTTAGCAAGAGGTGCCACAGACGGTTATCTCTAATGGACGTCAAACAAAAGTGAAGAATATCACTCTGAAATCTCACGACAGTACCTGTAGAATCGCACTATGGAGGAGCTTTGTGGATCAAGAAGTGAAAGATGGTGAAATACTTCAAGTAACCAACACTGTTACTTCAGAATTCAGAAATGAAGTGTATCTTTCAACAACTGGTCTGACCACTGTAAAGGTATGTTCATTTGACTGTCCACTTGATTACTGACTTCATCATATATTTTAACACACACAGCACTGATTACAAGTACCCATTGGATGAACACTCAAACTCGTTCTGGTTCCAGTACTCCGATACTACTAGTCCAAAAGCCAGGTGTCGTTTATTTTTTGGAAATGACCAAATATTTAGTGGGTATTTTTGAAAAGGGTACACCTTGGGAAATTCGAATTAGCTATAAGTCTTATGGTTCCTTGGCGGTGGACCTGGATACCAGAAGCACATAAGTGACGTCACATTAGTAGGGATATAAGGACATGCAACAGCCGTTGTGTCTGGAATTACGCCATAGGTTTACATGTAATAGGTAAATGCAATACTTTTACATTGAATTCA
The DNA here is from genome assembly GCF_015706575.1 of Patiria miniata. Classification (NCBI taxonomy): domain Eukaryota; kingdom Metazoa; phylum Echinodermata; class Asteroidea; order Valvatida; family Asterinidae; genus Patiria; species Patiria miniata. The sequence continues at coordinate 27,002,467 of NW_024037068.1, forward strand.
ACATAAACTCATCACAATACAAATTTTAGAAGTTTATAAAATGCCACAAGGAGAAAGCTAAATGAAAAATTGGCAGATCAAAATGTAAATGTAGGCCTAAACATGTCTGGGCTTCATTATTTAGGTCAAAGGTCAAGGTCAAATGAAAGCAATGTATATATATTTCTTTGTACCGAAAATCGAATTTTACTATGAACAATTGTATTATCGTATTTCACTAGTTTATTGTGGAAAATACAATAAAACTGCACTGGTTGGCATTTCTGAGCAAGGGAAGATGTTAAGTTATGCCAAGTAGAAGTACAAGTACAGTCTGGTGCTCAACTTTCATATACTTGTTGTGGAATATATTTTCTGTGGGTACCAGACAACGGCTTTGGCAATACATGTATTTACATAAAGGGAATGTATGTAGATCATTGGCTTTTGCTGTAATTTCAAGAAATGAACTATTTGAGGGGTCAGTATTTAGATCAAATATTGTTACACTGACATGTTTGAAGTTTTGCGTTCGAAAATGCTGGAAAAACCAAGAAAAACAAAACTGTTCAAGTAGTCTGATTCCTTGACTCCACTAAAGGTAAAATGGATCAATTTATAGATGCCGGAAAATTGGAGGGTAAGGGAACCAGACTAGCTGGCCTGCACCCGTTCATGAACATGTAACAAATAGCAAACAAAATTTTGACTGGAAAGAGTTTTTGTAAAGTTGGAGCAGTAGTTGAAAAATAGTTAGGTTTTTCCAACGGTGGTCGGCCGACCACCGTTGGAAATGTATACAAAAATATAATTTTCTTGAAAATTACTTCACACCAGGTGCCATAATTTTACAGGATGCTTTAAACTGTCATTTACCAACATCCTAGTAAGGTATTTCGTAAAAACTTGGTAGTTTTATTTTCTGATGTTTGAAAATGTTGTATATTCCCTTTAAGCATCCAAACAACTATTAGCATTTTTTAAATAGTAAAAAAGAAAAACTAAAAGTAAACAATATCAATGGAACACCTGATTATTTACAAATTAAAGAGGGAAATGATTTAACAAGTAATTTAGTATTTAAAGTTATTGTCCTAGGTTACATGCAAATCTCCTATTTAATATGTCATGTACATACATTGTAATTTGGAAAAAATGTGCATACTTTGTGCATGCGTAATTCCGTTACCGTAATTCCGTTACCGTTTCGTAATTCCGTTACCACTTGAAAAAAATACCAAAAAATTACTATTTTAAACTTTTTATTTTTCATTTATGTTTATAGTAGGGTCTTTTCTCAACATACATGATTTGAAGAAAAAAAAACAAGAAAATTTGTGAAATAGGTAACTTTTGCCATTTTTTCAGTAACGGAATTACGTGCTAATTTTGACATTTTTAAATGAAAGCCTACACTATATTTACTCTCAGACAACTCACATGAAAAACAAAATTGGACCTTGTTGTGATTCTGGTACAGCTTAACAACTGCTTTTATTATATATCAACAATAAAACATAAGGCCAATGGCCCTTAAACTTAGCAGTTTGTAGAAGTCAACATTGCGAATTCTGAGATGGAAAACAATGGTTACCCAGTACATATACCCAATCATTTATCTCCCCATGTCCCCCGCCAACTTGGCACGCTTACCACACATAGATTTGGACACGCTTGTCCTGAAAACTTGGCACGCTTGCCACACATAACCTTAAACTTGGCACGCTTGCCACACATAGATTTGGACATGCTTGTCCTGAATACTTGGCACGCTTGCCACACATAACATTAAACTTGGCACGCTTGCCACACACATTTGGGCACATTCGCCCTTAAAACCAATTGACAGAATGATTGAAAATGTATTAAGTATTTATAGTTCTAATTTGAATATAACCTTAATCTATATTTCCAACGTTTGTATGAACGTTTGGAGTAATGCAGTAGTAAACCCCCTTCATTAATTTGCATAGGACTTATTAATCTCACAAATATTAAGTTTGACTATACCTTAACAAGCAATGTTTCCACCTTTAGGACGTACGGTTGGAGAATGGGGAATTCCCCATTTTTTTAAATGGGGAATTCAGTTCAAAAAACGAAATTGAAAAAAAAATACATATTTCTGGTAAAAACAGTGATTTTTGCAATTTATGATTAAAAACGTTCAGATTTGGTAAGAAAATAAAATTTTGTGTATGTATTTCTTTCTGAATTACAAGGAAAAGGTTTGATGTATTTTATAATGTTACAAGTTACTAACATTACTCCATTAAGGGTCATTAAAAAATTCCTATAAATATATATGGTACTGTAGGCCTTCATGTAAAAATGTCAAAATTAGCATGTAATTCCGTTACTGAAAAAAATGGCAAAAGTTACTTATTTCACAATCTATTTTTTTTCCCTTCAAATCATGTATGTTGAGAAAAGACCCTACTATAAACATAAATCAAAAATAAAAACTTTTAAATAGTAATTTGTTGGCATTTTTGCAAGTGGTAACGGAATTATGAAACAGTAACGGAATTACAGTAACAGAATTACGCATGCACAAAGTATGCACATTTCCTCCAGATTATGTACATGACATATTGAATAGGAGATTATAATTTGCATGTAATCTTGGACAATATAACTTTAAATACTAAATTACATGTACTTAGTTAAAGTACATTGTATGTGAATATACAGTTGGATATTTCTGTCAGAAAACATTGACTAATGTTGACATTGAATCTTCAAAGTTTAAAGGCACCCAAATAGCACTGTTGGCAGGCAGCCGAACGAAGACCACGCCGAGTTTTGAAAAATGCCGGTAACGGTCATCAAATTCAAATGAGTACATGATGCAGCAAAAAGTTTGCCCCTCGTCTACAATCGGAGTACAAAATCGTCGTTGAATTTCAATGTTGAATTTCATTTCTAAAATCTGCTAACCAGCAATGCAGCCATCACCAGACTGCTTTCATTTGACCTTGACCTTTGACATAAAAAAATTAAGCCCAGACATGTTTAGGCCTACATTCACAATTTATCTGCTAATTTTCACCTATATGATATGTAGCTTTCCCCTGGTGCCATTTTATAAACTTTTAAAATTTGTATTGTGGTGAGTTTAAGTTGAATTCAATGTTAATGTATTGCATAATACCTATTACATGTAAACCTATGACGTAATTCTGTTACCTCCCAGGCGTAATTCCATAACCGTGATTAAAATGCAAATTATGAAACGAGTGATTATTTTTTCAACTTTGATCTACATTGTAGTTAACAACAACCCTGAACTCTACAAATAACAAATAGTGTCCATTTTTATAATTTCAAAACTTCAGAGAGTTTTATTAATTTATGCGAGAACTCAAATATGCTTGTCCTCCCTCCATAATTCCGTTACCGATATTAAGCTCTGCCCCATAAAGGCTAATCTTGTACGATTCTTTTTAGCAATCAATCAATTCTATTGGGTCTTGGCTCCCTTTCCATGGTTAGATTAGTTGCCTAGCATAGAACATATTTTCTTGGGAAAGAATAATCCTTGACAAAGTGACAAATGGGCGTAATTCTGTTACCAAAGAATCGCCCATATGAATAGAATATCTCACCTCCGGGATCATTATGATGAGGATAATTTCACTGTGTATGCTGTCAAGCAGCAGCAGCAGCAGCAGCTCCCGCTTAATCCATAGTAAAACTCTTCAGAACCTGAACTTTAACACTAGAAACGAATCTACATGAGCTAAGTCAAACAGAATTATTTCAATAATGGTACTAGGTTGCTTTATAATCCCAAACCTGCCTAGTAATTTGTCAGGGAAGCAAAACAAAAGGTCCTTAGCAAAGGACCCATATGACAGGAGAAAACAACGTACCTTGTATGCTTCTCCGAAGTCTAGGCTAAGATTGTTTACTTAATCTTATGTTCTGTATTTTGGTCCCAATTTCAACATGTGGTACACTTTGATAAAAACAAGAGCGGATCCAGAACACATTTAATTTTGGTCACCCTAAAAAAAAGGTCCAAAAATTACGGAAGGGGGTTCAGGGCCACCAAATTTTTTTTTTAGATTCCAGATGTTCTGCAAGGGCGGATCCAGAACACAATTTTTTTGGGGGGCCAAAAAAAATGTTGGTCCCCCAAGCAAAAAAGTGGGTCAAAAAAATTCGGCGTGGGGTTCACGACCCACTTAAGGGGGCCCCAAAAAATGTTCAGATTCTAGATGCTCTGTGGTGCGATCTGAGGCAATTTCTGACACTTTAACTAATTTTTTTTTTTGAGGAAAAGATGGTGATGTACTCATTGCCTGCCTTTTTGCGATGTCACATAAAAAAAAGAAAAAAATGGTTTCGTTTGGGGGGGGGCAGAGGCACCATGGCCCCTTTTTGCCCCCCCCTTGGATCCGCCCTTGATGTTCTGTAGGTGCGATCTGAGACAATATTCTGACCAGTTTAACCAAATTATTTTGGATCCCCAGATCCACCCTTGGACACAAAAGGAGGGCTGTACAGTAACTTTCCAGGTCATCTAAATAAGCAGAAGACCATATTAGAGGTGAAAAAGACAGCCAACAAGTTTAGAACTCGATCCCTCAAACAAGTTCAATGAGTCCACGTGTACAAGATTCAGAAGTGAAAGCCAACCCAATTTGGTTACTGAATAAACTTTCGACAAGTTGTGTTTGTTTGTAGGTTGGAAGTTAAATTACCAAGTTATGTTTGTCTTATAATGATTTATCTGTGGTCCAAAAAAGGCAACCAACACTTACATTTATGTAATAAAATGTTCGAACATGCTGTTCAAAGTACTTACCAGTAGACATCTCCACTAAATACTCGTCTATTGATATGAAATCATTTAAAAAGGTAATAAAACGTAAACATACGACTTGTATTCTTCTCAGTGCTGCGCTGCCTGCACAGCGATGAGTGCGCCATCCAATAGCCGCTGGGTCAGTAGTACGTGCGTTCTGCGAACACAGTCTATCCATTACTGACCTGACGGCTGTTGCATGTCCTAAATACTGCTTATGTGACGTCACTTATCTGCTCCTGGTGTTCAGGTCCACCGCCAGAGAACCATAAGACTAGCCAATGCGAATTCCCCAAGGTGTACCCTTTCCAAAAATACCCACTAAACACTTGGTCATTTCCAAAAACAATCGACCCCTGGCTATTGGACTATACTGTATGTGCAATGTACGTATCTTCAAATGAAATCATTAATTATGCAAAGGTTACTTACCTGCAGTATAATCGAGAAGTCCTCCAGACATGAGAATCAACTTGCATTATGCTGCCTATCGGGGCGCCTTCACCAGTTTTTAAAGAACAAATCCTCTTCCCACTCAATCACCTGACCTCTGACCTCTTTGAATGTACTGCCACATGAATAGGATTACGTCCTTAATTCCTTAACCCTAAAAGGGCCGGGGGAAGGGAGCGGAATCCCCTCAACATTTTCTGTGATAACCTCTACAAAAATTTTTTACGCAACCCGACCTGTTATGACTTTTTAGCCTCAAGCTTTGCGCATCTTTTGATACCAAAAACATAAAAATCGGACCACAGGTTGCCACATAGCAAAAATGTTTCCATCATACACACAGAACAGAAATTGCCATTCATACATATGAATAATTAATTACCCATAATTCCAAAACCTGTGACCTATGAAATTTCTTGGGTATGTTAAGGAAAAGTTGCTCTATGCATGTACTGAGTTTCAAAAATGTTTGTCAATGACCGAGATCTTGGGGGAGTGGGGCGCAATCTGGAACCCCCCCCCCCCTTGGCTGAGAGATGACCAAAATAACCCAGCCCTTTTTAGGGTTAAGGCTTGCTGGCAGGAATAAAGGATGGGTGGCAAAAAGCACCAGTTAACCTAAACAACACATCCTAGCATGTAGGAGCTGAAGAGTCATTTAAGACCCAGAATATGGCCAACAAGAACAATGAAAGTTTAACAACGCTGAACACACTAACAACTTTAAACAACTATGAAAACTCTTTTTTACAATGTTAACCAATAACATCTGGTAGAAAGAAAAACTAATATAGAGATGAAGAAAAACAATCACCTCAGAAATATTTGTGCCAGTTGCACAAGGCTATAAACATTGCCCAAAACTATCAATCATGACAATCACTACTCCAATCATGGAAAATCAAGGGGTACAGTTACCAAAAAAAATAACTGGGTGGGAGTTGATTCTCGCCTCCAGAGGACTAGTATAATACACTTGTAATAACCCTGAATTATTCTTGAAATCTTTCATAGTAATGCTCCATAATGTCACTGGCCAAAACTCAACATATTAACAGTCACTGCTGCAGAATTTCCCAGGATTTAGGCATTGGTCATTCCTCCACAGACTATATTCAAGAAATAATGCAAGAATTTGCACGATTCAGGCTACTGGTACATCCTATTTTTTCATGAGGCCAATTGCAGCATTTTGTTGGATTGAGACTACATCCTAGCAAAAAGTCACATGGAGTTTAAGTTAATATATCAGTTCCATGCATGTAAAGTTTTCTTTTTTTGGACAGTCTTTCAACAAGTGAACTTTGCACTTAAAATATTTTTGTTTTATTCCACAGAAACTTGATATCACACAGATGAAAGAAACAACAACAGTCATTGGTTTCGAAGTTCTGGAGTGGGATACCAGTGCATTTCAAGTGACAACAGACCAAGAGAGGTACCCCTCTTATCTCATTGAGAAAGAACAATTGGCTGCATTGTTCAGTGTACCAGAAGAAGATGCAGAAAAGACCTTACAACAAAACATACCATTCACCTGTAACATAACCGTATCTGATAACAAGATCACAACTATCTCCTTTGATTAAAACACAACGCTACCTGAAAAGTCATTGCAAGTTATGATAACGCCCCCCATTAAACTGTTTACTGTAATTGTCAAATGATTGTTAACATATTATACTGAGTTATGTGTTGTATTCTTATATACTATTTGGCCTTTAATCTTCATTTTGAATTTTATAAACTCATTTTAAAGTTTTTCACTACATCCAACAACTTCCTCATTTAAGTCATATTACGGCAAACAAAAGAAAAACACTTGTTTTTACACTGACCTAACATAATTTGAATTTTTGCAGCCTAATTGTCTACCTTAAATTGAGTATTTCCAGTGCTACCTTATAATTTTGAATGAGCATTAATTGGGATTACATGTACTTTCAACAAACAGAATCATTTTTCACACTTGGGTTATCCATGTCAAATCACCCAATGGGTTAAACCCTTGTTTCCCCGTATTTAGTATGTGAAGTAATTTAGGCTAAAAAAGCTGGAATTTTAAGTTTTAGCACCATCACACAAACAGTTTTCAAGCTACCACACCCCATTGTTTGGCAAATTGTCAAAATGGGCATGGCCACCAATTTTCAAATGATATCTCCATAATGTGTTAGTTAAATATATTAGTTGTTTTTGCTTGCTTTTAAAGGGAATATACATCATTTGCTTTTGCTGTAATTTTCAGAAATGGATGGAATTGGGGGATTGGAAATATAAAGCAAATATAGTTACACTGACTTTTTGGAGGTTTTGGGTTCGAAAATGCTATAAAAACCAAGAAAAACGATCATTTACCTGTAGTCTGGTTCCCTGACTCCATATAAGAAGAAACAGAGCAGTTTACATACATTGGGGAATTGTAAGGTCAGGGAACCAGTCTAGCTGGCTCGTGCCCGTTCATAGGTTTGTAATCGATTGCAAACAAGTGCAATAGTCAATTGGGGCCAGTATTTGAAAAAAAAGCCAGTTGTTTCCAACGCTGATCGGCCGATCAGCGTTGGAAATTGATACAAAAATACCACTTTTCTTGAAAATGACAGTATACCAGGTGCCATAATTTTACAGGATGCTTTAGACTGTCATTTACCAACGTCCTATTAAGGTATTTCGCAAAAACTTGGTAGTTTTATTTTTCGATGTTTGCAAATGTTGTATATTCCCTTTAAAATTAAGGTAACCTCATAAGGAATCCAAATGTATCATTACTTTTCATGTCAAAGTAATTTGAAGTATGATGACCTTTTGACCTTTACTTTGAACTTGAATTTGACCTTGTGGATCACGTACCTAGAGACGAACTTCGATGAAAATTATAACCCACCATGTTTTCGACAAAATATCCAAAAATTTTGGGTATGGTATTTTTTGTTTAGTTTCTACCTCATGTCAAAGTTGGCATACATGTTGCAAAATGTAATATCTCTATACATGTACACATTTCAGGGACAAAAAATTCCCTGATTTAAATCCACAAATACACTGCAGCGACAAAACAAATCACTACTTTAAATCCACTAGTACACTACATATGGATATCACATTTTGCAACACATGCAAACTTTAAAATGAGTTAGAAACCAAAATAAAAAAAGGTCCAGTCATCAGGTGGCACAGAGAAAATGCTTAACAAAATTACCGTTTACTTTAAATTGCCAATTTTAAAAAAAATAAATAAAATTTTGGAGATGTTAGTTTACGATGTAACAACAATTTGACAAATTTTGTGATTTGAGGGAGGCCTTGAATTTTCATATTGAATTTTATAAACTCATTTTAAAGTTTTTTACCTTGATTTTAACCTTGTAGATCACCTGACCTTGATATGAACTTGATGAAAATTAGACCCCACCGCGTTTTCTACAAAATATTTAAACATTATGGGTATATATATTTTTTTTGGTTTGTATTTCATTTCAAAGTTGGCATACATCTTGCAAAATGTAATATCCCTATGCAGTGTACTAGTGGATTTAAAGTAGGGATTTTTTTGTCCCTGCAGTGTACTCATGGATTTAAATCAGGGATTTTGTTTGTCCCTGAAATGTGTACATGTATAGGGATATCACATTTTGCAACACATGTGCCAACTTTGACATAAGCCATAAACCAAACAAAAAATATTATACCTCCAATTTTTGGATATTTTGTAGAAAACATGGTGAGGTATAATTTTCATTGAAGTTCATTTCAAGGTCACATGATCCACAAGGTCAAAGTAAAGGTCAAAGTAAAGATCAAAAGATCATCAAACTTCAAATAACTCCGATATAAAAAAAAATGGTAAATTTGGATTTCTTATCATGTAACCTTTCAAAAAAACCCAAGAACATCCAAGTTGGCACACACATTATGGAGATGTGATCATTCGAAAATTGGTGGCCACCCTGTTTTGACCAAATTTTCCAAACAATGCCGAGCGGTAGTTCGAAAACCATTTGTCCGATGGCGCTAAAACTAAAAATTTCAGCTTTTTCAGCTTAAATCACCCCACATGTTTCTAAACATGAGCAAATTTGAAGGGGTACAGGTTTAACCCATTGGGTGATTTGACATGGAATGACCCCATTTTCCTACTGACTAATTTTTTTTTAAGGGCCGTTACTGTAAACACACTACACTGTATTTTGTTTGGCCTTAATGTGGTTCAATACAAAAACAATAATGCCATTCCAAATCTGTCATATTATATCCATGTTTCAAAGGTATTTGCATTGTTTACATATCACGCTAGTATGTAATGTGATACTTCATACTTCTCATATAGCTATTTATATGTCCTATGCAATATTCTAAAATTATTTCTAGCATCAGTCGCTGTGTGTTTTTACATGTAGTATATAGCTTCATAGAAAACAGAACATTATTTATTCAACCACAGATTCTTTACGCCATGATAAATGACTCAACTAAACTTGTGTACAAAGCATACAGAATAGTTTGGTTTGATGTGTGATACTCACATACACACATTGTATGTTCTATACACAAACAGACTGTTATCACACCTCTACCCAAAAAAATATGGAAGTCATTTATCCTTGTGTAGAAGATCTGTGGTGCAATAGTATAATTCCATATCAATTCAACACGATTTTTTTTCTGACCCTCACAGATTAAAATGATATTTGATGTGATGATGGCCTATATGACAAACCCCTAGAACTTTTTTTTGTAATTTGGCTTGTGTATTTTTCAGATACCAGTAAACAAAGTTTGACTAATTAGCATGACCTTCAAACTGTAAATGTCTCCAAACTATACATGTACTACCTACAAAACCAATGTATCCTTAATTTATTTTCATAAAATGAAACCACAGTCTCAGTATGAAGCACAGAGAAAATGCTTAACAAAATGACCTGTTACTTTCAAGTGCAAATTTAAAAAAAAATTTTTTGGAGATCTTAGTTTACTGACAGTGTAACAACAATCTTGAAAATTTTGTGATTCGCAATCCTAACATTTCCAATTATCATTTTTTAAAGATAGCATTGTCCATGAAAACCTCTAATTTGATACCCACTTGTACAATACAGCAAGTGCATGTTGACATTTACATACTTGCCCTTGATAGCCCTCATGTGTTGTATCAAATGTTTATAGCAATTGGTACATCCAAAGTATGTGGATAGTGGGATAACTGCATGAAGGGCAGTACCATTGGTGGGGGCATGTGTTCCTCATTGAATGATCATACCCCTATTCCCTCCCCTTCCCCATGCAAACATGTAAAGAACTTCAATTGAGTGTTACCATACCATGTACCTGTAGTTCGATCATCATTAAATGTGATTGGAACTTCTCCAACCTATTTTCAATGAGTAAAGCGTGCAATATTAGACCTAGTATCTCTAAACTTTCAGTTTGGGCTGAGAGGGGGGTACCTGCCTTGCATACATTTTTTTCCAAAAAGATAATTCAAAATGATTTATGAGGGAAATGATATTGGCCAAATGATATATTTTAATATTCATGATTTAACAGGGGGGGGGGGGGTTAGGAGAAAAAGCAAAAACATCTACTGGAAGATGTTATCTCACACAGTCACACCCCCACCCCAACCTTCCCCCTCCCCTCTCTACTACCCCCATATAGTTGCACCACTATTTACATGTAGAGTTAATATATGTAGCAAGATACTACATGTACATAAACAATGCATATAACACATTAAAGCTGCCAAGGGCAAGTATGTACAGATAAACATGTACATACAGTATGTACATTTGTATCTAAATCTATGCAAATTACGTTTGTTTCTGGCCAACTTAACATTAATACTATAGCACCCATCCTAAAATTTTCAAACATGCTGCGTACATCATACACTCACATCTGAAAAAAATTCTGAAATTTGGACCATATATAATTTTGTAATTCAACACATTGTCTCTGCTTCATAGTGCAATTTTGATTTATGTTATCAATGAAGACCATTCAAATATTTTTAATATGATATGCAATTTGGCTTTGTAAGTACTTTACTTTTGCACAAAGTTAAGAGGTTTTGCTAACACTGTAGTGCCTTTCAAGTGACAACAGACCAAGAGAGGTATCCCTCTTATCTCATTGAGAAAGAACAATTGGCTGCATTGTTCAGTGTACATGAAGAAGATGTGGAAAAGACTAGTCGAACTCTCAAAACTATTACTTAGGAATATGAAAACAAATTTCAAAGCAGATTTGAAATTCAGATCAATCACACTTGTCACAAATTTTCTGATAATAGTGCAGACCACATTCATTTTATTGAATGCAAACCACATTTTTCAAAAACTCACTTGGAATTTTAAATCTTTCAGTTCTTATCCCGTTTTTAATTGTTGTATTCTGGTTTCAGATATTCTCTGATAGCAAGTTTTACAACTTAGTTGTAAATCCTTCGGTCAATATTGTTTATTTTTTATAAACTGTTGTATTGTGATACATTACAATTTTGTTCATTATCCTTATCTATTTCAACAGTTCTCATACTTGTAAAGTTGTTCAATTGTTTACACCTACTTGTTGAACTTGCCGAAAAACCTTTGGGTCATTCCGTGTCAAATCACCCAATGAGTTAAACACCACCCCTTCAAATTCGCTCATATTTGGTTTATCAGGTAGTAGTTTATGCTGAAAAAGCAAAAAGTTTCAGTTTTAGCACCAGCGGACAAATAGTTTTCAGGTGCCCCCCCCCCCCCAAATTGTTGGGCAAAATTTTCATCCAAGTTCATCTCAAAGTCAGGTCATCCACAAGGTCAAATTCAAGGTCAAGGTAAAGTTCAAAAGGTCATTATACTTTAAATAACCCCACATCAAACACAATGGTAAATTTGGATAGCCTATGATGTAACCTTTCAAAAGAAACTAAAATTTACAAATTTGCCCCACATGTTATAATGATATAGTGATTATGGTTTGAAAATTATGGTTTGCAAATTGGCAGCCACACCCATTTTCACCAAAATTGCCTTACAATGTTCAGACAGTAGGACAAAAACCCTTTGTCAGACAACACTAAAACTTACAATTTTCAGATTTTCAGCCTTAATTACCCCATAAACTAAACAAAAACACATTTGAAGGGGCTGTGATTTAAAATGTTCATTTTGTCGGGTTGATTAGACACAGAATGTCCCCTTTGTATATGCAATGAGCATATATGTTTACAGTGTTACTTTACTAGAAAGAGCCTAATCAAATCAAAAACAAATGTGATCAATACTATAATTGTGTGTCCAACTCTTCCTTGAAATTGTCGACACCTTCAAAAATTTACTCAAACGGTATTCTCTAACAGTAATTACATGTACAACAAATCAGTTGCAATTGTAAGTCAGTCGATCAATATTGATTCTTTTTGTATAAAGTAGTGTATTTTTATATATTATATATTATTGATACTCTCTAATTCTAACAACCAGTGGAACACCCAGAGGGAGGAGGACTGAGGACTGAGGGGGCTTTTCTTCTTTGTTTTAATTAATTTTTTTGTTGCCCCACGATTTGACCTTGGTAATATCTGTGGACTATTTTTCAGTAATACATAATACAAGTGTGATACGCAATACAAGTGTAAGTGGAACCACCACCGTCAAAAAATGGTGCCCCCCTCTCCTAAAAAAAACACATTTTTTTTTTAATTGTGAGCCCCCCCCCCTCCAAATCCTCGGTGCACCACTGATAAAAACAGTTGTACTTTGTAAAGTTGTATACTTCTATATTCCTGTTTGTTGAATAACACTTTGGTATTTCAATAACACGAAGTCATTCAGGATAATATCACCCCCATCATGTTACACAACTTTACATGCCCACCTATTCTATTGCTAATTTACAAGCAAGCGTCATTCGTCCATGTTAATACGCCCTTAAAACGTTTGTTTATTCCAAATGATCTATTCCTTCATCATTGTCACATTTGAAATAACAAATCAGTTAATTGCCAACAGATCTTTGTTTAAATGCAATAACGTGTATCCTTTTACAGTGGTAACTTACTGTGCTTTAAGAGTCTAATCACAGCCAACAAAAACTTTTAATTGATTAATAATACAATCACTATCCAACAGTCCTTTTTAATTTTTAATATGTTGAGAACTTGAAAGATATTCCAATTTATACCACATATCTGTTTTGGTTGTTTAAAAAAAAATCATATTATTTTCCAAGTATTCTACAAAGTCTAACATGACTTCTTTCTGATTTTGTTCTGTAAACAAAACTTGTTATAAAAAGTTAATAAAAATAACACTGCACATCATTTTTTTTATTCTGTGTCTTTTCTGTTTGTATATAATTTACTGCATTTTTAAAGACAATGTGTGTAAATTAACAGAAGACTAGAAATTCCTTATTCTATAAGTTGAAAATGTCGCATTTGAAACATGTCTCATCAACAAAATGGATCAATACTGCATCTTTTGAAAAGTCCAAAGGTTGTATTACACCCAATAAAAAAAATATGTTTCTCATCCGGGTTACATACGTGTATGCCAATATACCAGCTATCCATTATTTATAATAGAGATCAGTGCTAGTTTATGTTACGCGGAGGAGTCTGATGATTCTCATATGGCCTGAACATTATTCCCGAAACTCACGTCTAACAGGTTCATAAAGAATATTAATACCATCGGAACAGTCGCAATCTTTTTGTCTGGAAATCAGACTGGTACTGCAATCTTCCTGCGCTGCTGCATACAAAATTCGAACATGTTTTTTCAGATGGGGTTACGATGGAATATAAGCTTTACGTGGCCTCTCTCATTTTCCGTATATTTTGTACTGAATTTAGTCGAGCACCACTTGCCACACAGTCTTATAATTCTGTAATTGTGAGTCTGGAAACCAGTCTGAGACAACAGATGATCATGTCTAACGCTAGTCTGGTTCCCAGACCAAAAGATTCTGATTATTCCTGATGAATGTTAGGCCAAAAAAAAATAAGTCGGTCTCTGGTCAGCGCGCGCGTCGATTTTAATCATGCGCGTCAATCTTTTTTTTTTCCAAAATGTTCCGCGGTATCTCCAACAGCGCCCTCTATTGCCGCCCCTCCTCAGTTTTTTTTTACCAAAGAGCACCAAGGAATGGGAAATTGCACCAAGGCAAATCATTGAGAGCACCAAGGCAAATTATGGAGGACACCAATGTACATGAGGACACCAAAAAAGCAAAATAGTACCCCACCTTGTCTGTACAATCCAAGCTTAAAAAAAAAAAAAAAAGCCGCGTCCCCGCGTCAATTCCGGAACTTTGGTCTGACCAGACACCGAATATTTTTTTTTTTGGCCTAGGTCAGGCAGCCTTCGTGGCTAAAAATAAACATAACGACATTGATAGCCCTTTTTCAAAGCTCGGCTTCGTTTGCGATTTCACTTTATCCTTTTAATGTTCTGATCAAATTTGTAAATACATCACTTGCTTCGTAATATCATACAGTTATGATAATACAGTTTGATGTTTCTGTAAGATAACATATTGGCTAATATTGATCTTGAATCTTCAAAATTAGGCACCCAAATAGCACTGTTAGTAGGCGAAGCCAAATGAAGAGTGAGTTTTGGAAAATCTCCACCACGGTCGTCAAATTCAGAATTCTACCATGAAGGTAGAAATAGACGCAGCAAAAAATCCGCCCATACGATCCCAGTATATTTGATGCACAAAATCGTCGTTAAATTTCAAGTATTCTAAATGAAAGCAATTAATATTAATTATCAACTCATTTTAAAAAAAATTAATAAGCGCGCAGCGCACAGTGGGATGAAAGTACTATTATTGCACTGTGATTAGAAGTACCAATGCACTGTCACTGTACATGTTACCGATGGTCACGGTGGCCCTGTGGAGTGTGGTGTTTACTGAAGTTGTGAAACAGCTATTAACTTGCATAAACTGGATATAAAAGTTCTGAACTTGTTGAACTGTTTGAGTTCTGAACTTATATTGAACTGTTCGACTTCTAAACTTCAGGAAAAGTTTTAAATTGAGATAAATTGAAAATGAAAATTCTCAACCTGTTCAACAGTTTGCATAAGTTAAATATGATAACTCTGAACTTGTCAAACTTGTAAACAATTTTTAACTTGAATAAATTGGCTTTTAAAAGTCAACCAATCATATGACGAGGATTTATTCAGGTTATATAAAACAGATAATGAATGTTTCACGTTCGTGTAATGGAAAGAATAACTTTTCAAGTGACAAAATCCTCACCCCTCAGGGAAATTCCATGACAATCCACAACCATGCCTCAACATACATACGTGGGGCGCACTATAGAGTACTCCAATGGTAACGATGTAATTTGAGTGACCAAAATCCATGCTCTACAACATGAAAAACATGACCAAATCCCCAACATATCACACCTGGGCCAGCGCGAGGCGTGGGGGGGGGGGGGGAGCAATAGTGCATTAACAGAGCAAACCATATTTCTCTAAATAAATACAGACCACTGAGAAAACAAATGACTGCAAACAGGTTTTTTTTTTCAATTTAGCAAACAAAATTGTTTTTTTTATTATGCTTAACACTATTCTGGTTAAAATGTGTAAATGGTTAAAATGTGTACAGGTACATACCAATATTAATTTTTTCATTTTCTCATCTTTACAATTATTATAATGCAAATGCAGTGGAAATTTAGCTCACCTTGTTTTCATACACATTAGCATGTGTTGCAACAACACATACAAGATCTTAATACTTGTTTCATTACAAATGACAACAAAATTGGTTTTTTTTTTTCAATTATTAGCAAATCCTGTCATCAACACATGTACAAGGCGCTATTTTGTTTTTGTCACACAAGGAACATACTCATTGTCAAAAGTGCATATGAATAACAACCATCCCTTTAAAACTACCCACACACAAAAGTTTTGAATAAATATTTACCACTACTATTGTTCAAACAAGCAGTTCAACACAACAAACAAATAAAAAGTGGAACTTACTCCAAGAAAATAACAAAAAGTTTGACATATATTTGCACACAAAGCTATAGACATTACTGCTCTACCTTGAATGACATCACACTTTGACTCATGAATATTAAAATTGTCATTAGCATAAAAACAAAAATCTTAAATTTTCTCCCTTTTTATGCTACAAACAAGGTGAAAAGTCATAATTACCTGGCAAGAAACCTGTTTTAAATATATTTCACTCATGAAAATCATCATGTTCCCTTTAACCTTTAGTGTGGTGTCATTTCAGGTAGAAAACTAATATTACTTGTTTGAACACCTAAACTTGACAAAATTATATATATTTTTACATCCAAAATTGAACTGTCTCTCATGATTTCATATGTTTGTACATTACTACTCAAACAGTGAAGCACAAAATGTATTTTAAATTAAATAACAAACAATAATTAAAAAGTACAATATACTGTATAATCATCCCCAAAGTAGACTTTTCCTCAAAAAAATATGTGTTTTAGTCCTATTTGTTTCAGAAGCATACCAAAACAAATTTCACAGATCACATTTTCACATTTTTTTTCATGAATTTAAAATTGTTCAATGCTTAGTTGTGACAAACCAGCACAATTAACACTTAATATTCTGTGTATTTGTGCATTGCTACCTCCACCAAGGATCATGTATTCACCGCTGTTTGTAGATTTGTCTGTGGACAGGTTTTATTTCTCTCTGAACAGAAAAACTCAACTCGTGTAGATGTAATTTCTTGAAATTCGGTACGAATACAAATCAGTTAGATTCTGAAACTGATTCTGATTTGGATGTACATCAAGAATATATAATTATAGATCTGTTCCTTGATGTATGATTATATGGTCACCATAAATATGATAAACAACTGTCTCTATACAACTTCATCTATACTGTGACTTATCACCCACCTAATCTAGCCACACAGGTCAATGCACTAAACTGTTATTATACAATACACTAGTGAAAAGATAAAATATTCTTTTACAGAGCAATAAATATTTAATTACAGTGGATGTGCAAGGATTGTCAATATGTCAGTTTTTTTAGTGTAATATCTCAAAAGAACTTAAGCCCTGACATGTACTATATATACCACAAATATAACATGTACAATCCCTAAATCTAAGCAACTTGAAAGAAATATCAAGAGCATCATTATACTTTAAAAAAAAACATGAAAAAAAATCACACATTACCCCTGACTATCCCAAATCCCCAGAATTCTCCATGCAAAATATAATATTTTCCACAATTGAGCCTAGGTCACATAAGTGTGTATACGTATCTCATTTCAAAAGATACCCTGTGTCAAAGTGAGCCAGATGTACCTTGGGTTCTTTACGTTGAGCCATCAATTTAGGCCTACACCCTAACATACCTGAATCCATCAAAATCCACCCCCCCCCCCTATTTCAGGAAATTTTAGCGGATTCATCATACCTCCATATTGCACAAACTGGGGGACTTTCATGGATTCAGGATTGTTAGCCTACTGGAACTGCAGGATTTTGATGGATTCAGAATACCTTCATATTGGTTTGGTTTTATGTACATTTTAGTCACAGTTCTTCCTTGAGAATTAGGAAGTGATCGATGAGATGGAGGTACACCTTCATCATTGGCACAAAGCAAAACATCTTGGATGAGATCCCCACAAGCAGAATGTCACAAATATAGAACACTTATACTAAATTTTTCTTCCCTTGCCTACTACCCTGCACACCCTGAGATTCAGAGAGTCCTTCCATTGTGCACACATGAGCTGTTGGGGGAATTTCGCTGATTCAGAATCTCAACAGAATAACTCTTTGGCTATCTTTGTGGTCAAGTAAATACTGCTTGTAGCCCTAGCTGCCAGGTCTGTCACATGCTGTACAATTGGGATTTATTAGGTGTCAGTTAAACAATGAATTATGTATATAACCCATCCAGAAAAATCAATGCTGGGATTGAACAATGGTTCATTGAAATAACCCTTCCACACAATGCAAACATCATAGTATACATTATAATCCACAGCCCAACTTGACAGGAAAAACAACCCACATCATATCCACCAGCTGTTGAACCACATACACTGGTATATTTTGATACATCCTATTCAACAACACACCCCAATTTTCATGCAAGCATGGTATCCTGAATCCATTAAAATCCACAAGATATTTAGGTGATGGATTTTGAAGATTCTATGGAAAAACATACTGTATTATTTTTTTAGGCCAGCATGGCATCCTGAATGCGCCAGAATCCATTGAGACTTTAGCTGGTGGACTTTGGCGGATTCAAAATACCTCCAGTATCTATACACTGGGGGATTCTAATGCACTGAGGATACCAGCATTTTTTACGTGACAAAATTAGTGGATTTTGGCAGATTCAAGATACTCTCTAGTAAAAGAACCCCAGAAGTTAACATTGCACTTTAAATCATCCACACTGCTCCAAAATGTCACTGACTCTGCTTCAACATACAGATACTGATGATTCCTGGAGGATTTTTGCAGTATTGAAGCTGTTTTCAATTTTTCCATGCACACAGTTGGAACATATTTTGTACCACTGAGATTGCATTCCACCAAAAACTACTAGGAAATCAGAATTACAAATTTAAACCAAGATGAAATCTCCATGGTATTATTTTTCTACATATATTAAATTGTTGAACAAAACAACCCGTTAATAACACAATTTAAAATATACAAATAATAAATCACATACTTTTCCATGCTAACACACATTATAACAATGTTACTTTAACACAGTTCACGTGTTCATTATTACAGGTAATAAATCACATACTTTTCCATGCTAACACACATTATAACAATGTTATT
The DNA here is from genome assembly GCF_015706575.1 of Patiria miniata. Classification (NCBI taxonomy): domain Eukaryota; kingdom Metazoa; phylum Echinodermata; class Asteroidea; order Valvatida; family Asterinidae; genus Patiria; species Patiria miniata. The sequence continues at coordinate 27,021,561 of NW_024037068.1, forward strand.
TTAACAGAATTCCCATGTTCATTTTTATTATTTTCATAACAATATGTCATTTCAAAACACTTTTCATTTCTGCATTATTTTTTTAATAATTAATAAGCACCTTCAATTTGGCTCTGAAGGATTTGGCGCTATAAGATAATTATTATTATGAACATTACATAATTTCCAGTTCCCACAAATACATGCTTCTGCATATGTCAAATTTTGAGAAACACATCGACACAATGATAACTTTCCTCATCTTCCACCACTGTGGCCCCGGTTTGATTTCTGTCTGGGCCAATATCCAGATATGGTTACACCTCTATGTTCAGACACCCCTATGTTCCGACTGCACATATTCCTATTCCTAACACTAACCCTAAACCTAACCCTAACCGGAAGTAACACAATCTAGGTTGTCAGAACATAGAGGTGTCGGAACATAGAGAAGTCACCCCAGATATTGAGCATTCAATTCCTACCTGATTCCTGCATTTTCTTATAAGTATCATTGTAACCTTTTACAACTCAAAACTGTTATTTTCTTCTCATTGTCTTCTCTATACAGTTTTCTCTATCCATAAAAATTACAATACCTAGCACACTTTTCAGCAATCCTTACTTTCAATATCACAAAGAATTAAATAAATAATAAATAAAGCACAATTCTGCATCAGGTATAATTACTTCTACCTGCTTTCCCAATTACGGCTCATAAACTCCAAAAGAAAAGCACACTCTTTTCTTGTTAATCCCTTTGTCAACAAACTGGCTGCTTTTATCAAATACTGCTGCTCATCCCCTGCACTTATCAATATCAGCTGTATGACATCATGTACCTTTCTTATTACACTAAGCATAAGGGAATATAAAGCCACTGTTTAAACAAAGGATTAAGATAGATTAGAGGACTGGCCAATTTAGATTGACTGTTTTCTCTCAGAAGTTTCTAGTGGATGTTACTCACAATGACACTTTAATAGTCTTGTCGAACCTCCATTTACTCCAAAATCTTGTACATGAAACTCCATAATAAGAAATACCATACATTTTCACTAAAGAAATCCACACTAGAGTATATCATAACTAAATTTTAGGTACTTATGCAAGGTTACTACAAAATCTCTCTAGAAGCCAGTTAATACAAAATAGATACTATATCCATACAATTCTCTGCTTTATAACAAAACAACAAAATTAACCCCAGACAAACAATACAACTGCTCCTAAACATTAAGCACTTTAAAAAAGCAATGTTTTCATTGTACACAATAACACCACAAAGTTGACAGATGCCCCTTCTACATGTAATATGAATATTCCCACAATACCAAATAGTAAACCTGGGATCAATGACTACATTTTCTATCACCACTTGATAATTTACAAGTACAAAACAAAATCAACACAGGCATACTGACAATCGTATTACAATTTACATATTATTCCTACAAATCTTTGTTTGCTTATTAAAAGCTTTAATGAGTTGATGATTAATATTCATTCATTTTAGTTAGAGAATTTACAATTCAACAACAATTTTGTATTGTATACAAGGAATAAACCTATTGATGCGTCATGTACTATATGACAACCGTTACTGACATTTTCAAATGCTCAGCATGATCTTCATTCATCTTTAACTTTAAGATTTCAGATCAACATTAGTCAATTTTTCTTAAACAAATATCAAACTATATTATCATAACTCTTTGGTATTATGAAGTAGGTGGTTTATTTAAAAATTTGATTGCAACATTAAAATCTGTTATAAAGCAAATTCAAAAACAAAACTTTTAACAAGCGTCATCAATGTCGACATGTTTATTTTTACTGAAGGAGTCTGTCTGACCTACAGTTTTCATGTGAGTGTCAGGAAGAATTGTCAGACTAACTGTGCCTGATTTCATTTCGTACATACAAGCAAAAATAACAAGGATCTCCAATTTACTACACACTACTATCACACACAACTCAGTGTTTGTTTTATACTGTCAATGACAATGTGTATGTTTTGGTGATGTCCCCCTCTACTTTATAAATGAATTGTAGCCCCCCCCCCTCACCCCCTGCCATACCCGAAACTACCAACAAAGATCATTCATAAAAGTAAAAATTTCCAAATAAATTAAAAGTATGAACACAATACCAAACACTCAAATGATAGAAACACCTCAATTTTGTAAGGTTGTAAATCAAGTGCAGCCTAGGCAGACACTCACATCGTTGAAAGCAAGTTCATATCTTTTTCCACTTTCAAATTATTAGGCACTTCCGGTTTCGACGGGAAGGAAGGATCAGGTAAATTTGCACACACGAGATAAATTGAAGATCACAGTATTATCATGTTGATTCCCGCAAATCCAAGTTCAGGTCTCTCACGGTTGATTTTATATTGAATTTCAAAGATTAAATTTATTATTTTTGCAAGTGACGACACGTGACCCGTGATGACGTCATAATGAGGTAATTGCAAAAAGCACATCTTCAGTGGGTTGTGCATTCATGTATTGACAATTGAAGTTCATATATGTTTTCATTTTGACAAACAGTTCTGACAAACGAATTGTGTCTTGGAGAATAAAAAAAAAAATTACAAAAAAAATAGGTTTGGGGCTAAAGCCCAACACCTAATAACAATCATAATACAATAACCTAAATGACAACACAGCAACCTAAGTGAGCTATCATGAGTTCTCAATAATTAAATACTCTCCGCATTTAAAGGCAATGTACAATATTTACTTTTGCTGCAATTTTCAGAAATAAATATCATTCAAACATTACAATGATGTAACAAATATTATTAACTTGGTTCACATTTTACACTTACACATGCTGGAAAAATCAAGAAAACCAATCATGTACTTGTAATCTCGTTCCATGACCCCACTTAAGATGAAACAGTACACTTTGTAGACTTTGAGCAATTATAATATCAGAGCATCAGTCTAGGAGCCTTGTACCTAATCACTACTACATGTATATAATTGCAAAATCAACCAGAAAAAAAACACAATTTTTCTGAAAAATATCAGCACATCAGCACCCACAATTATACAGGACGCTTAAAGCTGTCATTGCCTAACAATCCAGTAAGGTATTTTGTGACAATTTGATCATTTCTTTATTTTTTATATTTGCAAATGTTATACCTTCCCTTTAACACAAACAACACTACATACATTTTCCTGAAAACTCTCTTCTATTATAGCCTAATACAACATCTCTATGGTGTTATTCCTTTCACAGTATTTTATAAATGCTTAAATCATGTCACATGCTTGAATTAACACTTAATTTCCTTGCTGTTCAATTTAAAAGTACATGTGCATATTTTGTTTTAATACTAACATTTCACTGTTTACATTAAAACTACAAATTCAACATTCAAATGATTCATCAAACCTATGCATTCATTACTATCAACTCATTCCACTTCCATACACCCACTACCCTTAAACATGAATAATATACTAATGAATACTCCAAATGAATAAGATTGATTTCTTCTACAAATTTTGTAATAATTTATTCAGACTTTCTTTCATCCTTTCCTTCACATAACATGTAGACTTGTATCTGAATTCAATACGAAAAAAATTACATTACTATACTTATACAAACTGCTTCATGATAACTGTAATAAGTGGGAGTGACTGAAGCACTGACTAAATCCACATTTCTTACATATACGTGGTCAATCAATGTATCAAACTCAGTTGTTGAATCACTAACAATCTGTTTATAACCATGACAGTACATTAACTTCTTGACCTGTGAACCACCTTTCAAAATGTTTTCATTAAAATCACCCATGACAATGCATCTGTTAGATATCTTGTGAAGCTCTTCAACCAAGATTTTCAGATTTACCATAAATTCACTCATCTTATATGATTGTGGACGATAAACTACAACCACAGAACATGATATGTCACTAATGATCTCAAATGCAATATACTCAACATTCTGAACTGATAACATATGCCTACTGAAAACTTTACTCCTTCTTCCAAATACACTGACACCTCCATGACTTTGCTCCTTTAACATCCTTGTCAACTCATTTGAATTATCATATGAAACACTTCTGATCTGATGAAAGCACTTAAATTCATTTAATACTGCATCTGAGTACAACTCATCATCAATCCACGTCTCCGTAAGACAAATGAAATCCGATCGAACCATTTCATTGTTATATTTCAAGTCCATATAGTGTTCTTTCAATCCTTGAATATTATGCAGCATAATAACAGTTCTATTTGAATCTTCTTTCACTACGTTAGCTTCATCATCAATAAATACTGACATATTTTTTAATGATTGTGACACACCTTTATTACAATAAATATATTTTTCATCAAATCCTTTGATCACAAGTCCTTTCATTGATGTAACTCTGCTGAGTGCAACATAAGCTTGTCCAGCTGAAAATGTATGTTCAAGTGAAACAACTGCTCTATCTGTTGTCATTCCTTGCACTTTGTGAACTGTGCATGCCCAGGCTAATTTTAATGGAAACTGTTGTCTTACACACTTCTTACCCACACTTTCTTCTTCTTTTTCAATTAAAATTGTGTCTATATATGTGTTATTTGATAGTTTGAACCGTCTTTTCAATTTACATCCAACTTTGTTATTATCAAATTGAACTCGAATGCACTTTGGCCAAGATTTGTCAGGCAACATAATTATTTCACGTACAGTACCAAAAACTCCATTCACAAGGCCATCTGATACATCAATGTTCTTTATTAACATTACTCTAGCACCAATGCCTAATCTCAATGATTTAGCCAAACTCGTGTACACTAACTTTTTTGCAAGTTTCACCCTTTCTGTTTGATTACCTTTACTTGAGTCTTTTTTAAGATCCCTTGCAACTATACACATACAATCAGTACACTTTTCTAATAGTATCCGAGTATTGTATTCATCAACTTGTTTATTACATGGAAAGATATGTAATGCATCATCCCAATCCTCTTCAATTACACAACATCTTAAAATACTCACATCCTCATCCAATACTTTCTCCTTCTTTAATTTCACACGTAATCTATTCAATATTTCTGCAAACTGTACATCATCTTTTTGTCGCATGATTTCAATAAGCTCAACTTTCTGGAAAATATCATTCCACAAATCAACTCCAACTGCTTTCTCAAACAATGCTTTTCCTTTCACTGGAGGCAACTGATAAAAATCACCAACAGCTAAAATGCTGACATTTCCAAAGGGATTATTATTTCGTGTTTGTTTTATCTGACGCAAACGTCCATGTATATAGCACAAAATCTTGTGATCAACCATCGATATTTCATCAATAATTAAAATCTGAAGATCATGTAATTTATTCCTTAATGTATTCAATTTCTCGTCACCAAGTGGCTGATAAGGTAATCTAGCATCAACAGGAATCGACAAGCCACTGTGTATTGTACTACCATTCACATTAAATGCAGCAACTCCTGTAGGTGCAGTTATCAAAACAGAAACCAAATTATCCAAATTTTGAACCATTCTAGTCAAAATTCTTGTACCTTCAAAATATACACATTTTATTAAATGACTTTTTACAGTTCCAGCTCCACCAGTCACAAACACATGAAATGGTTCAGGATTTTTACCATTCACCTTTTGTAAACACCAATTACGAATCTTATTAAAGACCTGTCTCTGCCGAACATTCAATGACCTTAACAAATTCAATGCATCCTCCTTTGATATTTTTACTGAATATGGTTCAATATTATATGTTTTGTTTTCTTTTTTATCACCTTGCAAATCAGGAATATCAAATTCATTGTCTTCTTCTATCCCTAATTCACACTCTCCTCGACAATCAAATCTCTCTTGCTCAGCCTTAGGACAAATCGAAGCCCAAGCATCTTCTTGTAGACCAAACTTTTCAACATACTTTTCTGCCGCTTCAAGAGCCTCAGCATTACCCTCGTAAATAGATCGATTACTTTCAACAATGCATCGCACAGATTTCAGTTCATCATTTACACATACAGCACCAATTTTATAAAATTCTTCATATGTTTCAAATGGAGCAGGTTTCAACTGTGAATCTATACGATATCCAAGAAATAGCTGCAATATACTGTGGTAATATTTCTCAGGGTATTTGTCCTCTGAAAACCGAGGATATCTTATCACAGCAGGCTCACTTCTACTCCGTTTCTGTATGTGACCCAAACCATCTTTAAGTGCATACACTGGTGATTTAGTTTTCTTGTTAGTGTTTGCATTATATATTATCCTGTATTCTGAACAAAATGTAGCAAGACACATGTCATTAAATTTATCAAGATCTGGTCTTCCCTTGTAGCGATCAACTCTATTAGCCATGAAGATATCACTATCGTCATCTTCACACCTATTCTGAATCACACTCAATGGCAAACTCATTCTCACAGGATTCTCACCAACAGGAATAAACTCAACTTTTCTTGAACCCTCTTTCAATCTGAGACTACAAACACGAAACACTGCTTCTTGAGCTGATACTTCACGATTATGTAAATACACACAGCCAAGTTCCTTCAAGCTTTGCCTAGCATCTAAATTGCCCCTTTGTGCTTCTTTCTGAGTATGTGACAGTAAGTGTCCCATTTCACGTTCAGACTTCGACATATATGACACAACATACGCCGCACAGGCATATGCATCACTGATATACTGGATATCCATGTTAGCATTCCAACATCTTATCAAATCAGGATTGTACAGATTGACCCATACGTCTTGTGGTTCTCTTTTAAAAACAATAGTAGATTTGTTACTCAAAACATTGTTAGCCTTTTCAAAATCATCCTGTGTAATATTAACTCTTTCAAACAACTCTTTAGTTGACAAATACTGATTTTCCTCACTCTGTATTGCATCCCATACTGACTTCAATAATTCCTTTGCATCATCACTAGTTTTCATTTGATCATTACAGTCCACAACATTACTTCTTTCATTCTGATCTTGATAATCATAACTACCATCATCACTATCAACAACAACACTATTATCATTATTACCATCATTATCCAATACATCTGACTCAGTAATGAATGTTCTATTGGATGGTGGTCTTGGAAAATTAAATCTACACTCAGTTCCTTTCTTTTTACATGACTTGGAATGCTTTCGGCTATGCAGCTGTACATGAGAAATGATCTCATTCAGTTCCTCATCATATTCCTTAGATGGCAATTTGCAACTGATATATGAATCAACAAATTTAATAACTTCTTCATCACTATCAATTCCCAATCGTGGAGCATTCTCAATCCAAAATAAACAATGTGTATGAGGCGATCCCCTTTGTTGAAACTCAACTCTGTAAAAATAATCCTTCACTTTTCCAATAGGCTGAGCTCTTGACATGATAACATCTTTTAAAAATGTATGAAATCGTTTATCAAACATTCTAGCAACAGTCACAGGATTACTACGCAATAGTTTACACTTGTCATTCCAATCCAAATCTTCAATGTCCCTAGTATCACCTTGTTGCCTCAATAATGTGTTTATGACTTCAGGCCATCTCATATCAGCTGCTGAAAATGAGCAAAACCACGTTGGAATTCCAAGTTGCCTTATCATAGCCATGACATCTTTCTGAGCTGCTTGCCAGTATGGGGGTGTACCTCTGATTGGCTTCAAGAACTTATAACCACTATCAGACTGTAAAATATCATTCAATTGATCTCTATCATTAATCATGCCAGCATTCACTTTGTCACAACAATGTACATTACCTGAACTCTGACGCATTGCAATTGATACACTCGACATTACTTGCTGTATTTCTGACAGATACTGAGCATAGAAAACATACTGAATATTTTTGGCAAATCTATTATCTGCATTCATTAACCTGTTATGAAAATATCTAGAAAGACTCAACTTTCCTTCACGGTAGTCAGTAAATGTTAACACACCTCGTGGAAATAATGTTGGAAAACATTTTGCCTCATTTGCTTGTTCCATTAGAACTCTTACTGGGCTGTTTCCTTCACATGGGGCAATACATACTACATCATCAAAATAGTGATCTAAAATCTCAGAGGCAACACTCACTGGCTGCATACATGTATCATAAGCAATTCCTGTCAATCGTTCTTCATCTGTTTGTTCATCATCTGTGTCCTCATCACTGTCATTTGATTTATCACTTTCATCTCCTTCTTCATTTCCATCTTCCAATGGATTTTCCCACTCAGGGTTTAAATCAATATTACTGTACCACAAATTATTCTCTTTCAAATAACAAAGTGCACTTTCAACATGTTCTCTGTTTACATATTGATACTGATAATATCCTTTTAATGATAATTTTCTTTTCAACTTAACTCTGATTAACTGATTATTATTGCGACATCTAGGCAATGTTGAAACCGTCTCTGAAATATTTGAGGGTACACAAATAACTGGCCCATGCACAGCATTCTGACCTCCCCTGGGTAAAGATATCATTTTCATGAATGCAACATTAATTGCAACTAAATGTTCTTCCAAACTATTTAAACAGCTCAATTCCTCTGGGATATCTTCCAATGCCAAATTGTTTGCACAAGCTTCTGCTGGTATATTGTTCTGAAGCAATTTCCTGTGACATGTATAGCAAATCCACAAACTTGATCTACTTGATTTTGAAACAAGACAATTACTACCACATATGTTCTTCATACATATATGCAAATACTTATCAGATATGCATGTAACATTACTATATTTAATTCCCTTACACTTAATAACTTGTTTACGAAAAAGAAGTTTATGACAAACTGCACAAATATATTCCGGTCCTGCTGACACTTCTTCCCTCCACATTCGTATAACATTACTCATTACACTTTTACTTCTTCTATTTCTCATTGATCTTTCTAAATTCCTGTCCTTCATTTTCCTACGAAATAGTTCATCACTGTGGTACTTTCTTTTTCCTATTTCAATTAATGAACTGCGATAATGTCTATTACAGTAATACTTCCTTTTAATATTTTTAATCAGATTACTTCTATATGTTACATTACAATGATATTTGGCCTTTGCGCTAGCAATCTTTTTTTTTCTATATACTTCATTACTGATATACTTTCTTTTTGCCAATTTTATCTTTGCATGCCTATATTCTTCATTCATCTGATACTTCTGTTTTGCAACAAATATCTTCTTTCGTCTTAGTTCAGCATTCTCATGATATCAATGTTTAACTCTTCTAATTTTATCATCTTTATATAGAACATTTGTCACATATTTCTCTCTCATATGTTTTTTTTTCTTTGAACCATTTTTTTTATAATTTTCTTTTTCATACTCAATTGCAGCTTGTTTTGTTTTATTAGAATTGTGATACTTTTCTTTCTTAACAGATTTTTTCTTCTCCCTCAATACACTATCTTCTTTATATCGACATTTTTCATAAGATTTCTTATCACTTCGATACTGCTCATCATTAACATACTTGTCTTTATTTCGCAATCTACACTTGTTTTTTTTGCCTTCACTTTTAAATTTTTTCATTCTGTGGTATCTTTCCTTACTTTTCTCTTTGTTTAATTTCTGTTTCAGTCTCAAATTTACACGTTTCCTTCTTTTACGATGTGATTGTTTTAAAGCTTCCACTTTTTTATGTGTCTTACACTGTTCCATATTAAAGCATGTATTTTCTTCCTCACTAATATCTCTAACCTTTGTAACCAAATCATAATGTACACGTCCTCTGTGATACAAATATATTCCTGACTTGAAGACACCTTCATTCCTATTACATGCATAAGTAGTACAAAATTTATACCAATTGTTAACATCATCATATGTATAAATATCAACATCCAACATACTTGCTATAATCATTAATTCTAATTCTGTGCCCCATACACCATTACTAAACATTTCTGTTTTCATTACATAATCTTCCACTGTCGTGTAACCTTCACGTAGAAAACACTGACATTTCCTTCCATTTCTCAATAAATGATCAATTGTTGCTGCCCTGAGCTCCATGTGATTATCTTCTGTTCCTGATATTGCACAAGCAATAGCTCTAAACAGACAATTGCCATCTCCTTGAATTATTCTTATACAGTCAGGTCTTCCCATTTTCTCACATGAATTTGCAGTGTTATCAATATTTAGACATATTTTCGAAATACCACATTTTCTACACAAATCAATCTTATTTTCATAAGTTAAAGGAACAAACTGATAAGTAACTCCTTCAGCACTTTCTAGAATCTCTATATCACTTTCATTTGATTGCTTTCCCTGTACATTACGCCTGATGCATGCATTCCTCACATTACCACTGTCGTCATATTTACAAATAGTTATATCATCATCTATGCTGATCGTTACACCTGTAATTTCAAATTGTTCATCATCCCTAATATTCATAGATTTTCCAAGTTCAATACAATACTGATACACACCTTGCCATGATGATACACACTTGAGCAAACTTCTTCCTTCACTGTCTTGGTGACCATTCTGATTTCTAGAATGTGAATCAAAAATAAAATACATTCCATCTTCAACATTTACTGAAAATGTATTCCCATGAAAACAGATAAAACATGCTGAATATTTTTTTAATGTTTCCTGTACTCCACTACTCAGCGAAATCGTATTAAATTCAATACAATTTCCTTCTTGTCCAAAAGTACCACAAATAGGTTCATGAATGTTGATATTGAAATGTTTACTAAAAACATCTATTTCATTAGGCAACTCATTAACCATCAAATAATCATGTGTTATTGTTGAACTACAAGACAGAAAACTGTACAATTCATTTCCTGTATTCAATACGAAATCCATGTCCTTAAAAGTCCACAACTTCAAATTCTTTACTTTCCGATACAACATTGAACAAAGTGAATTTGCCACACATTGTTTACCAGAATTTCCTTGAAACCTATAATCACCTTGATGAAAAGAACCCTGTACAACTTTGATTTCTCCATCCCATTTTTTCACTTCAGAATTTGTACCTGGTTCACCAAAAATATTTATCCTATATTGCTTTTCATTTGAACTGAGACCCTTCCCTGTGTTTTGTCCTTGTGAAACAGATCGTGTCTTTTTCTTACTTACAGTCAAAGTATTTTCACAACAGTTCTCCATATCTTCTACCCTTCTTTTAACTTTTACTTCTACTTTATCCTTTTTGATTTCACATGACACTTTCCCACTACTGCGAAGATTATACTCTACACACTTCTTTTTTTCACAAGTCACTCGATCAATATGTTTTAAATCATGTGCCTTCCCATGTCTACTGCTCTTTTCTCTTCCACTGCCTGATCCTCTATCACCCTTCACAACACATTTTTCTGATTTTCCATTATCAATACCTTTCTCGTTTTTACTTTCTTTCTTACTACGCAATGAATAACCTCCAGTTTGCATTACTACAGACTGCGACTTCACCGAACCTGTCCAATTCCTGCTTTCTTCTCTCAAATTCATACTTTCACTTTCACATTCAGTGTGTTCATTTTCACTCCCACACTCAATTCCCTTATTTAATTTCTCATTTTCAATTTCTTTATAATTTGTTGAATTCTGTCTCAAGTAGTTTCTCTTGCTTTGTCTACATTCCATATTTTCTTTTACAATCTTATAAACATGTTTACAATCATTTCCTGTCATTATGTTACCTTCAACACTCTCTTGTTTGTCAAATTTCTCATCAGCAGACTTTTCCGTCATATTTTCTTTAAAGTCATCCATCAATGTTTCCTCATACATAATCACATCTATAGGAATGTCTACATGATAACATAAAGATTTACAATAGTTACTTCCTCGACATTTGCAACAAATCCATACAACCGATTTCTTTGCCAAGATGTCACTTCCAATACTATTGGTAAATCCCATACACTCAACATGATACCATAATCCACAACTACATTGTACTTTGCATTGAAATATGTTGATCTCTTTATCACACATCCAACACTCTCTATTGACAGTTTCATCACATTTTATATCTACCATATTTTCTCCTCCACTCTCAAAAGTTCTACATGTTGTCATTTTGTTGTCATTTCTTTGTCTCTTCATACATTTTTCCAACACTTGCCTTTTACAGCCCACCTTCTTTTCTACAGCCATCACACCCTCTGTTTTTTTATTTCTCTTGTCCTGCAAACCATTAATACTCTTCAACACTATATTCAAACTTTGTTTTGTATGACACCAGCTATTTTTCTGCCATTTTTCATGTAACTTTCTATCCTCTTTGCTCATCCGATACTCTACTACCCTACCTCCCTTCCTGATATTATGATTCTGCTTGAACACTTGTTTCCTCACTTTTCTCTTGTGCTGTCTTGATGGCCTCTTTCTACCATTTCCTTCCCAAATCTCTTCTACATAATCCAAGAGACGACCACTACCACAGTGCTTTGTCCAACTATTTTGTTTAAGCCATTGTACACCAGGCAGGTTACTAACCAATGATAATCGTCTCTTTCTGCCCTCTCTCAGAATACTCACTTTCTTCTGTCTTTCCTGTCGCCTCTGTCTGTCATTTTCTTCCTGTGCCTTCTTCACAAGCATCTTCTTAGGTTTAACAATCTGTAAATAATAACACTCCATCAACTGATTTTCATCACAGCTCTTTCTTTCCTTCACTTTTTTCCTAAATGTTTTGTCCATTCCACACTGCTGATTAATTTCAGCTTTCATTTCACATCGATTTTCAACAAATTCATTTTCATTTTCAGGGTTTGTCCTCAAGTTGTCTTTATGGTTTGTTCTCAAAACCTGCCTCATCACAGAACCTGACTCATCCCATGCTTCGTTCTCAAGTTCATGGTTCTCAAGTTCATGGTTCTCAAGTTCATGGTTCTCAAGTACATGGTTCTCATGTACATGGTTCTCAAGTTCATGGTTCTCAGGCTCATGGTTCTCAGGTTCATGGCTCTCATGTTCATGATATTCATGCTCATGGTTCTCATGCTCATGATTCTCATGTACATGGTTCCCATGTTCATGGTTCTCATGCTCATGGTTCTCATGCTCATAGTTCTCATGTTCATGGTTCTCAAGTTCATGGTTCTCAAGTTCAAGGTTCTCAAGTCCATGGTTCTCAAGTTCATGGTTCTCAAGATCATGGTTCTCATGTCCATGGTTCTCATGTTCATGGCTCTCATGTTCATGGTTCTCATGCTCATGGTTCTCATGCTCATAGTTATGGTTATTGTTATGGTTATTGTTATGGTTCACAAGTACAAGGCTCCTGCCAGGAACCTGGTTTTCACCAGGATTTAGTTCCTTTCGCTCCATCAGAAAGGAAGACTTCTGAAGATGCAATCTGTGAACACATAAAAAAAAAGGAAAAGAAGTCACCACTACAGAAAAACAACAATATTTTTTCGCAACATCCCATCAAACCCCAAAACAGCTGCAAACAGCTTTTCTTTGACATCTTAACAATTTTTTTTTTTGGATTGTGCAGAGCCTTCAAAACTTTTCTTTTAATTTCCCAGGTATTTTATCAATCAAACAAACATTTCTCACTAAATATCAATTTTGTAATCATCCCTTGACCAAAATGTTTACTTCTCTCATTGACAATACTTCATACATCTCATTGAAACAACATAATCAAATATGAATGGCTGCAAACAAATTTCTTTGTCAGAGTCATATTGTATCTCTTCACAAACATCACAAATCTACTTATAATCAATGTCTTCATAGATGGCAAATACCACATTCACCATCAGAAGAAAAAAAAATCTGCAGTGAGAGCATCCCCCATGCAGTGAGATAAAAATCATTTTAACTATAACTCTTTATTCAATTCAATTTACAAATAACTTCACAAAACTTAATCACACAATAACTTCCTGGATTGTTAAGCAATGAAAGTCTTAGGCATCGTGTAAAATCATGGCTCCTGGTGTGCTGACATTTTCAAGAAAATATTGTATTTTTCCAACGCTGGTCAGCCGACCAGCGTTGGAGAAACTAGCTTTTTTTTTTTAAAAACACTGCTCGTTCCGCATTTTCTTTGCAATTGATTACACACCTATGACAAGGTACAAGCCTGCCACACTGATTCTATAACCTTACATTACATAACATCCAATATAAAACTCATCCATTAAATCAACAATTTTTAACAAGTTTTCTCCGCATTGAGTATGCCTATCTTACTCTAATCTCTGCTCCATTTTGATACACATCATACACGTACGGTACAGTACGATCACACCAACATTCCACGCACGCCAGTCACTAGACTGCCCCCCTCCCCAATATACTGCGCAATTCAAAGCGCAATGAGAACAGGGAACCAGACTACCCAGTCATAAATTTTATGAATATTTCACAAAGAGGGCGCTAATCACATTTTCAACATTCTCAGAATTTTCAACTTGCTTTGCATACATGCGAAGGATCACGGTTTACAGAACTGTGACAACAATTTATTTTCCTCGCCCTTGTTACAAGTTCACATTATAATGTACAACCATTGTCCGTTGCAAAATGCCCCAAAAAGTATGTTCATTATTTCTTTTTATACTACAGAACATATTTATATAGCGCCAATATCCATCCACAAAGACTCAACGCGAATAACAAAATTAGAGATCATAAAAATAATTACCAATTGCAATAAATGATAGCCAATATAACATTTCAACAAACAATTTATGATACAATAAATGGTATTCAACACAAGGGATGAAAATCTGTATGATTTAAATATGAGCACTGAGCAGGAAAACTCACACAGCAGCGATCCCATGCAGACGGCGAATACAACACAATAACTGAACACACAACCCCACTCCTTTATAAAGAAACAAAAATACAGAAAAAAACTAATAACATCCTGTGCTTTTCAAAAAAGCGTTGTTCTGCAGCACTTTTAAACTCAACTTTTAAACTCCACTTAAAAAGCATATTTTTCAATTATATTGATAACACTGGTCAAAATCTTAAATGATCTCTTAATAACGTAATGACGATTAATGAATTTTAAGTGATTAATGAATTTTAACTGTATTTTCTTTTCAAGCTCATTCTATTCAGAAACAAACACCAGATTTCAAAACAACAAAAAACATAACTCCCGTCCAATGACGGATCTTACTTTCATTTATCACTTCTTCTTTTTCTAACAAAAAAGTCTATAGAACCTACATATTCTTTACTTTGATCATAGAGCAAGCTTTGATACACATTAACTCTCCTCGCCAACCATCCACCCCCGCGAGAGGGCGTCATCACACACTCGACGTCGGATTGCGGTATTTTTTATTTGCACACAATCGCCCCAATCCATCTTGATTATTCAAATTTAGGTATCTATTCATTAGCAAATAACAATAACTTCACAGTACCCTTGCTACACACCCAGTCATCCAATGTACATGAAAAAAATTAAAAAAAAAAAATCCGCTTTCGTCGAGCTGCCTTTGACACAGCGCAAGGGCGTCAATCGCTTTTCAAAAGTGTGAGGGGGGCGGGGGAACATACCTTGATCAGCACTCATGCGAGCCCGAAGCCCAAACGGCATGGGGTCCGGGACCCGCTTAACTTTACATTCTAGACACTCTGTGGTGTCATTTGAGACAATTTTTGACCACTTCAACCAATTTTTGGGAAAAAAAGGTGAGAGGGGAGGCACAGTACGTGGCCTGTAGTAAATGCATGCCAACATCTTTTCCTCAGTCCAGAGGTAACCACTATGTCCATTTTGAAAATTGTTCTGTATTGAAATAACTTTATTGAACATCAAACAATACGACAACCTAAATCCCATCCATCCACACACCGTGATAAATATTCATTTTCGAATCCATGACGTGATTCGTTACAATGCCATGTATCCTATCAAAAGCCGTGGGGATCCTTCAGTTCCCCAAAAGTTTTTCATATTTTTTTTCTCATACAATTTGACCTTGATGATTTGTATGTGACCTATTTTCGAGTGAAATAATAGGGGTGTAACTGCCGCCACTGACGTCAAAAATAGCGCCCACAAAAGATAGCGCCCAATTTTATTCAAAAAAATTATATCCCCCAGCCCCCAATCCTGGATGCGCCACTGAATTTTAACAAAAATATTTCAAATTGTTAACAAGTTTTAAGCCATGAAAATTTCCCGCAAATTCATGAATTTAACAAAATTTGAAAAATAATTAATTATCTTACAAACTTATCTCAAAATAGTGTTTATTTAACAGAAACATTATTTCAGATCCTCACCTGACTCATGGATCCTGGACACCAGGTTAAATGCCTCCTAGTTAAACACGTGATAATAACCTGTATTGGTAGCAAATACCATGAATACTTTTCAACAAAGACCACTGCACGCGGTGGCTTCACATTTGCAAAGCTCTGCGGCCAATCTGGCCTCGAAGTTTGTCAAGCCAGCAAATTATATTTTTCAATATTCATGAATCCACGTTTTTGATCTTCATTATTGAATTCTGATAAGTGATAACTACATAACCATGGTAATGCCGACCACAATATCTTTAGCTGTAAAATGAACAATGAAATGTCGCTTTTGTTTCATCGGTTCAACATCACATCTCTCTAAAACTATTTAATAAAAACCTCATTAAAACGAAATTGGTGTTAACGGTGTTCTCCTCAAAATTTGATCTTTATTCCCAGGATAAATACTTTATCTATAACAACAACAAATGCACAATACCATCTGTTATATCCGCAAGTTTTTATTTCTTAACTAATTTGGAACAATTATATCTTAAATAAGAAGTATTTTTACTTACAGTTTTACGAATATTTCCGTTTTAGATATCATGCAAAAACCCATACAATGGCAGACCTGCAAAATTCCCGATTATCCGCCAACGGGTATTAATCCATTCAGTGCATTTTGTACTCGAGCTCGCAACAGTCGTTTATCCTGGTGTCTAGGATCCATACCTGACTCTTTGTAATTTTGCTCTACAAAATAACTACGTACGACCGCTGTTTTTCAACCCTCTAATGTCAACCCTTATCATCAACATCAATAATCAACATCAACAATCAACAATCATCAATGCGAAAAAGCATTATGTTCTGTTCATTACACAGACATAAACCTCTAGTTCTTCTTCCTCTTCTTCTTTTTTTCCCAAAACCCCATAGACTTTGTACACGTTTATTCTACACGCCACTTTTGCCCTTAAACTTTGTTGCATATCGTTCAAAGTTTGCATAGACATAGTCCATACAGCATAGATGTGTGCGGAAGAGCGACGTCATGATGACGTCATCATGGGTCACGTGACGTCATCATTAATATGCATATTACAAAGTCCTATATCTACAGAACAGTCAGTCCGATTGAGTTGAAACTCGGTATGTAGGTAGATCGGGATGTGTTATAGACGAAAATTGAGGTGACGTCATCATGACGTCATCGTGTGATTTTATATAGATTTTTGAAGTTTTGGACCTTTAAGCCATATCTCACAAACGCAATATGATAAATTCAAAATTCTTTTTGTATTAGGTTTGCTGGGCAATAGATAAGTGCACAAAATTTGGAAAAATGTGTGACGTCATAATGACGTCAGCAAAAATGCGATTTTTTGAAACACATATAAGGGAATGTCCGATCGTCTTGAAACTTGGTGGGTGGGTAGATAATAACACTAGTACACAAAATCTTGAATGACGTCACGATGACGTCATCTGTCGATTTTTAAAGATTTTTTTTAATATTGCCAATTTTATTCTGCTTACAAAATTTAACACTTTTATTAATCCGATTTTTTTCAAACTTGGTACAGACTAAAACCACAATAAAATATTGAGCACTGCCAAGTATTGTTACTATGACGTCATCATTAGACATGTGACGTCATTGTTAACTTGTATATTTTAAGCCCCTATATCTCATGAACAGTACGTCCGATTGGGTTGAAACTTGGTATGGGGGTAGGCCGGGATGTGTTGCAAATATTTATTGAGGTGACGTCATCATGACGTCATCGTGTGATTTTATATAGATTTCTGAAGTTTTGAACCTTTAAGCGATATATCACGAACCCAATATGATAAATTTACAATTCTTTTTGTATTATGTTTGTTAGGCAATATGTATATGTATACAACTTGAAAAAAGTGTGACGTCATCATGACGTCATCAAACATGCGCTTTTTTGAAACACATATAAGATAATGTCCGATCGTCATGAAACTTGGTGGGTGGGTAGATAATAGCACTAGTACATAACATTTTAAATGATGTCACGATAACGTCATCAGTTAATTTTTTTACAATTTTTTTAATATTGCCAATTTTATTCTGCTTACAAAATTTAACACTTTCATTAATCTGATTGTTTTCAAACTTGGTACAGACTAAAACCGCAATAAAATAATGAGCACTGCCAAGTATTGTTACAATGACATCATCATTAGACATGTGACGTCATCGTTTGTATATTTTAAGCCCCTATATCTCATCAACAGTAATTTAGATTGGGTTGAAACTTGGTATGGGGGCAGACCGGGATGTGTTACAAATAAATACTGAGCTGACGTCATAATGACGTCATTTTGTGAATATATATATATAAATGCAATATGCCAAAATCAAATTTCCATTTAAATGTGGTTTGTTAGACAAAACGTAAATGCACACAGTTTTGCACAAAACAGAAATACATGACCTCAATTTAAAAAAAAACATAATGCGGAAAAGCCCTATGTTCTGTTGCAAACAGACATAGACCTTTAGTTTTTCTTTCTTCTTCTTCTTCTTCTTTTTGGCTTTTCCGCATTGTTGCGGAAAAGTCTTTCTTTTTGTTCTGATTTTTTTTCTTTCTTCTTCTTCTTCTTCTTCTTCTTCTTCTTCTTCCTCTTCTTCTTTTTTTCCCAAAACCCCATAGACTTTGTACACGTTTATTCTACACGCCACTTTTGGCATTAATCTTTGTCATACATCTTTCAAAGTTAGCATAAGCATAGCCCCTATAGCAAAGATGTGTCCCGAAGATTGACGTCATGGTGACGTCATCGACTAATTTATTATAGATTTTTGAATATTTAATTTTTCCCATAGACTTTGTACACAGAAATTAAAAAAATAATTGTCGATTTTCAAAGGGCATTTTTGACTCTTTGCCAGTAATTCATTAACACCAATCTTTGTCCAAGCAAAGACCCTAATTCAAACAACAGTGTGGAATGATGACGTCATGATGACGTCATCCTGTGTTTATTTATAGGCAATTAAATTGTGACACTCTTAATATTTAAAAATGCATAAGAAATCAACCGTACGCGTCCGCAGCATTCTGTTGCCGGCAAGTGGTAGAGCAGGTTAAGGTCTTCATTTCATTCAGTGTGCGTGCAATAGCGTGACCCTTGCTTCCGGTCGAAAAAGGCCCAAACCGGAAGTGGCTTATTATTTGAAAGTGGTAATAGATATGAACTTGCTTTTAACAGTGTTAGTCTCTTGGCCGATAGAATTCTTCAAATCATCTACCGATGACGTCATGCAATCTTCGAGCGCCCTCTACCGACAGGTTGAAAATTAGCAAAAATGTATTTTCAATAGATGTCTGTGGCGAAGTTTGTCGGAATCGCCTAAATATTGGTGTATATAATGACCTTGACCCACTTAAGACGTGTGGGAAGTTTTAGGCAAATGACGTCATCAGACCAGAAGTTATAATAAAAAGACCCTTTTTCATTTGAAAATTCCTGAAAAATCAACCATGGCAGTTTTTATATTTGTTTTTACTTTAATTGTCGATTGAAGGGTAGGTCTAAAACATTTCAAAGTTTCGAGGCGATAAGCGAACTCGAACATACCCTGCGCACGCCTAAAACTTCACGTTGACAATACCTCTGCTTCAAAAGATGCACAGGACAGGACGTCCACAATGTACATGTACATGTACATGCACGTACGTTGTACATAGGCACATACATCGTATGTCAGTCAGCCTGCAGCGCACGTGTTGCTGAGGTCAAATCCTGTCCACAGTGACCGTTTTAGCCGATTTTCGGCTAACTTTGACAGATTTTCTGAACTTCGGCTGAGAATTACTATGAGAAGGAAAAAGAAATCGTATTTTTTTACGCCTGTCATTTGATTGACAATATTCCCAAGAGTTAGAATAGCAAGTAATATTTTATAAGAATGTTTCAGTTTAAAGGAAAATCACTAATTTAAAGGTGCAGTTTTTCTGCTGTGGGATTTTTAACCTATTAACGTTTTCAAGCCACCATTTTCATAACTTGGCGATCTGGAATCGTCATCAAAGTTACAGCCAAGAAAGACCCTCATACAAAAATTATGCCAAGACTAAGACATCATGATGACGTCATCATCAAATGATTTATTATGGATTCATGAATAATTAATTTTTCTCATAGACTTTGTACACAGCTTTCTCCACAAGTCTTTCCCTATACAACACTGATATATCTTACTGAGTAGTTCTGAACTTCGGCTGAGAATTACTATGAGAAGGAAAAAGAAATCGTATTTTTTTTTCGCCTGTCATTTGATTGAAAATATTCCCAAGAGTCAGAATATCAAGTAATATTTGATAAAAAAGTTTCAGTTTAAAGGCAAATCACGTATTTAAAGGTGCAGTTTTTCTGCTGTTGGATTTTTAACCCATTGACTTTTATGTGTACACGTTTTCAAGCCACCATTTTTATAACTTGGCGATCTGGAATCGTCATCAAAGTTACAGCCAAGGAAGACCCTCATACAAAAATTCTGCCTAGACTATGACGTCACGATGACGTCATCACCTAATTTTTTTATTGATTTTTGAAAATTTACGTACATATTGTGAAGTCTTATATCTACAGAAATGTAAGTCCGATTGGGTTGAAACTTGGTATGTGGCTATACCAGGATGTGTTATAGATTAAAAATGAGGTGACGTCATGATGTCGTCATCCTGAGATTTTATATGAATATTTATTTGTTTGGACCTTTTAGCCATATCTCCCGAACGCAACATGCAAAATGCAAAATTCTTTTGACAGATTTTATGTTCATGAATATTCAGGGCATATTATTGATTAAAAAAAATCATAATGCGGAAAAGCCCTATGTTCTGTTGCAAACAGACATTGAGCTCTAGTTGGCTTTTCCGCAAAAATGCGGAAAAGCCTTTCTTTTTGTTCTGATTTTTTTTCTTTCTTCTTCTTCTTCTTCTTCTTCTTTTTTTCCCAAAACCCCATAGACTTTGTACACGTTTATTCTACACGCCACTTTTGCCCTTAAACTTTGTTGCATATCGTTCAAAGTTTGCATAGACATAGTCCATACAGCATAGATGTGTGCGGAAGAGCGACGTCATGATGACGTCATCATGGGTCACGTGACGTCATCATTAATATGCATATTACAAAGTCCTATATCTTCAGAACTGTCAGTCCGATTGAGTTGAAACTTGGTATGTAGGTGGATCGGGATGTGTTATAGACGAAAATTGAGGTGACGTCATCATGACGTCATCGTGTGATTTTATATAGATTTTTGAAGTTTTGGACCTTTAAGCCATATCTCACTAACGCAATATGATAAATTCAAAATTCTTTTTGTATTAGGTTCGCTGGGCATTAGATAAATGCACAAAATTGGAAAAATGTGTGACGTCATAATGACGTCAGCAAAAATGCGATTTTTCGAAAAACATATAAGGGAATGTCCGATCGTCTTGAAACTTGGTGGGTGGGTAGATAATAACACTAGTGCACAAAATCTTGAATGACGTCACGATGACGTCATCGGTCGATTTTTAAAGATTTTTTTAATATTGCCAATTTTATTCTGCTTAAAAAATTTAACACTTTCATTAATCCGATTGTTTTCAAACTTTGTACAGACTAAACCGCAATAAAATAATGAGCACTGCCGAATATTGTTACAATGACGTCATCATTAGACATGTGACGTCATCGTTTGTATATTTTAAGCCCCTATATCTCATCAACAGTGATTTAGATTGGGTTGAAACTTGGTATGGGGGCAGGCCGGGATGTGTTACAAATAAATATTGAGCTGACGTCATAATGACGTCATCTTGTGATTATATATATATTTTATATATGACAAATGCAATATGCCAAAATCAAATTTCCATTTGAATGAGGTTTGTTAGACAAAACGTAAATTCACACAGTTTTGCACAAAACAGAAAAAAATGACCTCAAAAAAAAAAACATAATGCGGAAAAGCCCTATGTTCTGTTGCAAACAGACATAGACCTCTAGTTCTTCTTCTTTTTTTCCAAAACCCCATAGACTTTGTACATGTTTATTCTACACGCCACTTTTGCCCTTAAACTTTGTTGCATTTCGTTCAAAGTTTGCATAGACATAGTCCATACAGCATAGATGTGTGCGGACGAGCGACGTCATGATGACGTCATCATGGGTCATGTGACGTCATCATTCATGTGCATATTACAAAGTCCTATATCTACAGAACTGTCAGTCCGATTGAGTTGAAACTCGGTATGTAGGTAGATCGGGATGTGTTATAGACGAAAATTGTGGTGACGTCATCATGACGTCATCGTGTGATTTTATATAGATTTTTGAAGTTTTGGACCTTTAAGCCATATCTCACAAACGCAATATGATAAATTCAAAATTCTTTTTGTATTAGGTTCGCTGGGCAATAGATAAATGCACAAAATTTGGAAAAAGGTGTGACGTCATAATGACGTCAACAAAAATGCGATTTTTTGAAACACATATAAGGGAATTTCCGATCGTCTTGAAACTTGGTGGGTGGGTAGATAATAACACTAGTACACAAAATCTTGAATGACGTCACGATGACGTTATCGGTCGATTTTTAAAGATTTTTTTAATATTGCCAATTTTATTCTGCTTACAAAATTTAACACTTTATCCGATTTTTTTCAAACTTGGTACAGACTAAAACCACAATAAAATAATGAGCACTGCCAAGTATTGTTACGATGACGTCATCATTAGACATGTGACGTCATCGTTAACTTGTATATTTTAAGCCCCTATATCTCATGAACAGTATGTCAGATTGGGTTGAAACTTGGTATGGGGGTAGGCAGGGATGTGTTTCAAATAAATATTGAGGTGACGTCATCATGACGTCATCGTGTGATTATATATATTTTATATATAACAAATGCAATATGCCAAAATCAAATTGCCATTTGAATGAGGTTTGTTAGACAAAACGTAAATGCACACAGTTTTGCACAAAACAGAAAAACATGACCTCAATTAAAAATAATGTGGAAAAGCCCTATGTTCTGTTGCAAACAGACATAGACCTCTAGTTTTTCTTTCTTCTTCTTTTTATTCCCTGGCAAATCCCATAGACATTGTACACGTTTCTTCCGCCCCTCACTTTTGCCACTCATCTTTGTCATACATCGTTCAAAGTCAGCATAGGCTTAGTCCTTATAGCATAGATGTGCCCCGAAGAATGACGTCATGGTGACGTCATCAAGTAATTTATTATGGATTTATGAATAATTAATTTTTCCCATGGACTTTGTACACAGATATTATTTTTTCCCCCGATTTTCAAAGGGCATTTTCGACTCTTTGCTAGTAATTCATTTACACCACTGTTTGTCCATTGTGACACTTTTGATATTTAATCATGCATAAGAAATCAACCGTACGCATCCGCAGCATTCTGTTGCCGGCAAGTGGTAGAGTAGGTTGGGGTCTTTATTTCATTCAGTGTGCGTGCAATCACGTGACCCTTGCTTCCGGTCGAAATAGGCCAAAACCGGAAGTGGCTTTTTATTTAAAAATGGTAATAGATATGAACTTGCTTTTAACGGTGTTAGTCTCTTGGCTGATAGTATCCCTCAAATCATTTACCGGTGACGTCATGCAATATTCGAGCGCCCTCTAGCGACAGGTTGAAAATTTTCAAAAATGTATTTTGAATTGATGTCTGTGGCGAAGTTTGTCGGAATCGCCTAAATATTGGTGTATATGATGACCATGACCCACTTAAGACTTGTGCGAAGTTTTAGGCGTATGACGTCATCAGACTGGAAGTTCCGTTGAAAAGACCTTTCCTCTTTCAAAAATTGATAACAAATCAATCCTACAGATATGATTTTGAATTGCCCATTAAATGATAGCGTAAACATTTGCCTCAACAGTGCCAAGTTCCCAGCTTGTCAAATTGTTCACACAGTTGACGCGACGTCGGCAAAAAATACCCTTGCGCAAGTTGCGGTAGAGAGCTTTAAAACATGCACAGGACTTCCACAATGTGTATAGCACATGCACGTACGTTGTACATGCGCACATACGGTACATCGTATGTCAGTCAACCCGCAGCGCACGTGTTCCTGAGGTCAAATCCTGTCCACAGTGATCGTTTTAGCCGATTTTATGTTCATGCATATTCAGGGACGTATTATTGATAGAAAAAAATCATAATGCGGAAAAGCCCTATGTTCTGTTGCAAACAGACATAGATCTCTAGTTTTAAAGATGTTTTTAACCTGGATTCTTAAAACAGTAAATGCCTGCTTCTTCAACCTGGATTTTAAACTGTAGTGTAAGTTTTAAACTTTAAACTGTAACTGTAAGTGTCTGCCTCACTGTTTTGAGTTCGTGACTGTTCTTAAAAATCGCCTGATCATCGTTATTTTGGAAAGTTCTAAAAGCCGTTGACTTGAAATTTGTCGCATTTGGAGGCTGGATTGATTGCTGGAAACGTGAGGTTTTTGTACTGCAAAACCACCATTGTGCGACTGTGGAATTCTGCAACCTCCATAAGTCGGTCCACTCTAAGTCGGTCCTACTAGTACTAGAGCGCGTCAACAAGCCTCAACGGTCGTCAACGAGCGTCAACAAATTTTGAACATTAAAATCATTAAAAACAGCTCTATATTGTAGAAAAAGTAATAATTTAAAGAACATCTTCTGCTTTCAATTAAAGTTAAAATTATTTTAAAACTTGTTTTTTTGAACGCGAAATGCACGACGAATTTGTCGATAAAAGTTGGCCGCCATCTTGTTTGGATGGCGCTGTAGACTTCGCGCATGCAAAGTATGGCTCTGTACACTTCACGCATGCGTAGTACGGCTAGCTACACATAAACAAGACGGCGGTCAACTTTTATCGACAAACTCGTCGTGCATTTCGCTTTCAAAATAACCAAGTTTTAAAATAGTTCTAACTTTAATTGATATGCAGAAGATGTTCTTTATTGCTTTTTCTACCATTTAAAGCTGTTTTAAATATTCAAAAGCCTATACAAAATTTGTTGATGCTCGTTGACGACCGTTGAGGCTTGTTGACGCTTGTTGACGCTTGTTGACGCGCTTTAGTAGGACTCCCATAAGTCCTTCTTTTGACTGCCCAATAGTCGTAGCCTTTATGCCATTTTGTATTGGACGATGAACGACGTTCATTTGATGGTGTCTTCATATCTCCAGTGCAAGTAGCTATGCTGCAAGCGCGGTCGCAAGTAGCGCTGCTTACGCACCCGGGAAGCGCACTCACTATACAATACTTTCAGAATTACTTTAGTGACGGTCAGTTTTCATAAACGAACATCATAAAGAAAACAGATTTCCAATTGTCCAAATGATCTATAATTACATCTTGAGATCGTTTAGACACACCCCCATCAATGCATGAAAGTGAATACGGAATTGAAGTGTTAAGTAATTAGTTCTTCCGGTCGCATCATCAGTCCTTTTTAGATATTAGGGAGGTATTTTTTAAAAACTTTTTAACTATTTTAAAATTAAAACAATGATTTAAGAGAAAAGCAGGGATCAATTTAATACGCATAATATGTACATACAATTAATAAATTTACATTAATTTTGTTTTTAAAGAAGGCAAGAACTTAATATAGATGAATAATATATGAGTTTTTAAAGAGAGAAGTAATTCTTCCATTCCCAAAGTTTATGCACACAATTAATGTCCAACGAATCATTGCAGATAGCTTGCAATGTTCATTCAAATACCGAGATACATCTCGAGATAAATATCGAGATTTTTACTGCAATGGCTTCAATCAAGAACAAGCGAAAGGGACATTCCATCGAGACCAAGATGGAAATCATCAGGGCTGTCAATGCCGGACGCAAGAAGGCTGCGCGCCACTATGGTATCGTTTCAAGTACCCTGGCAACCATCATGAAGAACCGAGAAAACATCACGTCAAACTTTGAGTCTTCAAAGTTTGAACCCTCGAGAAAGAGATTTCGCACTGCTACGTTCGAAGATGTCGAGGAGGCCCTTCTCCAGTGGTTCCGTGGGACCCGAGCCAAGAATCTTCCCGTCAACGGCCCAATGCTGCGAGAGAAAGCTGATCAGCTGTCCCAGATGATGGGGCACGGAGCATTCCGAGCAAGTTCTTGATGGCTATCCCGCTTCAAGGAGCGCCACGGCATTATGCATAAGCAGATCTGTGGGGAGAGCAACAGAGTCGACCAGGTCACCGTCACCGACTGGTTGAAAGAAACACTTCCCCGCATTTTGCATGGGTTCGCACCGAGAGACTTCTTCAACGCCGATGAGACTGGCCTGTTTTATCGACTCACCCCCGATAAAACTATGGCTTTCAAGGGAGAGCAATGCCATGGCGGTAAGCAGAGCAAGGAGCGCATCACCGTCATGCTTTGTGCTAACATGGATGGCACAGAGAAGCTGAAACCCCTCCTCATCGGAAAATTCAAGAAACTTCGCTGCTTCAAGAACGTGACATATCTACCAGTCAGCTACCGTGCCAACCGCAAGGCGTGGATGGTATCTGATCTATGCACTGAGTGGGTTCGCCGTCTAGACAAGAAGTTCACCAGGCAGAAACGGAAAGTTCTTCTTTTCGTAGACAACTGCGCAGCGCATCCTAAAGTCCCCCACCTGAACTCCATCACCCTTCAGTTCCTGCCACCGAACACTACATCACAGCTCCAGCCTATGGACCAAGGTGTGATAATGAACATGAAGGTTCATTACCGTCGCAAGCTGCTACAGAGTCTTCTCAATGCCTACGACGCCAGGGAAGCACCTCAGCCCATCAACGTCTTGCAGGCCATCAATATGGTTCACACAGCGTGGGGAGCCGTCAAGCAAGATTGTTTCGCCAACTACTTCCGTAAAGCAGGTTTCGAGCCAGTTCAAGCACCACAACCACAAGTTCAAGATCAAGACGAAGCCCAAAATCCAGCCCACGCTCAAGACCAAGATCCAGCCCAAGACCAAGATCGCCCAGATAATATCTGGGAACGTCTGGCTCTCCACATGCACCTACCCAACACTTTCCAAGAGTACGCAACTGCTGATAAAGATCTTCAGGTGACAGACGAGCCAAGTGATGAGGAGATTTCGGCGGAGATAACAGCAGAGAGAGCAGGCGATGGTCCAGATGACGACGAGGAGGAGGCGGCGGCGGAAGCAGAGGAGGCCCAGAAAGAACAACTCACTGTCCGGCAGTGCATCAACATGATGACTCAAGTGCAACACTTCCTTTGCACTCGGGCCAACATGACAGATGAGGTCTACCACAACGCAGCTGGCATCATGGACTACCTGTCAGAGGAGCAGCTTGGGACGAGCATCCAGAGGAGAATCACCGACTTTTTCCAGTAGAAAAGAACACAGCATCATAAAACAAACGGCTCTTTCAGAGCCACCACAACTAAAAAGAGATAATTCAGTCTGTCTTGAAAAAATAAAGTTTAAAACATACTGTGGTCCCCACCCCCAAGAAAGATTCATCCGAGGAATAAAAAAACAAAAATCTTAAAACAAATAAAGCACCCCCTCCGGCCCCGCCGAAAAAAACAATCCCAATGAAAACAGCTAGGTTTCCAAGAACTTCAAATGCCCCACCACATGTACAAATGTTAATCCGAAAGTACTGCTTTTGTTTATTATTATTAACTTAAAAGAAGAGAAACAATAATCACCAATCGCTGCAAAAAGTCAAAGTTCAATTACACATGGAGACACTTGAACCCGGAAGTAATATTAGCGCCCTCTCTTTCCCGATTCCAGCAAATGCAAAACGAAAGCAAAATGTCACTTGGCACGAATGTGCGCTATAGTTAACCGATTAACCGAAAAAATTCAAAGAATCCCTTCAGAAACAATAATACCCAACTGCTCCAAAAGGTCAACAACAAAAAGTAAAGTTCCACATCTAAAGATCATTAAAACCAGGAAGTAATACATGTATTGGCGCCCTCTCTTGCCCGATTCCAGCAAATGCAAAATGAAAGCAAAATGTCGCTCGGCATGATTTGTGCGAGTGACCTACTTGCCTGATTCTTCTCAGCGATTCTTCTCAGCGATGATGCCTTTTCCTCCGGATTCAGGTCCTCAAATATTAAACAATGTTCCCTTAAAGGTATTTTATTTATTTCATTTATTCATCACCATCAGTTAAATATTTAATATACATTAATAACAGACGTACATACCAACAAACGGCTATCCTTTTTCATGTCTTCGGACGTGTGTTGCACGATTAAAACACGCGCGCACATGTACCGTACCTTGTGCACAACGAATGAGGAAAACTGCGCTCCGGTTTTAGCGAGGTTCCGGCTATAACGACAGTATTGTGAAAGTCCATCGGACCTCGTTATAAAGGGAGTCGACTGTATATACAATGTAGGGTTTTGTGAAATGATAAAGTTTTTCCTTTCCCTCTTTTTTTCTGTATTATTATGTGAACGAAATGTGTCACAGAAAAACCTGCAGAATCTGGTCTTGTACGATGAACATGTACATGCGGCGCCCGTATGTGTACATAGTACCAAACGTCGTACTTGCGTACATGTACTTCAACGTCGTTAATTGTCCAATCAAAAAATGGCAACAAGGCTACGACTATTGCGCAGTTTCTTTTGTCCGACGACCATCTTGGATATATTGATCGCACCCCGCAGTCTTGCCATCCCGCAATCATCAGCAAGTTGTAATGTGTTTTTTAACCTGGACTCTTAAACTGTAAGTGCCTGTTTCGCAACCTGGATTTTTAAACTGTAATGTATATTGATTTGTTTTTTTCACAAGACTATTTTCGACTGGCAACAAACAACCATGCTACCCAGTGCAATGTTTTTACGCCGACGGAAGTTTCTGAGTAGGAAAATGTATCACACGTTCGACCTACAACTATTACTTTTGATCATCTCAAGCATCTGTGGATTGCGAATCTACTTAAATCAACAACATCAGCTTAATGGTAGGATTATTCCATATTTTGATGCTAGTTTCGATCCAGTCTGCCTGACAACAACCTTGCCAAATTTTGCACCAAACATTGTTGACTTACGCTCTATGTATGCATAGTTTCAAACTCCTGTGTTCTGCACCCACATCCTGGAAACGGCATTAAGACTCTCTCCCAACCATTTTTAGGTTACCCAAGAGGTAGACTCCCACTCACCATCTTGGTAAACCTTTTGGCTGGTGATATTAGTTTAAATCCTGGACCAGGGGTAAATGCAAATACAAAGATCCCTCACCAGAGTAGTGGAGGGGGACTGTCTGGCACAGTTTGACCTTTGGCATAGAAATATGTAAAGGTCACATAAATATGTAAATATGTAGATACAGATATAAATATGAATTAATGGGGTTTGGAAATTCTGGCACAGTTTGACCCCTAATGAATGGATGGGATGAATAGAAAATAGGTGAGGGTAAGGAATTGGGTACAGTTTGACCTATTCTATGTGAAAGATTGCATATATGTATGGGGAAATATAAAAATGTTATAGTACAATTTGACCTTAACCCTAACAGTATACATGTAGTTATATGTATTTACACGTGTATTACATGCGGTTTACGCAATCCGAAGACGGCCACCTGTGGCCGGCAGTAATCCTCTCGGACAATAGACTGTTGACGTAGGTGGCCGGAAGTGAGCATCAATCCCAGATAATCTTTTTGGACAATGGACTGTTGACGCACGTGCGCTCTCGTGTAGCGAGTGTGTAATCTGTCGGACAATAGGACTGTAAGTGGCCGGAAGTAATTATTGATCACTCCGTGGGGGTTATAGCCGGAACAGATCGATATTTCTCGAAAGGGGCCACCGTAGGCCGTGGTGTGAGGCATAGTTTAGAGATGTTGTCAGAGTTTATATACTTAGGGATATCGTCACTAACTATTTTTAACCTCTGCGTTTCATACGTGAAAAAAGTCAACGAAACTGTCGGACTCCGGATCATTCGGTCATTTATAAATTGTAGAGCAATAGTATGATGTACTGCGTAACACTACCTAAAAATGGATATCTACAGAGAAATACAAAATTATCAAACTTACAAAGAGCTTGGTTTCATCTTGGATACCGTTGCTACAGCCATGGGGGTATTTGATAAATCGAAGATCCAAGATAGCTAATAATCCATGCGTATGTACGGAGACTGGTCGTCGTTCCACGAAGATAGGCATTTCATTATCTCCGTGCTCCTATATTCCTCTTGTTATTCAATACAATATGGATGGCACTCTTCTACACTGCCACAGGAATAATCCAAGTAAAATATACATCTATGCGCGGTGATCGTAGAAAATGGAAGGTTTTGACTTTAGCCAGAGCGAATGTTAGTACACAAGCAACTGTGACATTCTATTGTATACATTACACTCGTCCGATCAGATGGCGCTTAATCCATGAAGGCTAATTAATCGATTAGGCTATATATCTTTAAGTCTACAGATGCGCGTACAATAAGGAATGGATTCAGTGGTTTAAAAAGCGTCATTATAGCCATAACAAAAACGTTGGTTTTTTAAAGGGACACTACGGCCTAGACAGTGCCCGATTGAGCAATGCTTCTCGAATGATGTTTATCGGAAAGAGCATTATATAACACAACCATCGTTTAAATCTGGGCGTTTGTGTTATTTCGTGCAGGAACGAATTTCAGGGTTCCCCATTTGCGACTCCACCCCCGAAAAATCAACAACCCAAGCTATATAGTTAAGTAAAGTGTTCGCCTTTTGAGGGAGTATGAGAAACTACATTGGCGTTCGACAGGAAAAACGTATGCGTACACCGTCATGCATCCGATGAGAACCGTGGGTTTTTTTTATCCTTTCTCAGGAACGATAACACATTATGGTTTAATTAGATGTTTGAAAATAAGAATCAAAACATGAAATTTTCCGGGATTTCAAACCTTAATACCCCTTTATCGCTGTCTGTACAGGAATGCACCGAACCCTAGTTGTACCACCTTCCCTTGACTTGTTTACAAAATCAAGGATATAAGTCTTAGTGACCATTCAACCCCTGTTTGTCAAGGGCCCCCCGGTAAGCTCGCCCCCTCCCAAAAAGCCCTTTCTTACCGGCCCAGCTACCGCCCCAGATGGCTAGTCCGGTGGCTGATCCCAGAAAACGCCCGCTTGTGGTTTTCATCCCCCAACGCGAGACAAAAGAGCCCCTTCCCGGCACAGATCAAAACCCCTGCCATGCGGTTTGGCACACAATGGGACTGTAAATTACTTACACACTTGCAAGCATTAATCTCCTGAGCAAAACAATAGAACCCCCATACCAGCTCACGAAGGCTCGTGCTATTGGGTTTCCCATACAATGCCATACAAATGGGGTTGCAAGCGCAAGCATTTTCACTTTTTGAATATTAATACGTTGTGTGTGGGATTTCTTAATTGCAGACTACATTTATTTTGATTTCAACAGCTTTGGGAAGGAACTGATGTTGAGGCGTTTCAGGATCTCGTAGAAAAAAAACCAAACGCATAAATGTTTACAAGCAATCCTTTTCAGCCAAGAACTACGAAAAATAGAACAAATTGCCCATCGTAATCCCCCACCCAATACCATTTTTTAAAGGCCCAAAGTTAGTTACTTATCACTCCTGAATTTACAAATACATGTAAAGATGTTGGTTTTCGTTCGGATTAATGTGAATATCAAGGTCCTTCTTTTATGGGTTTAAATACAATCAATCTGTTTTTCCCAGGAGTTTATGCAATTGAAATTGAACATTATACATGTATTTTCTTAAGTATTATACCTGCAACAATTTATCAGAAATAAATGAGCTTACGGTGATTTGCACCACCATTTAAATTTGTAGCTTCAAACTGCACACTTTAATCGTGGCATATAAACATAGGCCCTACTGTAGCTTTACGGAATCAATCATTATTACCGAAAGTAAGTACATGTGTGTGTCGAAAACGTTTTACAACAAATCCCCCAACCCCGCATTTTTTGAGGCCAGCAGCGGTACTTAAACAGTTCGGTAATCTCTGGCCACAAGTCTGTAATCCGATAAGCCGTCTTTTGTTCTGCTCTGGACGTTCCCCAAGGGGAAATAAACTGATGCGCCTGACTGACTTCAAAGCTTCAGGCCCGACAGACCTACATACCGGACTAGACTGGACTGAAGACCGGACGAGCTATAGACAGGCCGAGGTAACGGGGGGGGGGGGCGCTTTACAAACCAGGGATAAATGGTCATTATTCCTAACTATATGTCTTTTTGTGTTAAAGCAATGGTATGTACTTCTATTGTATATCGAAAATTTAGAGTGTCATAAGGCAACTCACTTTTTTACCCCCAACAAAGTCCCAAAGTTGGACACGGCGCGTGATAAAGCTATACATGAAGCATGAAAGACCGTAAATATTTCGGGGATTATTGACAGGGCGTGTCCAAACACTAATTATATGACTGCA
The DNA here is from genome assembly GCF_015706575.1 of Patiria miniata. Lineage (NCBI taxonomy): Eukaryota > Metazoa > Echinodermata > Asteroidea > Valvatida > Asterinidae > Patiria > Patiria miniata. The sequence continues at coordinate 27,054,239 of NW_024037068.1, forward strand.
TGACAGTAGGGCTTGCCCGATTGTTTAACTGTAAGACAACACTAACAAAGAAAAATACAACTGCAGAAAGTGTATACGTTATAACATTATTGCTTTATTGACGTTATTTCTCATTGAAACACTCATGTGTTTTTTAATTTGTTTTTAAATGTATTCTTTGCAATTTAATCATCAGTGATCTTAATGTAACGTTGACTAGTCTTTAATCGTCACTGTCTTCCTCGTTAACGTCATCTTCATCTTGATGGAACATGCCGTCAAAATTGGCCTGGTGTTTAGATATGACCCTGCTGACAGCCGTGGGCAGTAGAATACCGGAATGATTGACTCTGTCTTCGATCTCGTCCACAATTTCTTGATGAGTATCATTATCTTTCAGATGTATGTAACTTGACAAAAAATCTTTGTATTTGTTGAAAAAGATTCGCTTGACTGCCCACAAGGTCTTCCTGGTGGCCTTTTCCGTGGCCTGATCTTCACTCATGCCCTCTTTGATGTTCTTTTCATGTTTTTCACTCCACATCTCATTGGTGGCTTCTATGGCCTCTTTAAACCAGTCTAAATAGGCTGCATTGTCTTCCAAATCAGAACTAGATTCATCTTCATCAGATGATTCGTCATCTTCCACCTCCGTGACGGATTCGGAATCATTTTCCTCAAGATCTTCGTCTTCATCATACGTAGATTCAGTTTCATAGTTTTCCATTTCCATATCTTCAAATCTACTGCTTTTAAATTCAGGTTCAGAATTATCCACCTCAACTTCGTCTATGTCGGATTCATCTTCAGTATGTGCATTTTCGGTATGTCTCAAGAGGTTTATATCTCCGTCCAAAGCGTTTGTCACACTGGTAACAAGCATAGGGTTTGACTGCAGAAATAGTATTCATGTTGAAGCTTTGACGGTTAATCTCCGAATGGTAAGGAACGGATGAAATCATTTAATATATATCTACTCGTGGCGTTATGCAGTTGTATCTTTCTTTGTTGGTGTTGTCTTACAGTTAAACAATCGGGCAAGCCCTACTGTCATGCAGTCATATAATTAGTGTTTGGACACGCCCTGTCAATAATCCCCGAAATATTTACGGTCTTTAATGCTTCATGTATGGCTTTATCACGCGCCGTGTCCAACTTCGGGACTTTGTTGGGGTTAAAAAAGTGAGTTGCCTTATGACACACTAAATCTTCGATATACAATAGAAGTACATACCATTGCTTTAACACAAAAAGACATATAGTTATATCCTTGATTTTGTAAACAAGTCCGGCACGGTGGTACAACTAGGGTTCGATGCATTCCTGTACAGACAGCGGTAAAGGGGTATTAAGGTTTGAAATCCCGGAAAATTTCATGTTTTGATTCTTATTTTCAAACATCTAATTAAACAATAATGTGTTATCGTTCCTGAGAAAGGATAAAAAAAAACACGGTTCTTATCGGATGCATGACGGTGTACGCATACGTTTTTCCTGTCGAACGCCAATGTAGTTTCTCATACGCCCTCAAAAGGCGAACACTTTACTTAAATATATAGCTTGGGTTGTTGATTTTTGGGGGTGGAGTCGCAAATGGGGAACCCTGAAATTCGTTCTTGCACGAAATAACACAAACGCCCAGATTTAAACGATGGTTGTGTTATACAATGCTCTTTCCGATAAACATCATTCGAGAAGCATTGCTCAATCGGGCACTGTCCAGGCCGTAGTGTCCCTTTAAAAACCAACGTTTTTGTTATGGCTATAATGACCCTTTTTAAACCACTGAATCCATTCTTTATTGTACGCGCATCTGTAGACTTAAAGATATATAGCCTAATCGATAAATTAGCCTTCATGGATTAAGCGCCATCTGATCGGACGAGTGTAATGTATACAGTAGAATGTCACAGGTGCATGTGTACTAGCATTCGCTCTGGCTAAAGTCAAAACCTTCCATTTCCAACGATCACTGCGCATAGATGTATATTTCACTTGGATGATTCCTGTGGCAGTGTAGAAGAGTGCCATCCATATTGTATTGAATAACAAGAGGAATATAGGTGCACGGAGATAATGAATTACCTATCATCGTGGAACGACGACCAGTCTCCGTACATACGCATGGATTATTAGCTATCTTGGATCTTCGATTTATCAAATACCCCCATGGCTGTAGCAACGGTATCCAAGATGAAACCAAGCTCTTTGTACGTTTGACAATTTTGTATTTCTCTGTAGATATCCATTTCTAGGTAGTGTTACGCAGTACATCATACTATTGCTCTACAATTTATAAATGACCGAATGATCCGGAGTCCGACAGTTTCGTTGACTTTTTTCACGTATGAAACGCAGAGGTTAAAAATAATTAGTGACGATTTCCCTAAGAATATATACTCTGACAACATCTCTAAACTATGCCTCACACCAAGGCCTACGGTGGTCCCTTTCGAGAAATATCGATCTGTTCCGGCTATAACCCCCACGGAGTGATCAATAATTACTTCCGGCCACTTAGAGTCCTATTGTCAGACAGATTACACACTCGCCACACGAGAGCGCACGTGCGTCAACAGTCTATTGTCCGAGAGGATTACTGCCGGCCACAGGTGGCCGTCTTCGGATTGCGTAAACCGCGTGGGATCGATGCTCACTTCCGGCCACCTACGTCAACAGTCTATTGTCCGAGAGGATTACTGCCGGCCACAGGTGGCCGTCTTCGGATTGCGTAAACCGCATGTAATACACGTGTAAATACATAACTACATGTATACTGTTAGGGTTAAGGTCAAATTGTACTATAACATTTTTATATTTCCCCATACATATATGCAATCTTTCACATAGAATAGGTCAAACTGTACCCAATTCCTTACCCTCACCTATTTCCTATTCATCCCATCCATTCATTAGGGGTCAAACTGTGCCAGAATGTCAAAACCCCATTAATTCATATTTATATCTGTATCTACATATTTACATATTTATGTGACCTTTACATATTTCTATGCCAAAGGTCAAACTGTGCCAGACAGTCCCCCTCCACTACTCACCAGAGAGATGATAATTACTCACCTGTTATTGATGCTGTCAAGAACTCAAGGCTGTCAAGAACAAAGCAAAAGTTACTTCAAAGAAACTGACCAGGTCGAGCTGGACATGGAGTTGTGCGAAGCCCCATCCTAGTGTCACACCGATAAAACTGAAAAAAATCAGGAGATACTTGGAAGAAGGTTAAGCCATCTGGTAGCACAGCAAATATCGTCCCCCCTCTCGTCATCAAGAAAACATGTGGAGAATGGAAGGTAACCCCGGACAATTGCAAACATGCATCTGATCACCGAAATAGAAGCCTTAATATTTCCATACTGAATTGTAGAAGTATCCGTGGCAAAACTGCATTGAACAACAGGACATCCTGATTGGCACTGAGTCTTGCATGGCTCGACCCTTCCATTTTTTCATCTGAGATCTTCCCCGACTTCATGCAAGTTGTTAGGAAAGACCGTAACTCTCATGGTTGGGGTGTATTTATTGCCGTGAACAACAGTATCCCTTGCTTCGAGAGACTGGATATTTCTCAACCTGAGACTGAAATGATTTGGTGTGAGGCTACGCTCCCAGGCCAGTCTATCTTGATCGGCGGGTTCTACAGACCACCAAATGCAACATCCTTGCCCATTGAATGACTTGATGAATCTTTTAATAAGATCAATGATAACTGCCGGTCACCATTCATCATCGTTGGTGGTGACTTCAATGTAGCAGGTATTGAATGGAGTGATACCACCACTGCCTCTGGAGGAAATTTGCAACAAACTCTTATAAATGTCATCAACGACAACCACTTATCCCACCTTGTTACATTTCCAACTAGACGTGACACCAATGATACCGAAAATACTCTGGATCTACTACTGACGAGCCATCCATCGCTGCTATCTGATGTGCAGCCTTATGCTGGTTTTAGTGATCACTACGTCGTCAAGGCTAAGCTTGTTACCAGGACTGTTCTTAGCCAAAAACCACCCCGTAGAGTTCCTTTGTGGAAGAAAGTGGACGGACAAGACCTCAAAGAAAAAGCTGCTGTTCTTCAAAATGATTACTTTGATAGAAATCCCTCCGACTGCTCTACCGAAGAAAACTGAACTTGGTTTCGCAATTCCATCTGTAGCCTTGTTTCTTCGAATGTTCCTCATCAGGTATTTAGAGGTCGTAACCGCACCCCGTGGTTTACAACAAACATCAAGAGACTCTGTAGTAAAAAAAGAAAAACTCTTCAACAAAGCAAAAGAGTCTGGGTCCAGCTCTGACTGAAAAAAGTTTACAAAAGTTAGGAAATCAGTACACAAAGTTATTAGAAGTGCCCACAGGCACCATGTTAACAACATACTTAAATCCGAAAATCCCAAGGACTTCTGGCGATACATAAGATCAAGAAGGAAGGATAACACTGGAGTCCAAACACTGAAAGTGGATGGAAAATTGCATTCAGAAGACCAATCGAAAGCAGAAGCTCTCTCTAAACAGTTTGAGAGTGTTTTCACTCGTGAAGATAGCAATCCAGGTCAACTACTGTGACGAAACAGGGGTACAGGTATATGCAGACTTGTGTAGGAGTCTAGGTCATAGGAATAATTTATGCGCTTGATCTAGGACATCCGGTGCGTGCTTATAATGCCGAAGTGCGCGTGGACCAATCAGCAATAAATTGTGCTGCGTGATCGGGAGACTATTAATTCATGGTGTACAGTGACCGATCAGCACCGCGTGTTATGCAGACTGTACGCGAGTTAGCATGCTTTAGCGTGGGGTCCTGAGATCATCTCGCGTTAGTTCGCAAGATGGCGTCAATGCAGTAGGAATGCGTTCTGGTGCTGTTGCCAAGTCGCAAGAAGCCAAGCGTCGGGGTTCAGGGACGAGTCAAGTCGCGGTGCCGGTGCTGGGGTCTTCGTTGCTGTTGCGTACTCCCCGGTCGGGAGTAGGAGCTCATCTCTGACGGTGGACGCTCTGGTGCGGTCGGATTCGGGAGTTGAAGCTCTGGGTTTAGCTAGCAGTAAGCTTAGTGTTGTCTAAAATAGATTGAGTGAAGTTGTAGCTCAAGGTATGTTATTCAGTGTCGATTATCTAAGATAATTGGGGACAAAGATTTAGATGGAATACTAGTTGTGAAATTAAGGCTGATTATTGCGTCTTGATTAGTGCTAGAACAAAAGGGCTAGGAGTTATAGAACTTGGTTTGAGAGGCTGGTGAGACTGTGATTCGGTGGTAGATTGCTTGTCGTGGGTTGGACACCATTCGGTAGGGTTTTACGACAGAGGCGATCATTGCCGTAATCATTGAACTAGCTTGCCTGACGAGTTTACTCTGTGCCGCGTTCTGAGCACTTGTGAGGGTTACCTGTTTTGTGTGAGGGTTATTGCACGTAAGGTTTATATTGTGTAACTCACTCTGAGGGTAACTGGTTTCTCGTGAGGGTTATTGTGACCGCTCAATTCATGCGATGGTTATCTGGATTACATAGTACAGCCTGCTTTGACACTGAGTTGGGTTGAGGGTTACCTTCCCTCTGTGAGGGTTTTTGGGACAGCCCAATCTGTGTGAGGGAAGTGTGGTCATAACTGGGATTATAATTGTATAAGTTCATTATCATGCGGTGCAGTTGACCACGTGAGGGTTACCTAAGGCTAAGTTTACTACAAAGGGTGCAGTTGACCTTGTTATAACCAGTGAGGGTTACTGTCTATATGTCAGATATATATCAATAATTTATCGCCTCGTTAATTGCTGTTATTGTGCATTATTGTAGATTATTGTAAATTATTGTTAAGCTGTAATAATTGACCAAATCTATTGATGATTGAGATTCTTGAATAAATCCTATCGATAATCGTCTTTGGAATCACTAGTCTCTGTGAGGTTTACTCAGGTTCACTGTGAGGGTTACCATGTTCACTGAGGGTTACCTAGGTCTGCCGTGAGGGTTACCTGAATTCACCTTGAGGACTATTGTCGCTACTTGTATTGCTCTAATTACATTCAATTGATTACTCAATCACAAAACGGTGGTATATTTCCACCAAACGAGCAGCCCCTAGGCTTAGTCCGCCGTTCGTTAAGTGTCCCCCCTTGCGTATGGGTAGCCGCTCACCCGTTCGTTAGGCTAATAAATATGTTTGTGTGATAATAGGAGTTGGCTAGAGTCCTGGGATAAATAAGACCAGTTCCCCCTGAGGTCTGCCAATCACCGGTTCCGCCACAAATAGTGTCAGGGGTCGGTTTCGCCACACTACCTTCTATGCCACCAAGTCCATATCCAGATATGACTGCCATCAGTGTCACAACACAGGGTGTAAAGAAGTTGCTACAAACTATTGATGTCTCCAAAGCCATCGGCCCCGACCAGATACCAAATCAAGTTTTGAAGATAGCTGCTGATGAGATTTTACCTATACTCAGGCACATATTCCAACAGTCACCTGATTCTGGTGATCTACCATTAGACTGGAGAAGGGCAAACATTACCCCGATCTATAAAAAAGGACCAACAACAGACCCAGCTAACTACAGACCGGTGTCTTTAACATGTGTTTGCTGCAAACTACTTGAGCATATAATTGATAGTAGTCTCATGAAATATCTTTCTGAGTGGAACATCCTTGCAGACAACCAGCATGCCTTCAGAAAAGCTAGATCTTGTGAATCACAATTTATTCTGACAACCCACGACCTCGCAAAAAACTTGGACCAAGGACATATGACAGATATGGCAGTTTCAGATTTTTCCAAGGCTTTTGATGTCATGCCATACCATCGCTTGCTCGTAAAACTGGACTACTATGGAATTCGTACTGACACCAAGAAATGGATCAACTCCTTCCTCACCAAAAGGTTCCAACGAGTTGTCGTAAATGGTAAAAAAATCTAACTGGGTCCCCGTCCTTAGTGGTGCTCCGCAAGGGACAATTCTTGGACCTCATCTCTTCCTCCTTCACATCAACGAAATTCATCACAAAGTCTCCAGTACCACCCGTTTATTTGCCGATGATTGTCAAGTGTACAGATCCATCCAGACACCAGATGACGTCCTCATGCTTCAAAAAGACCTGGATACAGGCGCGTACGCAGGGGGGGGGGGTGTTTTGGCTGTTAAACACCCCCCTTTGCCATGTAAAAAATATGGAGGGAAAAAAGAGTGCCAAAATAAGAAAATAAAGAAAGGGAGAGATTTTTTTTTTTTTTTCCACGGAACAAATTAAAAAGAAAAAAAACTAATAAATACCAAGTATGAAACGGACGAATTCGGGGAATTTATTGAATAAGTTCCAAAGTGTATTAAAAAACAATCGTCAATTGATATGGTACGTATGCATTCCGCGTTTGCACGTACATGGATATGTATACGTACGTGACGTGGGCTAATTCGCAACGCGCGCCCATCGCATGGAGTTAGCGCAAGCCCGTGCGAACATAGGCCAGGACCCGCCCAGGGGGGACGCAGGGGGCGCACGCCCCCGGGAAATATTTTTAAATGTTTACTATCGGTGAAAAACAGACGGTGAGTTGGAGGACGAACAATCATTCAAAAGGCGTGGCATGATGGCTGCACGATACACGGATAAAACCAAGGTAAAACAAATTGTAGTGGAGTCTCATTTCGCGTATTGTTTAGCGCGTCATACGTCCAGGAGACTGCACGCGGACAACTGCCGCGTACAATGCGTCAGTATGAAGTCAAACCGTTTTCACGCTCCGGGCTTGGTGACTTAACAAAATCAAACAATGGCCACTTCAGATTCTTACTAGATTCATCCTTGTCAATTCGTGCTCGATCAACTCGTATTCTCCGACCAACTCGTATATTCCAACCAACATGGATGTGAGCATAATTTTGTTAAGAGAGTATGCATATTTCTGGTTAACTTTGAATTATTGGAAGATAATGCTGCACATGGTGTCTCTTCCAGTAGCTGTACATAAAGGTTGAATTGAAAGTCCAAATAATGTTTAATTATCCAAATGTTTGCATTAATTTCTTAACAGGCGAAGCAACTCTTGCTGCACGGCGGGAGTCAAACGGCAGACAAAATGTCGTTGACGTACAGCCACAAGAGGTTTTTAGAGGCAGCTGAAGGTCAAAGTGGCTGCCCTCATGCAGGTGAGGGCAGAGGAGGAAAGCCTGATCGAGGACAATGGCAGCACCTCATTGAAAGACAGTCTTTGTAACCATAAGCATTAATGGGCAGTCTATCGTAATTATTCACTACTAAGTATGCTCAGCATGACTATAGGCATACCCATTTGTATCAGAGTCCAGAAGTGTGGCTACTGAAAAATATCTGAAAATTAATCGTAAGAGATATATACCTGTATTGCAGTGGGAAGTTTTGATACATTGGTGAATCCATGGTATAGATTTACATGTAATACTAATCATGCTTGGCATGAAGTAGACATAGGCCTACCAATGTCATCAGTCCGTAAATGTGGCAGCTAAAAATATGATAATATGAACATTAATCGTATGAGATACATACCCGTAGAGATGATCATATGAAGTGTTTTAATTGAAGGCCATTCTTTTGTCAATTTGTGACGAAAAATGGCCTTTTCTGATTTTCAGAGCTTAATTACTTCTTGTTAACTGCTGATTCATCTGGGGCCAATTTCATAGAGCTGCTTAAGCACAAAATTTGCTTCAGCACAAAACTCCACTCGATTGTTATGCTAAGTAGACAACAGCTAAATACCAGTCACAAACAATGTACATCGCATGGAGTTTTGGCGGGTTACGTGATTTTACTAAGCAATGTTTTTTCGTGCTTAAGCAAATGTTGTGCTTAAGCAGCTCTATGTAATTGGGCCCAGGTTAGTACTTGTTACTCCCTACCTCAATGTACTGATGCTACTATATAAAATGTAAAATATTAGGAGTCATCATCAAATTATAACTTGTGACATTACACATGAAAATGTTTTTGAGCCTATACCGGAAACTTTTCACTCTTTCCTCCAAAGTTCTGACACACGCACTTATACTCACTTGAGAGTAAGATTACTCTTTACAGTATGCACAAACGTTAAATAATGTACACCCTCTGCTTTTTGGAATTGTTTTGTGGTCACGTGTGTGGCACTTTGATCGGTTACGTGTGTGCCATAATTATAGTTATGCTTATGCAAGAAAAAACCAACGTATGAAAATTGTTGGGACATTTTACAGCTTTTCCTTTGAGAGCAACATTTTAGTGAACAATAATCATTAGTATTACATCGCACAAAACAATCTCCATAAAAACTGATTGAGGTTCAATTTTTGAAGATAATTCATAACAAAGTTTTAATAATAAGTAATGTATCAATCATACATGTATTTGGCTATTTACTTAGGGTAAATAAAATAACGGGATTTTATATCATTTGAAGTACCTTAGTATCAAGTGTTCAATTTTTGCAGTGAGCTTGAATTTCACTGATAGTTCGAATCTAACTGTTATGGAAGGACACAAACAATTCTGGATAATATCCAAAGTTCTATCCAAATATCTCTAGTTGAGCTGCGCTATTAAAAGATGTAAATGTTAAGTTCAGAGAAAAATAGCTCAGAGAAAGCCCACTTAACAGTGTAGACTACAATGCTGGGATAATATTATCCCAAAAGACCCACCTATATACATCACAAAATTCACCGCTGGATAACATTATCCAGAGACCCTACTGACTTCATTGCTGGGATAATATTATCCTAAAGAAACCCCACTACATCAGGAGATAATATTATCCCAAGCCCTGCTGACTTCATTGCTGGGATAATATTATCCCAGAGTGACCACACTGCATCAGGAGATAATATTATCCCAAGCCCTGCTCACTTCATTGCTGGGATAATATTATCCCAGAGAGACCCCACTGCATCAGGATATATTATTATCCCAAGCCCTACTGACTGCACTGCTGGGATAATATTATCCCAGAGAAACCCCACTGCATCAGGAGATAATACTTTCCCAAGCCCTCCTGACTACACTGCTGGGATAATATTATCCCAGAGAGACCCCACTTCATCGGAAGATTATCCCAAGGCCTGCTCATTGCTTTGCTGGGATACTACTATCCCAGAGAGACCCCCACTAGATCAGGAGATCCCAAGCCCTGCTGTTCTTTTCAGAACCACACATACTCAAAAAAGAGATTTATTCACAAACTTATTTGTCTTGGAATAATATTATCCCAGAGAGACCGCACTTCATCAAGAGATAATATTATCCCAAGCCCTACTGACTTCACAGTACGGATATTATCACAGAGAGACCCCCAATGCATCAAGAGATAATATTATCTCAAGCCCTTCTGACTGACGAGATAATATTACATGTACATGTACATTGAAACTCACCCACGCAAATGGTACGGACTTCGATACTGGGTTAATAATTATCACAGAAAGATCCCCCTTCACGCTGCAGATTTCAGTGTTGGGGTAATATCCTAGAGAAACACCATTTTGTGGACAAATTATCATTGTCCTTAAGCCGTCCCACCTTTATTGAAGCACTATCAGTTGATGCGTAATACTCACTCCATTGATAACAATGAATGAACAGGCAATACCCACCTCATGTCGGATCGTACACTGCTACTTCAGGTTCTTTCCCCCAACAGAACCCAATTTCTGAATTGTTCCTTAAATGGAGAGGACATTTCTCGACATTTGATGGCATGAGAGGACATTGCCATTTTTAACACACAATTTTATCTTTGTTTCAATTTCAGAAAAGGAAAAATGCCTTTTACTCTTTGAAAAATGCGTGAAAATATATCTTAGCACACATTCCACGAAAAATTGCAAACAATTTAGTTCACATTGGTTCACTTTGGTAATACCGGCTGTTTCTATTAAAATATTTTTCTGATACGTTTCATGCCAGTTTGTCACACTCCCTAAATATGGATCCGCTGTAATGAAATATTCAAATTCATGTCAGTTATGTGACCGAGCGCGGAACAATTACAAATTATGTGCATGTTCTCAACTTTAAGTTTTAATACAGAAGACACTTTATAAGAGCAAGAGTATAGGCCTATAAGAGTATATGTATTTGAAACAAATTAAACAAAATATCCCCTCATATTATTTAAAAAACTTCTGCTAAAAAAATCAGGGGAAAGTGCATGGCCAGGAAACGCCTCAGATTGCACCACAGAGCATCTACGATCCAAAATTTCCCGGGGCCCTTGAGCGGGCCCCGGACCCCATGCCGTAAGTGCTTCGCGGTCCGTTTGACCGTTTTACAAAACTGTAAAACGAAAAAAATGGTCAACGGTGCGTCTACTGTAATAACGGTATGTCCTGGGATTCATATCAGCATCATTACCGATATGATCATTTTTATACAATTTAGATTAGAATTTAGTATAAAAAAAGGCTTTTCATTGTACATAGTCATACTCATGGGCGTCAATCCTGGGGGGGGGGGAGGGGGACAGGGGGACATGTCCCCCCCCCCCACACACACACTTTTTGAAGGGTGGGGGACACAATATCAAATCGCCCCCCCCCCCAGATTTTTGAACTCGTGCCTCATTTACAGGGCCCTATTATGTACTACAATGTATCTTTTGCTAAGAAAATATTGGTTAAAGTGGTCAGAAATTGCCTCAGATCGCACCACAGAGCATTTAGAATCCAAAAATTTTCGGGGCCCTCAGGCCCCGAACCCCACGCCTTTAGCTTAGAATATAATAGCTTATTCAATTACTTCAACCTCGAAAATGATTTTCAAATTAGTATCTTTTGCTGGGAAAATATTGGTTAAAGTGGTCAGAAATTGCCTCAGATCGCACCGCAGAGCATCTAGAATCAATTTTGGGGGGGGCCTAAACCCCGAACCCCACGCCTTTAGCTGATATGTAAGTTTCATTGTGTTTTGTTTGTTCCTTCTTTTGATCGTTTTATACCATGTACTAACCAAACTGTTCTCTCCACACTACAGGTACCTACCATTTTGTTTTGCTCTGTCCCTTCAAAAGGCATGAGCAACTCCATTTGACTTGTACTTTTTGTCTTCGTGTTCCTCCACTGATTTATTGTATTAACCATTTATTCTCTCCCTTTCTACAGATATGAGTGACACCATTTGCACTTTCCAACAGCTCAGAAAGGCAAAGGAAAAGGCCTTACGCTTTTCCTACCATCAGGATAATTACAGTTTTTACTCCCTCTCTCGATTTATCCCCAAAGGTTTGCAACTGTCTCACTCTCCCTGCTTAGGAAACCTCCCACCACACCTTCAAAGGAGATGGGATCAAGTTTTACATGGTGCCTCTATTAAACTCATCAATATTCTCTCTCAGCAGTGTCAATTTACACGTGAGGACCTCCATCAGAATATTTCCCACCTTGACTCCCAACTCAAATCCAGTTGTTCTGACTCCACGTACAGGAATTTCCATGATGAGATTGAAAGGGGTTTGTCTAACCTTGACTCTGTCCTACTCAACAGGAGAAACAAGAAGATTGGTGACTTGCTTGCCAAGCAACGCAGACACAGACGTTTCAGACGTCCTAGGTCCCCATCTACCACGCCACCGCCAGAACCCCCTGTCAACACTGTAGTTAATCTTTCTTCCTCATCTATATCTGACGCAGAGCACAAACTTCTCTCCAAGGGTCTCAATTTTTGTCCCGCTCCCCGTTCTGTGAACCAGGTTCAGCTCAGCCAAGATCTCACGGAATACTACCGTAGAATCCGTCTGCGTGAGTTTTTTCTGGACAGTGAACCGTGTGAGCCAGAGCCTTTTCGAGTCAAGAGTTCATGGGTACCCCCCAAGAATCGTGTGCCAGCCATCGAGACATACGTTCAAGTTATCAATTCCCAAGTCACTAACCCGGACAATTTCCCCCACAGGACTCATGATAATCTCCCCAGAGAGGAGCGCCTGGCTCTCAACTCCTTGCGCTCTCGCACCGACATCATCATCAAGCCAGCAGATAAAGGTTCATAACTATACCCGCCTTGACTCTGACCCCACAGGCACTTTCTGTCGAGATATACAACAGGTACTTGACGATATGCGATCACGTGACCAGTTGTCCAAGAAAGCTCACAAATTTCTTTCTCCCTGTGATTGTAGGACTGCCAGATTTTACCTTCTACCCAAGATTCACAAGGCTGGCAACCCCGGTAGACCCATCATCTCCGGTAATGGCTCACCCACGGAACGCATCTCCCTGTTCATTGACAGTTTTCTCAAACCCCTTGTCCCACAGATTTCGTCATACATTCACGACACGCCAGACTTCCTACGCAAGCTTGAAGGAATCAAGGACCAGATTCCCAGCACAGCCATCATTGGGACTTTCGACGTCTCATCTCTGTACACCAACATCCCACATGAGGAGGGTGTTCGTGCTTGCTCCTTGGCTCTGGCCAAGGCAGGACACACGACTCCTCCCATCAGTGATGTTGGCACCCTCATGAGACTTATACTAACGAAGAACAATTTTTCCTTCCTTGGTGAACACTATCTACAGGTACACGGCACTGCAATGGGCACCCGCATGGCCCCGTCGATGGCTTGCCTCTTCATGGGCGACCTCGAAGAACGCATTCTTGCCTCGGCCCCATGTCGCCCTTGGATCTGGTGGAGATATATTGATGATGTTTTTTTCATCTGGACCAGTGATGAGGACAGTCTCTTGACCTTCACTAACCACATCAATTCCTTCCACAGAACCATCAAATTCACATCGGAGTTCTCGGCTCACCAAACCCACTTTCTGGATGTCACCGTCCGCAAGCAAGGCAACTCACTAACCACTGACCTGTATTCCAAACCCACAGACACCCACCAGTACCTCCACTCCTCCAGCTGTCACCCCAGGCACTGCAAAACTGGCATAGCGTTTAGCCAGGCACTCAGACTCAGAAGAATTTGTTCTAATGATTCCGATTTCTCCCGCCATACACAGATACTGAGGAACAACTTGGTGGCCAGGGGTCACAGCTCTCGCCAAGTTCATCGTGCCATTGCCAGAGCTAAAGCTATCCCCAGAAATCTAGCTCTCACGGGAAAGGCCCCTGATGCCATGGCCAAACCCATGATTCCCTTGGTTACCACGTTTCACCCCAATCTCCCTCCCCTTCGCAAAATCACTAATGACAATCACCATATCCTCCATACTTCAGATCGCCTTGCCCGCGCCATCCCCAACGGCCCCACATTGGCTTACAGGCGTCCTCGAAATCTACGGGACTTGATTGTTCGAGCTGAAGTCCCTTCCTTAGATGCATCCCCTCCCACCCAGCATGGTACTTTCAAGTGCAGTTCCAGATGTGTTGTCTGCCAGATTCATATCCAGGAGTCTGACTCCTTTTCTGGCCACTCTTCTGTCACTACCCATAGAACCATTGGTAACATCACTTGTAACACCTCTAATGTCATATATCTCATTTCTTGCAGGGTCTGTGGAGTGCAGTATGTAGGTGAGACTAAGAATACGCTCAAGAAGCGTTTCTATGCCCACCGGTCAACGGTCAACACCAAGAAACTAGACACCCCTGTTGGTCATCACTTCAACCTGCCTAACCACTCCATTTCTGATATGATTTTGCAGGGCATTGAATCTCTTGGCCATCGCAAGGACTCAGTTCGCCTCAGCAGAGAGAAAGTGTGGATGAATCGTCTTCGAACTATTCAACCACATGGTCTCAACATCCAACTTGGAAATGATTAATCCTTTTCTTCCTCCATTGTCTTCTGTTACAGATAATCCATCTGGTCTTCCTTGTTTGTGTTTACCCATCTTCCCCCATCTTTCATCCCTCTCCACCTCAATACTGTCCCCCCCCCCCACATCATCCCTTCACTCTCACACTCTTTTGTCCGTTCCCACTCCCTGTGACCTTTGATCCTTCCCCTTTCTGGTCCCTCCCCTGTTTACACAAGACCCCTTGTGGTTTGCCATCTCCCTTTGTTTCTTTGTTCTCTCATCCACCCTCCCCTGCATCTTTCCACACCTTTCACACCTAATCCTCCTTTTGTGTTTCTTCTTTCAGCCCTGCATGTTTGTGTGCACCCCCATGTTAATGTATGTACCTCTGTCATTTCTGTTTTAGCCTCTGAAGAAGAACTTGCTAAGTTCGCAACGTCAGGCCACATTAATTTTAAGATTTATATATTTCAGGTCCATCCAGTCAGTAAGCAGTTTGCAGCAGTTTTACTTTTTTTCACGATAATATAATAGCTTATTCAATGACTTCAACCTCGAAAATGATGTTTAAATCATTATCTTTTGCTTAGAAAATATTGGTTAAAGTGGTCAGAAATTGCCTCAGATCACACCACATGAGCATCTAGAATCCAATTTTTTTCGGGGCCCTTAAGCGGCCCCGAACCCCACGCTGTAAGGGCTTCGCACTTCGCGCTTGCAATATTTCTCATCAAGGTATGTCCCCCCCCCCCACTTTTGAGAAGCGATTGACGCCCCTGATCATACTCATGGCGTATGTCATGGGTCCTGTTTATTTTTTTCACAGAGAGATAGACTGGAGAGAAACCACAGAGCTATTTCAGCTATTTATAGGAAGGCTAATTAGTATACATAACTCTATGAGATACATTGTAATGAAAACACCAAGTACAAACGCTTTAATATAGCCAATGTGGGTAGTGGGTGGAGGGGGGGGGGGCATTTGAAATCTGTCGGCAAATTAGAAGATTTTTCCGCCTGCCCCTTTTTTTCACCCTTGTCGGCCCAAAGCCCCAAAGCAACAGTTTTTGGCGGATATTTTGTTGGAAAATCTGATAATTCATCTGGAAATGTTCAGTTCTTGGCAGATTTGCTTTTGATGCCCCTATTCCAAAAGTCAAAACTCTGGCTAGGCAAGTGCAAAATAACATGCAGGCAGACATTTTTAACCTCTTATACTCAATTAATTAAAGAAACTTGAACTTATACATCGAGTGTAACAATTTTAGTTTATTCTGCATTTATGATTTGTAAGTTGATCAGCGAGCGCGAACCTGGTGCTGCATATAGTTGAAAACAACTGGAGATTTGCAGCTACTTAAACCAATCTTGAAAATTTGGCATTTCGTAACAT